>NC_137782.1:136729014-137073928 GCF_963455305.1 Plecotus auritus | reverse complement strand
TGGAACTATCAGCCCAAAGTGGGAATGGCACTGCCCATGCCTGCCTGATTTCAACTTCCCTGTGCCTGCACACTGGCCCCCGACAGAGGGGCAAATGGCAGCAGCCACTGTTGCCAGGGGGTGGTGAGGGGGAAGCTGGATGGGACTCTGGGAATCAGGAAACATGGGAGTGGGCAGTGGAGAACCCATCCAGGGAGGTGCTGAGTGGTGGGATTGTGCGTGGGCCAAGGCTCCAAGCCCTGGGCACATGCTTTACCAACCCATCAGACTTCATTTATAAAACACAACCTTGAAGATGAAAGTACTAAAAATTTCCAGATGATGATCACAAAATATTAAACCCTAAGCATGGAGATCCTGTGAGGCTGCACTCATGAAAGTGGTCCTGCTTGAGGGCTGAATGTGCCATCCAGAGTTGAAGCTGATAGCCATTATTGCCTATCAACTGAAATTACTCTATTTCAGGAAGGCTTGATTAGGTCTCAACTCAGAGGATTTAGACATGAAAGGAATTTATTTTTCTCCAACCCTTGCTTTCAACAGAACTCTGGAATCTCCCCCTTCCTGACCCTAACAATTTCTAGAACTTCCAGGAAAAATAGATTCCTAACTTTCAGATTCCATAACTACTACTCATTTTGGATATTACAATTCTATTTAAAGATTTTAATCTCATTCTCAATTGAAATCTCATTTCCCTTCCTGGGAAAATGAGAACTGACAAGAGGCCCTGATTACTAGAGAGCCTGGTTCTGAGATGTCACTCCCCTTTCCTCTTCCAAAAATGAACTTTGTAGTGTTGGGCAGGACAGGCAAGTGACCCAGACAAGGATCTCTTCCTCTCTCAGTGGGTTGTCACTTCTCTCTGGTTAACACTGTGGTTCTTTAGATGCCCTCTGTGTGATAGTCCCCCAAATTCTGCCTTCCTTGTTCTCATACAGAGAACATGTATGAGTTCTCTGCAGTGGCCAGGTCTTGCCTCTGAAGAACTCACACGTGTACCACACAAGAGGAAGATGCCACCCAGCTCCACCTATTCCACAGACAGCCACCACCCAGACCCTGGATGGCACATCTCACAGCCTCTTATCACTGGGCTTCTTCTTATTTTGTTTTGTTAATCCTCACCCAAGCATATTTTTTCCACTGATATTTTTTTCCAAGTGAGTGGAAGGGAGGGGAGAGACACAGAGAAAGAAACATCAATGTGAGAGACACATTGATCGGTTGCTTCCCACATGCACCCTGACCAGGGAAGGATCAAGCCTGCAACTGAGGTACGTGCCCTTGACTGGAATTGAACCCGGGACCCTTCAATCTGAGGGCTGACCATTGAGGGCTCTAACCACTGAGCAACCGGCTAGGGCATCACTGTTTTTACTGTGCTCTCCTGCTCCTCTCGTGCCCATTGGCTTGGGGTAGGAGAGCAAGTCTCCCCTTCTTCCCCAAAGGTGATGAATAAGCCTGATAGTCTCCCTCCTTCTAGTATCTTCCTAACATAGTCCAAGAGCGGGATGGGTGGGTGAGATAATGATAGGGATAAATCAGTTAGTTCAGACCATTTAAAGACTCTTGGAAAAGGTGTGCTGTCAACATTGTTGGTAACTGTCTTATAATGAATGTATGGTATTAACCCATCTTGTTTGGGACTGGGCCCTAGTTGCTAATTCCTGGGCAATACTAAGTACTAACCTTTAAAAAACAACAACACATGCATCAAACAAATCGGGATATTAGTAAAAGTCTTAACCTGGTTCTTCAAGACCATTTCAAGATCACCACTTCTTTCAGGGCAGGATTGAAGTTTCCTTGAATGGTGGCATCCTGGACCAAATCAGGGCAAGCAGCTCAAAACCAGGGCACTACGTCCAAGTGCCTGGGCTGAGAGTAGAGGCTGGTGTGGAAGTGAGAATCTTTGGAAAACAGAGAGGAGTTGATGACAGAGAAGAGTGAGGAGGCTACAGAGGAGGATGGATGCCTTTTCCCACAGGTGTTTTTCTGTGGCCCGCAGCCCACTTATGTGAGAAGGATAAATAAATTAAAAGCAGACAATCTAAACATTTGACATGGCAATGATTTTTGCACACTGGGTAAGAGGAGGGTAAGAAAGAATGCACTCATTATCCTTTCCAGATTGTAGCCAATAAATTAGGCATATTTGCTGAGTTTCTTCAATGTGCCAAACCTATTATGGGTGCTGGGGAGTCAGCAGTGACCATAACAAACAAGCTCTTGACATCATGAAGCTCACCTTCATCTTCTGATATAGCTTTCCATATCCGAAACATGATCATCTACATAATTAATGTGATTAGACCACAAATTTTTGAGTGGGGGGTGTGCCATATTAATCTCTGTATTTCTAGCATCCAATATCCTGACTGACACATAGAAGGTACTCAAAAATATTGGTTGACTGAATATGAATTCATTTTCAGTGAAAATAGCATCATAGCTTGAGAAATTAATCCAAAATGAATATACTGTTAACTTAGTATGACTAAAACTTCATGAAACCAAAATCTATCTCATATATTCTGAAATGTAACAACAACAAATATTTTGATTAACAAAGTTAAGTAGAAAAATAGCCTTATAAAGGCTATATTCAGAGACTAGTCAAGAGTTATTTTCATTTTCTTCCATTATGGCTATTCCTCTGTGCCAACAATTTGCTGCTAGAAGTTGTTTTAAAAAACATAATCTTTAAGTAGTAGATTAAACTAGCTGGCTTCAAATGATACCTGGGATGGGGGGAAGAGGTGGGTACAAATGTCCACATTTCCAGGGAATTCTATGACCTCAGTGATGACTGACTAAAATTACTAGACTTTTCCCATGAGAGAAATTCTTATGTTTCCTGAGAATAATTGTTAATATTTTTTATTGAGGTAAAATTCACATTACATAAAATTAACCATTTTAAAGTTAACATTTCCATGACTTTTAAATGCATTCACAATGTTGGGAACTATCACCTTTACCTAGTTCCAAAATATTTTTATCACCCCCAAATGAAACCCCTTACCCATTATAAACAGTCACCCTGAGAATTATTTAATCTTTGGCTCCATGTAGTAAGTATGTATCCTACCAACTCTATGATAGAGAAACAACATGGAAATTATTTTCCTTCAAAAAAAGGAAAAGTTATTTAATAATAGGGTTTACAGGGCCAGCCAGGGGCCAGTCTATGATCCCAGAGGTGATGCTCTCCTCACCTCTGATTTGAACATGAGAGTAAGATCTGCCCTCCAGAGTGGCAGCAGTTACATCTCTGCACAGACCTTACAGCTTCTGAGAAAGTTGCCTGGGTGATCCTAGAAGATCAAAATGAAAACTGAGTTTTCAAGAATACTCAAGGTTTTCAGACACATGTGATTTTAAATTATCATTAACCAGGCAATCAGGAAATATGGTAAGTAGTTAAAAAGTATGGCTTCAAAGTTTATAAATGGGTTGGAATGTGAAAACGTCATAAACACCACACTAACAGATTCCAGGAACTGCCTCTCCACAACCCTGACTCTATTGATGAAGAATGTGCTCGGGCAGGGATGCACGTATTTAGGGGAAGGACCACGAGACCTTGTGGAGAAAAAAAAAAAAAATCCATCCTAAGGGAAGAGCTTGGAGGAAGAGTTTGGACCATAAACAAAGTTTGAGTCACCAGAAGGGCATGGCTTTTCTGGTTCCAGTGTTATATTTGTCATCAGACTCCTTCCCTAGCCCAGATTCTCTTGGGGCTTGTGTTGGTTTAGGACAGGGTGGGGGACATGGTGAGTGAAAAATGGAAAATTAAGAGCTGCTTTGCTAAAAAGGAGGAGTCCTAAACTAGGCCAAGGCAGTTCATCCATTCAACAAATACGTGTGCGAAGAACTAAGTGCAGGGCATTTGTTGGACATGAAGGATATAATGGTAAACAGTCCCTGATCTCAAGAAATTTACAGTCTAGAGGTAGATACTTAAGATCAAACACATAAATATGCCAGCCTGCATGGCTCAGTGGCTGAGCATGAACCAGAAGGTCACAGTTCTATTCCTGGTCAGGGCACATGTCTAGGTTTCGAGCTCGATCCCCAGTGTGGGGCACACAGGAGGTGGCCAATCAATGATTCTCTCTCACCATTGATGTTTCTATCTCTCCCTCTCCCTTCCTCTCTGAAGTCAATAAAAAAATTTTTTTTAAAAACTACATAAATACTGATTATCGTAAAGTGTATGACAGAATAGTTCAGAAGGCCTTCGCAGTGTTTTACAGAGGAATCTAACCAGGTCTGGAAGGGCAGAGAAGGCTTCCATGAGGAAACAACATTTCAGCTGAAAACCTGAAGGAAAAGGAGTTGGGAAGAGTGTGCAACCCTTTGTAAGGTGGGAGGATCTTGAGTTTGAGGCTAATGGACTTAAGTACACCGTCTGGAGAAGGAAGCAGCTAGACACAGCTTATGAAGGAGCTAGCTATTGCCCTGCACTTGCACAGTTGAGTGTCCTGCTACAAATGCATCCAGCCCAGGCACGGTAGAGAGTCCCTCCTAGTTGTAAGGCTGTGGGATGTGATCTGAACTAGGGCCTTAAGGGCTTGGAAAAAGGATTTGGCAGGTGTCCCATTTTTTCTTTCAGCTAAATGCACTAGGCCAGTGGGTGGCAAACAGTTGCCGCTCTGTTGACTAATGAGTTTGCTGACCACTATCCCAGTGGTCAGCAAACTCATTAGTCAACAGAGTGGCAAACCGCGGCTCATGAGCCGCAGTTTGCCGACCACTGCACTAGGCTATTAGTTTGGCCTCCTCACATGCCTCAGGCTTCTAGGTAACATTGTCCCCAAGATGTAAATTCAATCTTTTCAGGAAATTGCAGGATTATTCTAGAATCTTGATCAAGTCTCAGAGCAGGAGCTAAAACTAAGGCACATGGTGCTAGCAAGTTAAACTTTTGGATCAATGTGTCTCTCCATCTGCATGAGAAACCCCTCACAACATTAACTCCTCTGTGGAGGAAGGGTGTAGCCATGTTTGTGCTTTCCCTAGCAGAAAAGCTCCTCCAAGAATGAACAGCCTGATGAGTCATAAAACTCTCAGCTACGTTAGAGCCAGGTTGCCTAACAGATATTTGGTTAGAACTGCTATGGGTGGAAATAGCACCCCTAGCCATCCTTTGCTCCAGTAAATCATGAAGGCTGTCCATCTTATTTGCAGCAATATTCTGGTACCTGGCCCAGTGCACACTGCATGATAGGGAGCCAATAAATATATTTGTAATGACTGAGTGGAGGCTGAGCACAGGGGCAGGCAGTTCTGCCAAAGCACTTCCCAGCTAACCCAGAAGATTAGCTTTCTCTGCTCACAGAGATGTGAGAAAACAGCAGCTAAAGCAATGGTTCTTATCCCTGCCTGCACATCATGGGAATTAAAAAGAACACATAAAGTTTTATTTCAGATATGTTTTAAAGTATATTTATAAAGAAATTAGACTGAAAGTAAATATGCCCAAATATTAACTTTTGACAATGAGATTATGTTACTCTGTTGGGCTTCTGCACTCCAAGGTAGGACTGTTACTTATGAAAAAATAAAACAGCTTTACTGAAGTGTAATAAGCATACAATAAACTTCATATATATAAAGTGTCAACATAAATGTTAACATATTAATGCACTTCTGAAACCACCACCACAATAAAGATAATGAGCAGAAGTTTCCTCATATCCCTTTGTAATAACCCTTCCCCTCCTACCTTACCCATCCCCAGACAACAAGTGATCTGTTTCCTATCATTGTAGATTAGTTTGTGTTCTCTAGAATTTTTTTTTAATCCTCACCTGAGAATATGTTTTTATTACTTTTTAGAGAGAGGGGGGTGGAGACACAGAGAGAGAAGCAGAGATAGAGAGAGGTAGAGAGAGAACCATGGATGTGAGAAACTAATCAGTTGCCTCCTGTATGCACCCTGACCCTGGATCGAACCTGAAACCTAGGTATGTGCCCTGACCAGGAATGGAATCTGCAACCTTTTAGTGTACAGAATGGTACTCCAACCACTGAGCAACTTGGCCAGGGCGCCAACTTCTTTAATGAGACCAACATAATCTAATACCAAGACCTCACAGGGACAATTCAAATAAAGAAAACCACAGGCCAATCTCTTTTAAGACAGATGCAATAATACTAAACAAAGTATTTATTACCCAGTGATGCATAGTAGAATATATCACAATGAAGTTGAATTTGTTCCAGAAATGCAATGTTGGTTAATATTTGAAATTCAATCAATATAATTCATGACATTAATAAAGTAAGTGATAGCAATTATATGCTTAATTCAATATACACAAAAAGAGCATCAAAATTTTAAAAATTCAATAATTGATCATGATAGGATAATAAAAAATAAACAACAACCTCTTAACAAATTAGGTATAGAAGGGAATTTCACTAACTTGGTAAGTAATAGGTACAAAATAGCTACAGCAAACATCATATGTAATTTGAGATATCAAAAGCTTTTCTCCTGAGATTGGGAATAAGGCAAAGATTCCGAGTTACCACTGTTATCCACTATTTTTCTGAAGGGCTTGGCCAATACATTAAGTCAAGAAAAATATATAATAGATATAAATATTAAAATGAAAGAAAAGTGATTAATTATTCATAGATATAATGATTATATATGTATAAAATCCAAAAGAATCTTCAGAGAAACCAATAGCATTTATTTCTTTACATAGTTTCACTACTGCCTATGTATTCAATAAAAGTGTATATATGTGTACCAAAAGACACTTACAAATGTTTACAATAGTTAGAAACTGGAAACCATACAAATGCCCATCAACAATATAATGGAAAAATGGGTTGAGATATATTCATACAATAGAATACTATACAGCAACTAAAAGAGACAAATCAATGATAAATGCAACAACATTGAGAATCTCAAAAGCATTATGTTAAATGAAAGAAGCCAGACACAGAAATATATTTTGTTTGATATTTATATGACATTCAGAAACAGGATATAAAACTGAAACTCGTGGACACCAATAGCAGTGTAGTGGTTGCCAGGGGAAGGGGGTGAGGGGATGAAGGAGGCCTAATAAATGATGATGGAAGTAGATTTCAGCTTGGGTGGTGAGCACACAGTGCAATATTCAGATCTTATTTCATAGAAATCTACGCCTGAAACCGATATTATCCTGTTAACCAATACCACCCCAATAAATTTAATTAAAAAATAGGCAAAACTAATTTATTGAGTTAGAAGTCAGGAGAATAATTACCATTTAGAGTGCAGGGAGAGTGACTAGGAAGGGTACAAAGAGGGGATTTCTGAGTTGCCAGTAGTGGTTTATTTCTTGATGTAAGTGGAGACAATATGGATATGTTCATTGTGTAAAAATTTATCAAGCTGAGCACTTATGAATTTTGTACTTTTATGTGTATATATATTATACTTCAATAAAATAATTCCTAAATAGATTTGTACAAGATATTGAAAGAAATATTTCTTTTTTACTTACAGAGGCAAATGAATGACTGTTGAATAAAAAGACTTAGAGAAATTTCAGGGACGATACAAAAATATTTTTGAGATCAACCAAACAGTGCCATTATTCTGATCAAAATATAATTACATAACTCAACTCAACATTAGTATGAAAGAGAAAACAACTTTAAAAATTTTAAATTTTGTTGCTGTTATTGTTAATCCTCACCCAAGGATATTTTTTCCATTGATTTTTTTTAGAGAGAGTGCAAGGGGGGCAGAGAGAGAAAGAGAGAGAGAGAAACATCAATGTGAGAGAAACACATTGGTTGGTTGCCTCCTGAACTTGCCCTGGGGTCAAGTATTAAACCTGCAACCCAGGTACTTGCCCTGGACCAGAAACAAATCCAAGACTCTTCAGTGTGTGGGCCGGCACTTTGACCATTGAGAAACACAGGCCAGGACTTAACATTTTGTTTTAGTACTGGAAACTGATAAAAATGTGAGTGAGCATTGTTTAGAAAATAATGGTATGAAGAATTATAAATGTAATAAGTGATTGTATATTTTAGAGACTTTAAAAAATATTATGTTAGAAGTCTGGGAAAAATTGAACCTCAAATTAAAAAGGCCTCTACTCTATTAAAAATATGTCATGACTAAATACAAAATAAATAAGACATAATTTTAGATGAGATCAGTAAAGTCCAGGAAATGATAGGTCAGAAATTACATAGGGCAAAAAATATTACAAAAATAACGTTCAAGGACAGCCAAATATAATAACAAAAGTTTTTTATGACAAAAAATGTTTAAAATCAGTCTGAGAATCAATGGAACCAGGTCATCATCATGGGGCAAATGTAAAATGAAGAAATAGCCACAGAGAAAACTTCCTTTTTCCTTCATTTTTACTGAAGACTATTTTAGAAAATATCTTCTAAACTCCCTATTCTCAGTGTCCAACCTCTTCTCTTCCCCTTCTACAAAATCTCCCCATGTAATCTTATCTATTCCCAAATTTTCAACCAACCACCTACCTGTGGGTTGATGTCCTCAAATATTTATCTCCAGCCCTCAACCCCCTTCTGAGTTTCAGATCGTTCTCTTTACATTCTACTGCTATTTTCAAACATACAACCTTTAAATGTCAAAAGCCAAACTCGTGATCTTTTTTGGCAAACTTGTTCTTTCTCTCTTGTTCTAACTTGCAGTTAGCGGTACCATCTTCCTCCTAGTTGGCCAATCTAAGTAATCATAGATACATCTTCAACTTCTCCTTCCTCAACCCCTATACCAAACTGTCACTCCATCTGTTGCTTCTCTCTTGAAAATCTGCTTGGCAGAGGTGAGATGGCTCTGTTAGGAAGCAGCCTTTGTAAAGGGATGCTAACCGCAACTCAACTATCTCCCTTAACATGTGGATCAATATTCAACAAGCAGCATAGAGAGATACTGGAAGTATAATCTGGGGCTCATCCTCAAGCTCCCAAATATTATTTATCAAAAACTTGTCTAAGAGAAAATGTAGATCAATGCCTGAAAGAAACATAGATCATTCACCCTTTCTTATAGACTGGATAATTTAAAGAATCCTTTTGTATCAATTAAAATCACCAGAAATCTGGGTGTTAGGTCCATGCCAAAAGGAGACAGGCCAAGAGACGTGAGAATTTAAGAAATTTTTTACACTCTCTCATAGCAGGCTGAGACCAGTGTGTTGTGTCAGCCCCAAGGGAATGGGTAGGTTTTCTTATATAGGGTAGAAAAATGTAATATAGGGTCAGGGTGTGGGAGCATGAATCAGTCAAGAGAGGCAAGGGAAGAGAGTGCACAGGTCAGTCAGGTGGAAAGGAGTTCTTATCCTGCTTCTGCAGGTGCCTGTTATCTGCCCCAAGCTATGGGAAAAGGCTTATAACAGTATATATTTCAGAAAACATGTCCAAGCAGGAGAGATTAGGGGTAGTTCATCCTAACACTGGGTACCTATTTCTTATTGTATTAGTCCCCTAAAAAATGGCTTTTAATGAACTTCATCGAATTGTATGTGGTCAGCCCATATTGAACAGTGCCCTTTAAAACTTGTCCAGGACACTGTTTCTCCTTCCTTATGAGGTTCCTTGGGAGAAATTCATGTCTAGCCTTAGTGCTAATATGCCTCTTAAGCAATTGGCTCATTTGTATCATATACACATTGAATCGCTGGAAAGTTTAGAGAGAGAGAGAGAGAGAGATCAATTTGTTGTTCCACTTATTTATGCATTCATTGGTTGCTTCTTTATGTGCCCTGATCGAACCCGCAACCTTGATGTATGGGGATGATGCTCTAACCAACTGAGCTACCTGGCCAGGGCCTTGTTTTATTTCTTCTATCTATTTTCAATTTATCTATGTTGGATCCTTGTAAATGATCTTAAAGTTTTTCTGGAACAAGATGAAATATAAGGAAAGAGTAGTAACTAAACAAATACACAAACATTCTGGTAAATAAATACAACATCCTACTACCTCCGTTGTTTTATGCAGTATTCTTCACAGTAGCTGCACAACAAATTCACAGATGAAGTTTTGTAAATGCTCAAATGCCCCGGCCTCTTTCCAGACTTACAGAATAAGAGTCTTAAGGGAAGAGGCCCAGGCATTAGTATTGGAAAATAGAAACAAAACCACACAAAAAAAGAAATTGCTCAATAAAAGAAATGATTGATAAAATACACTTCATCAAATTTTAAAACTTTTTGAAAGATACTGTTAAGAGAATGAAAAGGCAAGCAACTGGTGGCTCTCTATGGAGGGCAGGCACCTTTCCCCGCGCCCTTCCCCCAGACGCATTTTCCTTGCCTCTCTTTCTCCTAAGCTCCAAGGGCCTTTCTTTTGCCTCTGTAACTTGTTTCCTGAGCTCATTTCTTCTATGCTCACTTCCTCTACTTCTGTGACTTCCTAAATAAACTTTTGTTTATAATTTGAAAAAAAGAAAAGGCAAGCCACAGACAGAGAGGAAATATTTGCAAATCACACATCACATAAAGGACTTGTATCCAGAATACATAAAGAACTCTCAAAACTCTGTAATAAGCATACAACTAATCAGAACAAACATGGACAGAAGATGTGAATAACCACTTTACCAAATAAGATATACAGCACATGAAAAGATATTCAATATCATTAGTCATTAGGGAAGTTAAAATCACAAAATGCAAATTAAAACCACATCTATTAGGCTGTATAACATTTTAAAAATGGCCATACCAAGTATTAGTAAGGATGTTGAGCAACTGGAGTTCTCATACTCTGCTGGTGTGAATGTAAAACAACCTAAATGCCCATCAACAGGTCAATGAATAGACAAATTATGGTACACCCATAAAATGGAATATTATGCAGCAATAAAAGGAATAAACTATTGATACACACAACAGCGTGAATGAATCTCAAAATAATTATGCTGAGTGAAAGAAGCCAGACAAAAAAGAGTACATGCTGTATGTTTCTACTTATATAAAACTAGTGGCCTGGTGCATGAAATTTGTGCGTGGGGGTGGGGGGTGTCCCTCAGCCCAGCCTGCACCCTGTCCAATATGGGACCCCTCGGGGGATGTCCAACTGCCGGCAGTTGGACATCCCTCTCGCAATCTGGGACCGTTGGCTCCTAACCACTCACCTGCCTGCCTGCCTGATCGCCCCTAACCACTCTGCCTGCTGGTCTGCTCGCCCCCAACTGTGCCCCCTCTGGCCTTCTTGCCCCCAACTGCCCCCCCCCTTGCCAACCTGCTCGCCCCCAACTGCCCTCCCCTCCTGGCCTTATCGCCCCTAACCACCTCTGCCTCAGCCCTGTCACCATGGCTTTGTCCGGAAGGTCTCCCAGAAGTTCTCCCAGTCTAATTAGCATATTACCCTTTTATTAGTATAGATTCTAGAGAACTGTGAAAAATACTAGAACTGTTTTCCAAAATGTGTAAACTGTTGTATAAATGGCTGCTTATGGTAGGATGAATTGCTATGGCCTCAAACCATAAAACATAAATTTTGGAGGAGACTCAGGGAACAATAGGTTAAAGTCTCACTTCCATTCCTGCAGTAAAAGGTAGGATTTTACAGTGCTTAGGTAATTATATCCTTTACGTTGGAAAGGAGCCAAAGTAAAATTGCTGAGGAATAAGGCAAATGCTTGTCCTGGCATCTTCTGGTTTCACATGAGCCTCAGAGGCAACAAGCTGCTGCTGTTGGGGTGCAGGCCTGGTTAGCTCTTGTCTGGCAGGAAGGACGCCCACACCTCCTGCCTGAGAACAAACTGTGATCTCTCTGCAAGTGTGTATTTCCTTGGGGCAGAGAATAAGCCTTGATGTTGATTAATTACCTTGTGAGAAATAAATGGTAAATGCTTTCCATTCTTGAGTGCAAATATGGAAGGCAGTTTTACAAGAGAGTCTTTCAAAATCACTTTCTCAGATGGGCAAAAACGCTGTTGAAAAACCTTATTCAGCTTCAACTTCTAATCCACTGGGTGAGCATGGAACTTTAAAGCTTAGTCTGGCTACCTGATAAATAAGATCTATGTGTCTGAATTATCCTCTCACCTCTTTTTTCAAAAAGATTCCAAGAACCAGTTATTGGGATCAAGACAATGTCCTAATATTTGACATAGTTTTATAATAATTCATCAAATAGGTTATAGGTCTACAAAGATAAATAACACAGAGCTCCTGCCCTCAAGCTGCTCACCATCTTTCCCCCAACTACCTACAAGATACCCACAACTATTTTCTGGGTGCCTTACAACCTAGGAAACTTCGTCTTTAATACTTACTTCTAGCTCTGTGCTTTTGCATTCAGGTTTTCAGCTATGCACAGCTGTGTCCTTCTGTCTTGCATATGTGTTATGTCAAAGAGTGACTGGCAGTCAATGATCTTTCCAATCCTTCATATAGTACTTGGTTCATAGGAAGGCTGGCTCAATGCATTTCTGTTTCATAAGTGAATATTGTGTCTCTCAGCCCACCCTGTATGAAACTTCCAGTCACTGTAGAAAAGCTAATGGAGCTCTAGCTGGTTTGGTTCAGTGGATAGAGTGTCAACCTGCGAACCAAAGAGTCCTGGGTTCAATTCCAGTCAAGGGCATGTACCTTGGTTGCAGGCTCCTCCCCAGGTCTGGGCCATGTCGGGGCTTATGCAGGAGGCAACCAATCGATGTGTTTCTCTCACATTGATATTTCTGTCTGTCTTTTCCTTTCTTCTACTCTCTCTAAAAATCAATGGAAAAATATCCTTGGGTGAGAATTAAAAAAATAAAAAGAAAGAAAAACTAGTGGAAAGGGTTCTCTTGTGGGTCATGGGAGACTATGACTGCCAGAATATAATCTGGAAAGAACAGATAGAAGGCTTATTATGCTTTTCACTAGAAGGATACCCTGCTGGCGAGCCAGGCTGAACATTATTATCCTCAATTATAGAGAAGTAGATATTTTTCCTGTTACATGTTTTTTCTTCTAAGCACAAAACTCCCAAGGACATACTTGGCCTAATCAGAGGTAGAGGCTGAAGTGTAACAAGTAAAATGCAACTTTAGGAAGAGAATCATAGTGTTTTAATCAGCCCATGAGCTCTAATTCAAAGATACCCCCTGCTTTGTTTAACAATAGCAGTCTTCCCAGAACAACACATCTTTCTTTGTTTCCCAGCACTGATGGATAATATATGCACTGCTTGGAGAACATTTATTATAATAACTAACTTCAGGCAGAATGGGAGCGATAAAGAAAATAAATAGATAGCTAGACTCCAGTGTAACTTTTAGGCTCTAAAAAAGAACAAAACAAAAAAACAATACGTGGGACCTGACAACCAGATCAACTAGTCATCTTATATTCTTCCTCTACAAAGAAAACCACTTCAAAAATGAATGGGATCTCTAGACACAGCTGGAATTGAGCCAACATTGAAAACCTGGAGAATTAGGTCTGTTACAGAATTAGTTTGAGAGAAGTGTATTGATCTTTAAGCCAGTTCGATTAGTGCTATTTCCCCTAAATTATTTCTTCAAAGCTATACCCTTAACAGCATGATACTTTTTCTTTCCTATATCATTTTTGTACTTAATCCCAGTCCAAATGTCAAGACTTGGACTAGCTCTAAAGTGTCACGTAGATATTTGCTGTGTATAGTCATTCCACGACCGTCATGTATTTGCCATTACACAAGCCTGTCCATGCAGGAGAAGTTGCACATGCCAAAAATATGTACCAGAAATGTTGAAATGGGGTAGTTGCCAGCTGACTTGAGAGTATGAATCATTCTTTTTCATACTGTAAGTTATAGTATCAGTGCATGCAATTTGGGTGTTTTCTGTGTACTGTTTCCTCTGATCATGCTTTATGTTATGTCTGTATTACTTGATGAAACACAATTTAGTGTCAGATGTGGTCATTTAAGTGGATAGTCAGTGACAGACTTGCTTTTCAGTATAGGAAAAACAAAATGAAAGGGTGACAGATTAAAATTCACCGTTTTCATGGAGTGAGGTTGTAGAGCAAAATCTCATGAGGCTGTGCTCATCATACGTGCATGACACCTGAAATATCATGAGCAAATCTTAGGCATTAAAATTTCTCCTGAACATTTAGATTAAAATGCCTACACAGGTACCCCTTCAAAACTGCATAGAGCCATCCTAAAGGAAGGAACGAATTTTAATTAAGTGCCTATTACATGCTAGGCACTCTCTAGGATACTTGGTAGTCATTAGCCAAAAACTTGACTATCTCTTTTCCCTTCTCACCCAAGATATTCCATTTAATAGGAGCAGTGTTATTACTGATGGCATCATGCCGCAGGTATCAGCATGCCAATTATTCCCAGGCATGCCCACAGGGTGAATGATAGAGAGGAGATAAGTACAATGTACAAGTAGAGGGTGCATTTAACTTTCCCCTGTAGCAGTAAAAACTCCTTTATTTCATTCATTTTGAGAGGTACTCAGTGGTAGTTTTTTATCCATTAGCATTATTTATTGAGTGCTCACTCGAGGCAATGTACCGTTATTATGTTAGGTTCTAGGAAAACAGAGGTAAATAAGACATAGTCTCTGACATAGCCTATCTTAAAGTGGGTATAGAAGGAACATATCCTAACATAATAAAGGCTATAAAAGACAAACCCACAACCAATATACTCAATGGTGAAAAGCTGAAAGCTTTCCCTCTAAGATCAGGAACAAGACAAAGATGTCCACTATCACCACTGTTATAGTATTAGAAGTCCCAGTGACAGCAAACAGACAAGAAAAAGGAATAAAAGACATCCAAATCATAAAGGAAAAAGTA
The DNA here is from genome assembly GCF_963455305.1 of Plecotus auritus. Taxonomy (NCBI): domain Eukaryota; kingdom Metazoa; phylum Chordata; class Mammalia; order Chiroptera; family Vespertilionidae; genus Plecotus; species Plecotus auritus. The sequence goes on along the minus strand of NC_137782.1, from coordinate 137,059,123 downwards.
ACTCTCATTATATGTAGATGACATCATACTATATATAGAACACCTTAGAGACTACACAAAAATATTAGATCTAATAAACACATTTAGTAAAATTGCAGGATATAGAATCAATATACAGAGGTCTGTTGCATTTCTATACACCAATAATGAATGATCAGAAGGAGAAATTTAAAAAAATAATACCATTTATAATTGCATTAAAAAGAAAAAAATACCTAGTAATAAATTTAACCAAAAAAGTAAAAGACATATACTCTGAAAATTATGACATTGAAGAAAGAAATACAAATAAATGGACGAATATATCTTGCTCATGAGTTGGAGGGATTAATTGTTAAAATGTACTTAGTACCTAAAGCAATATACAGATTCAATGCAATGCAATTTAAAAATGGGCAGAGGACCGAAACAGACATTTTTGCAAAAAGGACATACAAATGGCCAAGAGACATATGAAAAAAATGCTCAATGTCACTAATTACCAGAGAGATACAAATTACAAAGATATTGAGGTACCACCTCACACCTGCCAGAATAGCTACCATCAATAAATCAACAAACAACAAGTGCTGGCAAGGATATGGAGAAAATGGAACCCTAGTACACTGCTGGTGGGAATGCAGACTGGTACAATCACTATGGAAAACAGTGTGGAGTTTCCTCAAAAAATTAAAAATGGAACTGCCATTTGACCCAATGATCCCACTTCCAGGAATATATCCTAAGAAGCCTGAAACACCAATCAGAAAGAATATATGCATCCCTTTGTTCATAGCAGCATTATTTACAACTAGAGGCCTAGTGCATGAATTCATGCACCAGTGGGGTTCCTCAGCCTGGCCAGCAATCAGAGCCAATCGGGCCGTCTCACCCAGTCCCAATCGGGGTGATTGGGGCCAGCTGGCTGGGGGGAGGGATTGCAGGAGGTTGGCTGTGGGAGTGCACTGACCACCCAGCTGGCCAGGGGGAGGGACCGTGGGAGGTTGGCTGTGCTCAGCATACGTACTTGGCACCAGCAGTATCATGCAACATTTTTTGCAATAGAATACCATGCAGCTGTAAAAAAGAAGGATCTCTTACCCTTTGATATAGCATGGAGGAACCCATGGAGGGCCAGCTGCAGGAGGTTGGCTGTGGGAGCACACTGACCACCAGGGGGCAGCTCCTGCATTGAGAGTCTGCCCCCTGGTGGTCAGTGCACGTCATAGCAACCGGTCGACCAGTTGTTCGGTTCACTGGTCCTAACAGTCACTTGGGCTTTTATATATATTTAGACTACAGGCCCGGTGCATGAAAATTCGTGCACTCAAGCGGGTCCCTCAGCTCGGCCTGCACCCTCTCACAGTCAGGGAGCCCTCAGGGGATGTCCTACTGACAACTTAGGCCTGCTCCTCCCAGGAAGCGGGCCTAAGCCACAGTTTGGCCTCCTTCTGTGGAAGGCAACCAGGTAGGTCGATCAGGGGACCACACCGCCCCAATCACCCCGCTGCTGCCACCGCCACTGGCCTCCCTTTGTGGGAGGCAATGGGGTGGGCCAATCACCAAATGCTGCTGCGGGCCTCCCTCTGTAGGAGGCAACCAGGTGGCCAATCATGGGACAGCGCCGGCCAGCGAGGCCCTACCCCCCCATTGCCCCTCTGCTGCTGCTGGTTGCTGCCGCCTCCCCCTCCCCATCGCTGTCCCCTGCCTCTGCCTGCTGGCATGCGCTTTGGCTGGCCTGGCACCACCTGCTTGCTGGTCCTGCCCCCTGCCAACTGGTTGTTCTGCTGTTCTGTCGATTTGCATATTATGCTTTTATTATATAGGATAGCTAAGATCTGAAAACAGCCCAAGTGGAGAAGAATAGATTTAAAAATGGTGGTACATTTTTTGCAATGGAATACTATGCAGCTGTAAAAAAGAAGGATCTCTTACCCTTTGATACAGCATGGAGGGACCCAGAGATTATTATGCTAAGCAAAATAAGCTAGTCCAGTGGTCAGCAAACTTATTAGTCAACAGAGCCAAATATCAATAGTACAACGATTGAAATTTCTTTTGAGAGCCGAAAACCGACTTCTGTGCATGGGCCACGAAGTTTCAATCGCACTGTACTGCGCCCACACGTGGTATTTTGTGGAAGAGCCACACTCAAGGGGCCAAAGAGCCGCATATGGCTCGTGAGCCGCAGTTTGCTGACCACTGAGCTAGTCAGAGAAAGACAGTATCACATGATCTTACTTATATGTGGAATCTAATGAACAAAATAAACTGATGAACTAAACAGACCCAGAGACATTGAAGCATGCAATAGACTGATGTATTTCAGAGGGAAGGAGGGGTAGAGGCGGGAAGAGGTTAACCAAATGACTTATATGCATATATGCATAACCCATGGACTCAGACAATAATGTGGCGAAGGCCTGGGGAGGGGGGTAGGAGGGAGATGAATGGAGGGGAAAAAAAGGGGGACATCTGTAATACTTTCAACAATAAATATTTTAAAAGAAAAAGAAACAAAAGACTCAGAAAACCTTTGACTCTCTCCCCTTTCCTGCCCAAAAGATTAAGACAGAAAAACCTGCTACAGAAAGGAAATCTTAGGATGTTCACCTTAGCCTACTTTGAATTAAGTATGGTAAACAGGAGGGCTTCAGTCAGGGGCCTGTTAGCTAGATACCCTGTGTCCCATTGTTTCTGAGTTGCCTAGCAAGAAATTGCCTGACATATATGTTCCTCTCTGCCTCAACTACCTGTAAATCACACATTCTCACTTCTAAAATCTAAGATCCCATCCCCTAAACTGTTTTTCTTTTGTCCAAAATGTCATAAATACTCAATTTTGCCTCACTGTTATTAGAATTTTCATGCTTATGTAAATTCCCCATTAACATGTATTAAAATGTAATTTTCTCCTGTTAATCTGTCTTTTAACTTGATTATTAGCCTAATTAGAAGAACTTAGAAAGTAAAAGGAAAATTATTATATAAATATATGTATTTTAACCCTTATACCCCCCTCTGCTTCTTTTGTACACACCTAAGCTGGCTACTTAGTGTGAGTTCTCATTCACTGCTTCTCCCTCTCTGTGTGGAGAGCTGAGCTCATTCATTACTGAAGAAGGATTGAATGTCATTTTTTGTCAGTTCTTTTAAAGGGTACTAACAGGCATTTATAAATTAAGAATCCATAAGTATTGAATTATATACACTTACTATTCTATTTTAATATTTATAAAGTTCTTAAGGCAACACTCATGCGATAAATTTTTTTCTAGAATGCTGTATCTTAGGAAAGGTTTATCATATTCCTCTGTTCTCATCTTTTTTTTTTTCCAGCTTAAAATTAAGTATCTTCCTGATGCATACACTCAACTTACCTGAAACAAAAGAATCACTAAAATCCTCTTAGATTCATTTTTGTCCCTTAATTTGAACCTTACAAGTTTTAATTTAGTTTACCTGGAGAAACTTGAATTATTTACCATTGGGTTTTTATATGGTTGTGTAGCAAGACAAAGACATTTTTTAAAAAACAGAATACATCAAGACAGAATAGTCATAATATACACATACTTAACAGGTAAAACAGAGCATTTGGTAGCACAGCTTCAGGTTTTGAAAACAAGATTATTCACACTGTCCTGGCTTTAGGTAAATGTTTTAAAAAATAGGTAGATGCTTTCCACAGACAAATTCCTTACTTAAAATCTATGTTCCCATTTCATTTTGTTTCTCTGTGTGATAGTCAATTAAGCAGAAAATGAATATTTGAATAAAAAATTCAGTCCCATTATGGATAGTCTGTAGGAGGATAGCTTTATGCTATTTTGCAGAAAGTACCTGAGTAAACATCTTAATCCAAACTTTCAGGATTCCTGGAGAAATTTTAATGCCTAGGATTTGTTTATGATACTGCTGGTGCCAAGTACATATGATGAGCACAGCCTCGTGAGATCCTGCTCTGCATCCTCACTCCATGAAAATGGTGAACTTAAACCTATCAGCCTCTCACTTTGTTTTTCATATGGTGAGAAGCAAGTCTGTCACTGACTGTCCACTTAAGTGGCCACATCTGAGACACTAGCTGTGTTTCATCAAGTAATACATATGTGACAGAGCATGATCAGAGGAAACAGTCTGTAAAAAAAAAATAAATCCAAATTGCATGCACTGATGCTATTGGATGTTATTCTTTTTCCACTTAGAATATGGAAAAGAATGGTTCATACTCTAAAGAGATATGAAATTATACAAATGTGAGTCCCAAAAGCACAGTGAATTTTATCCTTTGTTACCCGGTGTATTCTAAGTGCGTAGAACAGTTTCTGGCACATACAGGTGTTCAGTAAATATATATCTAGTAAAGGAATGATCAGGACAATATAGTTGATGAAAGGGCATTATTTCTGGTAAATTCTTATATTCCCTGATTCATGGTTATTCTAGCCCTCTCAGATGAGTACATATACCTTGATTTTTTTTTTTTAATTACATGAACTAGTATATTCTGAGGTCCTAAGGAAAATCAACATAGGACAGGTAAATTTAAACTGGGGAAAGAAATTGGGGTACTCATGATCTCACAGAATGAGGTACTAGGAACTGAAAAAAAAAATTAGGATAGAGTGTCTGAGATAGGGCCCAAAAGGCAAAGGTGACTTCAGGAAAGAAGAGGCAGACATCCAAAACAAACATTACCTACTTCGTAATTTTGCCAGGTCGTCTGGATTCCTACACTACAAGCAAAGCATATTTAAGTAAGTAGAGTACAAAAATAGACTGAGAAGTTCCTCTACCTATACCTATTGATAAAACTATTGAACAAAAAAGATTAAATATAAAATGATTGAAGAGAATTTATTTTTAATTTAGACCAAAGTAATTTTTACTTAGTAAACACACCTCTTCTAAAATTTTGAAGAATCAAGTGTGTGACTTATATTCATTGGCTGTTCCAGAACAGACTACTTTAAAAGATAAATTTATAACAAGCATACAATAGAGCAACATTGAACGAAATTAGGGGTAAACTTGAGGACTGACCAAAATCCAACTTCTGTGAATTAATGTGATAGCAAATATTTTAAAAAATAAATAAACATGGAACAAAATCTGTTTACTAAGTCTGTTTGATTAATAAAATTGGGGGGCCAATATTATATTATTTGCTTTTCTTTTAACCTTTGCTTGAACTCATGATATCTACCACATCCGCAGACGTATGTTGCAACACTTTATAACCAGAATAATTACACAACCCTTCAAGTCACGTGTACAAACCAGTAGTGTAATTTTCCAGACCATTCTATTCTAGTACAGTCAAGTATTACAAAAAACAAAAATGAGCAATATGCCATTGATGGGTATGACTCACAGGACATTAGTCAATGCACTTTCCAATAGGAGTCTGATCAACAGATATAATGAGAAACAGAATTTTTCTTAGTAAATTTTCCAACTTCATATTTTTACACTTGACAAGAACATATGGTTCAATAGTTAACAGACTTAGCAGTGGTGGGAGGCCTGTGAAAACTGTTTGCAGCCACATCTTTAGGGTTTCTCTCAGAACTCTTTTAATGACTTACTTTCTTCCTAATGCTAAATACAGATCCTGTCCTATTTTATGCACTTGTATCATTACTCATTATAATCAGTATGAATATTATTGAAAGGAAATTTTTATTTTTACCGAAGAAACCATACTACCATTCAGTTGTACAACTTAAAAAAAAAGAAGAAGAAAGATCTGCTTTCTTTGTGTTATACCAATTCTGCAAATGGTTTCAAAAATGATGATTAAGTGCATACAAATTCTACTTCCTTGATTGACTTCACATTTTCAAATCTCATTTCTTTCTTTGCTAATCATAACTTGGGCAAGTAGTCAAGAGCTGGACTAGCAACAAAGGTGACATGCTGAACCCTGCATCATTGAGCTATAGCCCTTTAAATATCTGTTCAAGGTCTGGATTGAACAGTAGAGTAAGCTGGGCTCATGGTTAGCACCACGTAGCTGAGGGAAGGAGGGTACTGTAGAGACTTGGAATCAGGTAAGAGCTGACTGATGATAAAGTAAAGGAAGGCCCTACCAATGTATAGGGCTTTTAAAATAAGTCATCAAAATAGAACATAGTGTATAAAACTTAACAACAGAAGAAAGATAACTTAAAACTTAAGCTATCTCTAAGAAAAAGAAGACCTTTTAGTAAGGGCAAATATTTTTTTAGTGGAAGTAAGAAAAAATCAGATTTTTTATTTTATTTTTATTTTTTAGTATACATCCTTTAGGTTTACTCTACACATAATAAGGCAAGAAAGAAAATGGCAATACAGACATTGTAATTAAGGACATTTTCTTTTTTTTATTCAGGAAGGATTAGGTTAGGATAAAAACGAAGTAACTTTCTCTTCCTAAACACTGATTTAGCAATTGTTTGCCATGAATTCCTCACCTAGGAAGCTGCTCAGCACATTTTTTTTCCCCTCTTGATTCACTCTCTGATTCACTGTGGAGACAGGATGTGCCAATTCTGAACTTCACTGAGATCCATCAGTTACCACCACATATCATTACTCAATTCCTGGTATAGGGTAGGGAATACAGTAGGAGATTCAATGTATCATAAGTAGACTTAGAGTAACCTTATTGTCATAAGCCTTGTATCTGGTAAGCCGTAAGTGGCCATATGTTGTTACTCCCTAACCCTGCCAAGCTGGCTAAGTTTCAATTACTTCAAGTTCCTCCCTTAGTAGTCCAGTTCATTTTTTGGGATGGAGTCTTACATCAAGCCCCAGTCCACTTGGCTGGACAGCTGATCTATCTCTGGATCTTGACTCCTGAAAGATTGAAGCCTATTTCCTATACTTGTAGCTTCTGACTAGGATTCTTTTCCTAAATCATGGAAATTATGTCTGCTTATTTTGGAGCTTTGCTTACTGCCTGAATATCTGCCTGGAATGACACTAAGATTGGCACCCTTTCACACTCGGGTGTTAGGGAGGACCTCCTAATACCTAAGGAGAAATACCTAAGGAGCTGTTGTGTGGAGAAAGAAAGCAAAGATTTGGAACCTGACAGACTTGGGGTTGATCCCAGCTCTGTTACTTAATTTGAGATAAATCACTGAACTCCTCTAAGCCCATTTCCTCATCTGTAAAAATGAGAGGAGTTATTCTTTCTTACATGACAACTATGAAAATTAAATAAGATAAATAATGTAAAGCATCTACTACAGTAACTGCATGTAAAAGCTGCTTACCAAATTATAGGTATTGTGATTACTAACAAATTTAAGAAAAAAACTTCATTCATTTAGCCAATAAATGTTAATTAAGTGCCTATTAGCTGCGAAGTATTGTATTGAATTCTGGAGGAAAATATAAAGGTGAAGATGAAATAGTTCTTTAGTGGGTAAAAAGAATAGGTAAATAGACATCTTCAACCAATATGCTGTGGATAGTGCAATGATAGACATCAACCCAGTCATAGGAGGGGGATCTAAATTAGAAGAGCATCCTAAAGAAAATAACTGATTAAGAGGTAAGGGGGATAAAAGGTGCTCCTGGCAAAAGTGTGAAAAAGCTTGGTAGATTTGGGAAACTGTGTGGTTGGATAATGGAGTAGGGAAGTTTAAGTCAGAGAGGAAAATTGAAAGGCAAGTGGGGGTTTCTCCTGATGGCCCTTGTCACTGAGCCAAGGAGTTTGGAATCAAACCTGATGGGTTTTAAGTAGAAGAGCAACATGATCAGATTATGTTTTAGAAAAATCACTTCAAAGAACTTGTGACATCTTGGATTTGAATAACAGTGAAAGCAAAGCAGAACCACCTTAGGAGAAGCCTATATGCTAGTTAAGAAGTGTACTCCATTCCTTTTCATTTTGTAATGTAAATGCCATGCCAAAATGATTCCAAAGGTATTAGAATAATAAAAAAAAAGTTTTAAAAATATATTTTATTTATTTATTTAAAAATGTAGTTATACATTTTTAATGGTGATTAAAATGAAATTCTAGGACCCTACATGTGCTCCCATATCTATGGTCTTAACACTCTGTGTATGCACCCCTGGTAGTCACAGGTCTGACTAAAAATGACTTGATAAATGAAAATTCTATGTAATGAGCTGTCTACACCAAACTCTATAAATGTTACTGATAACTCAAATAAATAATTCTTGAAATTCTCAAATTTGTAAAATACTTTTACTTTTATAATATATCTATATATCTAAAAGCCTAAGCGACTGTTACGACTGAATGACCAGAATGACTGGTTGACCAGTTGTTATGACATGCACTGACCACCAGGGGCAGACACTCAACATAGGAGCTGCCCCCTGGTGGTCAGTGCGCTCCCACAGCCAACCTTCCGTGGCCCATCCCCCCCAGCCAGACAGCTCCCCATCAGTCCTGATCAGTGGGCCGGCTGGCCAACCTTCTGTGGTCCCTCTGCCCCCCAATGGCCGGCAAACTTCCCACGGCCCCTCCCCCTGGCTGGCTGGCCAACCTCCCACAGTCCCTCCCCACTGCCAGCAAACCTCCTGTGGCTCCTCCCCGACCCAACCAGCCAACCTCCCATGGCCCCTCCCCCCCAGCTGGCCAACCTCCCGGGGTCCCTCCCCCCAGCTGGCCGCCCCCCACCCCCCAATAGGCCTTGATCGCCGGCCAGGTCAAGGGACCCCACCTGTATATGAATTTGTGCACCGGGCCTCTAGTATATATACATATTTGTATAAATACATATATGTGTCACATTACATTTTTAATCCTAAATGCTGTCAAAAATTTTAATTTTTGAGAAATGATTGTAAAGGAACTTAAGTGTATTGAATTATGATTAAAGGCATCTGTTGAATCATACATACAGATAAAATATTAGGTTAAAATGTCAGATATTGGTTGTTGAAGCCTCTATTTCTCATGTGGTCAAACTGACCAGATCATACAAAAAGGCATGCTCCAGCCAGCACCCAACTTTGAATTGTTCCATTTCATATTTGTTCTTTGCCATTTATCTTTTAACCCTTAATATAGCTTTCCATTTGTATAGTAGACACTGAGGTCATATCTTCCACATCTATCCCTCCTCTTGACATTGTGCTTAGCGATATGGTTGAAGGAACTGATCTGGGCAACTGAGGCAGGCCCTGATTAAGTCTGACTCAATCAAGAAAATCTGGTCCTAAACCAGACAGTCTATTTTTTTGGAAACAGACTGGTTTAAGAATAGCCACATGACTATATCTAGGCCAAGGAATCATGACAAAGAATTACGTAGAGACTTCTAGGACAAGTTTCCTCACTTTTAAGTGAGAGTCTCTTGAAGAAAGAGCATATTTTTTTCTTTCTTTTTTTTTTTTTTTTTTTTTTTTTTTTTTAACAAAGAAGCACATAGCTCCAATTGTGACTACTATTCTATGACCACAAGGAAAATACCTTAGGATATAAATGATATTATCATAGATCCTTGATGACATTGTTAAACTGTGTCAACCAACTCTAAAGCCCATTGTACCTCTGAACTTCCAGTTGTGTGAACCACTCTTTGAGCTGGGTTTCTGTTACATGTAGCTGAATGCATTCTAACTGATGCAATTTCCTTCCACTTTTGCCTACCACTTTCCTTCTAACCTGATACACCAACTAGCTATCTTTTTTAGCTCTAACCATCAGCACTCTTCTATCTAGTCATTTCTAGTGAAAACTGGTTGTCTATCCAGTATCTGTTCCTAGCTTCTCCTACTGGACATTATCATGTGGATAGCGCAGCCAAGAGAGAAGGTAGCTTGAGGACAAAGTCCATATGCTGAAAACGACACAATGGAAAAAAAAAAAAAAAAGCCCGAGTCTTTGATAATGTCATTTAACAGCTGGAGTATACTACTTTCAGCTTTCTTATTATCTAACTAACAAACATTGTCTTTTTAAGACAATTTGAGTTGGGGTATTGTATTGTTTGGATACGAAAACAACCAAACTGACAAGGAATTTACTACCAAAATATCAGATGCTGCAAATAAGAAACCCCAAATTGTAGAAATAGAGAAGTGGAAGCATTAGATTAGAGGACAATCAGGATCCCACTAATTCCACACTGAGAAGAAAGTCACTCTTATACATTTCATTGAATTGGCACTTTATACCTGAGACACAACCTTTTGAGATTCTAGTGTTAGGGGAAATGGTAGTAAAAATGAGTATGTTGGTATGTGTTGGTGACTTCTGATGGGTTTCACTGAAAACCTATAATAAAGAGGGAAGCTTGGGCTGAAAGCAGAGAAGAACATGGGAGGCAGCAGTTGGAGACAAACTTAGCTGCCAAAGTTTCTCCTAAGGATCTCTTGGTAAATAATTGACATTGGGTAATGGCAACTAGTTTTGTGTCAAATAAATCTACAAATGGGATTCTCCACATAAATCCATTGTTTCCAATTGCACTTGGGTCAAAGATCATCAAAATGTGGACTGGGGAATGGGCAGATCTGAGTTCTAGATTTGGAGTTCTCAGACCCAAAGACCAAGACCATGTGCTCTCTGGCTATATTTACAAGCTTATAAAATTGGATGAAAGAAACAAAAAATCAGGACCCACTAAATTTTTAAGGGAATTGACTTACAAAGACATTCTAAACCTAGGCAATCCACAATGAACAAATTTGTAATAGTTCAATCTCTAGGCAACCCCCAATCTTCCAAACTTGCAATAACTTGCAATATCTCCAATACATATCTCAAATGTGGTCAGAGAAGACAACCAACAAGGAAAATGTTTCCAAAGGACAGAACTAAGGGCCATGAAGAGCAAGGGTCCTCCTAGAAAACAGATTCAGAAGCTACCGGATTAGCTGACCAAGGAATTCATCAATACTAAGGTGGGCAGTCCTCTCTCTTCTTTCTCATGGGATATGATATGTGTTACGAACAACGTCCACTAAGTGTCATTCCCTTTGCAAATTCCTTTTTATTGTACTTATCCTGTTTCTTCTCCATTGTTGTATAGTAAACATTTGGGGGGTGGAAAACCTATCTTTAAGTCATGGATCCCTGGTTCACAAGAAGCCAGGTCCAGACCTGGCAAAGATGTCTTGCCCTTGGAACTGCATATGGTTAATGGCTGAGACACGGTGTTGTTTCCAACTGGGGATATAATGAATGTGCCTCATGTAGGTATGGACATTTTTCAGATTGTATGTTGTGGAAAAAGGGAGGTATGAAACTTGACATCATATACGACACTGTTGGTTGTCTACTCCACCTCCAGTCCCCCTTCTTCCTTATTGAAAGAGCTCTACCCTTATTCAGGTACCCACCCCCTTCTATGTGCCCATGTACATAAGGAGAGATTGGTCTCATGAAGGGGGAGCATTGTACACTAACTGAGACACTATATTCAATTGTACTTTTTTTTTAGCATAAACATTTATTCATTTATGCCACACAAATATTCACACTCTAGCCCTTCAGTATTTGTCATGGGTTGAATGGCATCTTCCTAAAAATTCATATGTTGAAGTTCTAATCCCTGGTCTCTCAGGATATGACCTTATTTGGAGATAGGGTCTTTACAGAGGAAATCAAGTAAAAATGAGGTCATTAAGGTGGGTCCTAATCCAATGTAACTTGTACACTTATAAGAATAGGAAATTTGAACACAGGCACTCACAGAAGGAAAATAATGTGAAGAGACATAGAGACGATGGCTATCTACAAGCTAAAGATAGAGGCTTTGCACAGATCCTCCCCTCACAGCCTTCAGAAAAAATCAATTCTGCCAATTCTTTCATATCAGACATCTAGCTTCTAAAACCATGAAACAATGCATTTCTATCGTTTAAGCCACTCAGTTTGTGATACTTTGTTATGGCAGTCTTAGTAAACAAATGTAGTGTTTGTGCCATTTCTTTTAGGACTTAAGGAGTTTTTCTTTCTTAATAGATTTAACAAATAGCATAAATATGACAATACTATGTATTCATTTACTTATTCCATTTAATTTAAAAATCACTTTTTATTCCAGAAGAAATCTCTGGTTAGAAGAATTAAGCAAGAATAGATATCTTTATTAAAGAGGTATTAATATGTTCTCTCTCTTATAGAATAACTAGAGGCCCAGTGCATGAAATTTGTGCACAGGTGCGGTCCCTAGGCCTGGCCAGCGATCGAAGCGTGAGCATCTGGCATGGAAGGGCAGGTCCCAGCTGACCTCTGGGCCCTGGGCAGCACTTGGGCCCCCAGGCCCCTGTGCACCCCCCTCCACCTGAGTCACAGCACCCGAGTTCCCAAATGGAGATGTGGTGAGCGCGGCTAGATGCCATGGGCAGGGGTGCGGGGTGGGCTTCTTGGGGTCACCCGGCACCTGAGCAAAAGGACTTCCCCAGTGCGCAAGCCCTGGTGTCCGGGGGGAGGGTACAGGAAGAGTGAGAGCGAGCTTGGCAGACACCCCGCATTCTCACCACACCTCCGTCTCCGTCACCCCTGCCCAGGCGAGAGGTCACAGCACATTGCAGAAGCCTGCCATGTTCCGCGACACTCCCTGGTGGTCAGTGCATGTCATAATGAGCAGTCAAACTCCCGGTTGAGGGAACAATTTGCATATTGGGCTTTTATTATATAGGAAGGATAATGGTATAGATAGTACCTATCCATAGTTACCTATGTAACTATATAAAGTCCAGCCCACACTCAAGCTGGGGAAAGAGGAAGGATGGTAAGCAATGCTGTGGGCAGTTAGACAGACATGAGCAGAGCAAGAAAGATAGGCCAGGTACAGAGGCCATCAGCATGGAAAGCCCCAGGTGCGTAGCAATGGACAATCAATTGTAGGGTGGGACTTTGCCCCTAGGCTGGCTTTTCCTCCCCTAGCATATCACTCATCATGAGGTTTGGACCCCCTGATCTTTCCTCCCTAGAAATAACATCTATGCCTCAAGTTGTGTTTCAACTCCAGGCTCAGATGAGCAACAAAACCAGCCATGGCTGACCTCAAGACCAGCTGCATTGAATAATGACCCTTCGACCTGGTGCTAGCCAATCAATCAGTGGAGATCACAGCCCTGAATGGACACACTTGGGAAACTGCTGAATATTCTATTGAGATCTGCCCCTGGGACCTCTCCTAAAATCTACACTCCTAAAACTCTTAGGATGGAGGACCCAGTTCATTTTCGCCTGGGAGCACACCCTTGCCTTTCACTTTCCCTTCTCCATCTCCCCCACAACTCCAGGAAAGCTACCATTAGCTTCTCCACTCCCAAGGGCCCTTCGTTTACCTTCATAACTTGATTCCTAAACCCACTGCTTCTAGGAATTACTTCTTCTACCTCTGTAATTTACTAAATAAATATTCTCTTACAGTTTGGGTCTTGCTCTGAATTCTTTCTTAGCCAGAACCCAAGTACCAAGGTTGTTGAATCCAGGTTTAGTCTGACCCCACCGGTCAGACACATGGTGCCATTCCTGCCACCTACAACAGCACCACCTCTTCAAGGGAGAAGTATCAAAGAATTTATGGACATATCTTAAAACTACCACAAACAGCAAGAAACAACACATTGCTTTTTCTCTATTGTCCTGAGCAACTTAGCTTTAACTTCAAACTTGTCTATCTTGTCATTGTCATTAAGGTGGTTTATTATTCTCAGCATGCTGTGGGAAGGAGGTCCCAGTCACCAGCACCAAGTAGCTTATCAAAACATAAGTATATATAAAAGACTAATATGCAATGTGTCCCCTTGGGAGTTCGACCGGGAGTTGAATCGTTCACTGTGATGTGCACTGACCACCAGGGGCAGCGCGGAACAAAGGAAGGCCCCAGGCGGCAACTGGTAGCCACGGAAGGAAGGCCCCAGCTGGCAGCAGGAAGGCCCCGATCGGCCCTGATCACTGGCCAGGCCTAGGGACCCTACCCGTGCACCAATTTCATGCACCGGGCCTCTAGTCAACATATCAACAGCCAACACCATTCACACAGATTTCTTTATATAATAATATACTCAGTGATAGTTTAGTTTCACAATAAGGTTTACAGATGTCCTGAGTAATATCCCAAAGAACTGCCTTGCTGACCTCAATCTACCTCTGATTGAAGGCAAAGCATTGTGAAGAATACTGGACTGAGTTTCTTAGAGGAACATTTCCTACTGATAATGATTTTTAAAAATTATACATATAGAACAATTTCTCACCTAAGAATTTTGCTGCATTGCACCTAGTCTAGCAAATGTATATCAGAAAAGTTGTCTACATTATTGTTAGCCTATATGGATTAAAAAAACAAGAAATGTGGAAATGTATTCTGTTTCTTCCCCCTATAAGAGAAAGAACAAGAGTTCAGAAGAAGTCTGATTCTTTAGCACATTCTTAACCAATTACTGGAGGCAGTTTAGGACGTTACTCTAAGCATGGAACATTCTACCCAAACTCTAACCAATGGAAACACTAGGTTTCATACTTGCACCTGTTCAGGAAGTGAACTCTTTCACATTTCCATAACACAAAATATTCAAGGTTTCTTGTAGTTACAGTAAGTCCTCACTGAACATCATCGGTAGGTCTTAGAAACTGCAATTTTAAGTGAAAAGACCTAAAATGAAACCAATTTTACCATAGGTTAATTGATATAAACAAGAGATAAATTCCTACAGCATATTTCTGGTCACAGAAACATCACCAAACGTCTAAATACAGGTCCAAAACACTTCTAATATTAAACATTGAAATAAATGTGAGCTATACGTACATTTCAGGAAGATTAATAAAACCAAGTAAGATAATCATTTTCCAACCTGCTTATTCTAGTTCAGGGTGGTGAGCGGCCAGAGACTTTCCCAACAGCTCAGGACATCAGGCAGGAACCCACACTGAACAGCATGCCCGTCCATCTCAGGGCATTCACACCCACACCCACACTCACTCAGACTGGGACAATTAGACACGACAGTTTACCTTGAGTGCACATCTTTGGGATGTGGGAGAAAACCGGAAGACCCAGAGAAAACCCACACAGACATGGGAGAATGTGCAAATTCCACAGAGACAATGGCCCTGGCCAGTAATCAACTCTTTTTTTTTTTTTCTCATCAACATTATCATGAAACAAAATTATTCCAGAACCTGTTGTAGATCCTTTTATAACATTTCTAGAGATCCTGACATTTCAAAGGCCCAAACCTTGAAAACTACCTATAGAGTAAAACATTTCAAAAAGGTGGTCAGAAGAGGCTGTGCCTGTGCACCAGCATTTGTTTTTCAAACTACTGATGTTTATCATCAATTATAAATGGAAATTTATCATTCAGCTTCTAAATTTAGGGAACTATGTCTCATGAGATTCTGACATTTTCACTCTGGCATTCATTCATTGGCAGACACACCAACCCTGAGAGCAGACAATGCTGTGAGTGTGATCTATGAATTTCAAACATACAAGAAAAAAGAGTTTTCGATTCAATACTGAAAAAATAAATTTGGTCATCAGATTTATTGCCTGCAATAAACTTTTAAATGTATTGTAAGCAATAAACATATGGAATATATGCTAAAAATAGCATGGTATTTCTTTCTGGCAGAATTGGTATAGTGTAAGCCCCAAAATATCATAATTGCATATTATATTGTTGAGTAATACAGAACTAGCATATACCAAAAGTTGGGAAACTTGGCTCTTTACCTTAGTAACTTTGAGTGGTGAGCTACATAATTTGCCAGCACTTACCATCTGCTATAACCCCTATCTCTTTCTTTTTCTGGGTGTTTAAAATTATTTTTCTGGGTACTTTTTAAATAGCTTTTAATATAGAAATTACTATTCAAACATTACATTTATTTTATTATGTTTCATTACTTTTAAAAAATTAGTCCATTCAGACTGCTATAATAAAATACCACAGACTGGACTTATAAACAATAGAAATTTATTTCTCACAGTTTTGGAGGCTAAATCTGAGTTCAAGGCACTGGCAGATTCAGTGTCTAGCGAGATTCTGCTTCCTTGGTCCACAGACCTTCCTTTTCACTGTGTCCTCGCACGCTGAAAACAGGGAGGGGACTCTCTGTGGTCTCTTTTAAAGAGAACTAGTCCCATTCACAAGGGCTCCACCTTCTTGACATAATTACCTTTCAAAGGCCCCGCCTCCAAAGACCATCACATTGGGGATTATGTTTCAGCATATAAATTTTGGCAGGACACAAATATTCAGTCTACAGCAGACACTAAGAAAAAACAAGTTATTTCCCTACTAGCTCACTTAGTTGATATTACTGAGAAGATTACAGTTCAGACTCGAGATCTCCCTAAATTAACTCACCACATACTAAATTCAGTGTTCAACTACATGTAAGGCATTTTCAGATATGCTTTGGGAATACAGATTATTGAACATAAATGCACACAATTTCAGTGTTTAGTTTTAGATATATACTTAGCATCACTGACAATTAAATACCATGCTTTTATATTTAATTTCACACTGTTCTCTCAATCTTCTATTTTCACATCTCTTCTATCACTGGAAAAGTATACGTGAGAAACGTTGGCATTGAATTGAAATAGCTGCTTTTTTGGGGGGAAGGAGGGGGAGTGTAGTTTTCATTTAAAAACAGGTGTATCCTAGATGCTACTGCACTTGGTAATGCAATTGTGACTAACTATAAAATTTTATCTGCCTCAATTCTCCTTTCATATCCAGAATAGGGTTGGCACCATACCTTTCCAAACATATTAAAGAGAAACATCTTTTTCTGTTCCTATTCCAGACATTTGGAGGTATAGACATGTCCTGGAGAACAAGCCAATTAATTGCTCATATCCTAGCTCTGTGTATGTGACCTTACGCTTCTAACTGCAAGGTAGCCAGATCCCACCTTTGCAAACTAATGTAGGTGAGCACTTAGAATGACTTAAAATAATTCTTAATGGAATAGCTCTCTTCTTCTAACCCCTTCTTCTTCAGACCTATCTCCTTGCCATATGTGACAGGAGCATATGTAGAATCCATGCCAGGGTGTCTCTGGCTGGAAATTGGAGCAAAAAGAAAGCTAGCTATGTCATAGAACTAGTGTATTCCACATGCTTAAAAAATGTTTGCTGATAAGTTGTACAATAAAGAATTTCTCCTAATATTTCTGAACAAATAAAAAAAAGAAAATGTAAATTTAATAGGAAAGATAATGAAAGGGTGGGTGTATACCTGAATTTTAGCTTTGTTGAACAATGTGAATCACTTGTTAATTCATTCAACAAATGGTTACCCAGCACATAGTACATGCAAGATGTGATGGTTACCCAAAAGTCAGTCCCAACCCATTTTCCCTTGCCTCTCTCTAATTACAGAGATAGAAGTGGACACTTATTTTCCCAGCCGCCTTTATAGCTAGGGATAGCCAAGGAAACCATATGGTCAATGAAATGCAAAGGGAACTATTGGATAAATGATTTGGGAAAGATGTGTCTTTTCTATTAAGAAAACACACACACACACAAACAAAAGAAGCAAGTCAAAAGCTCTGTCAGTAGTGTTCTATGCTTTCTGCTTTTGAAAGTGGTTGTGATATTTGGAGCTTTTACTTGTACATCCATCTTGTAACTATGAGTGAAGACAAAGGGAATCACAGAGATACCAATCTAAGCCCTTACATTAAACTGCTGAATCAATGCCAACAAGGACCTCATTCTGGACTTCTATGATAGACAAATAAACCCCTCTTGCTTAAGATCTATTAGTGTGTTATTCTGTTCCTATAGCTGAAAATATTCCCAAACTAGTAAAGGAGATTAAAAAGTCTAGATACTAAATCAGGAAAGACCGTGCACCTGAGCTCCAATCAAGAGCAAGGGACAGGTCACGTGTGTTGTTAAGGCACTCTGCTTCAGAAAGGAACTTGCAAAGATTCAGAGCCAAGTTCAAACAGGAAACTTTCAGGGGGGTAGCATGTGTCCAGCAAGGGACACCAGGTAAGCCAAGAGTCATGATTCCCCGGGGCGTCTGTCAGTAATACTCTGGGTATTTGCGTTTCACATATTGGGAGTTTATGAATTATTTTCAATGCTCAATACACTGCTTGCAATAAGCCATGTGCCTCACTTTAAAATCTTACATATTATTTATTCTTTATATGCTGAAATTATAATTGACCTAAAGGTATACAAATTTTATATTATTCTCTATGTCATTTTACGGGGATTATTACTTACCAAGAAATTGTTGTCTTGGAATGTTATATTTTATAGAACAGCAAAGTTTTTTTTTATCAAATCTATAACCATGCCACTTTTAAATTTTGTCATTCGTGGACAGCTTTATTCTGATGCATTTGTAGGTATATTATATGTTTAGAAAAATCCATGAAAAGGACTCTGACTTACTCTGAATTGAAGGCTTCTAAGCAGGTCATATTTTTGAACTGGATGAAGATTTATAGAACTTCAAGGAATAACTGAATTTAAAAACTACTGCCAAATAATCAGGATAAACAAAAATAACTATGGGACTAAATGAATTGAGAATAATTATTTTTATGGCTCTGTTTAAAATATGGTTGACTTTTAAATCTTTTGTTTCCCAAATATAAGGAAAAGTAAAAAGCAGACATTCTGCATTGTAGGAACTAACAAATTGGTAACAGATTCATTTCAAAGTGCGCTCCCGGGAGACGAAGATTTCAAAGATCATGGCTTACAACCAGGAGATTTGGTGTCTTGGAAAAGACACCACATAAAAGACTCTCTCCAACCTCGTTGGAGGGGACCTTACCAAGTATTACTAACTAACCCATGTGCAGCTAAACCTAAAGGAGTTAGCTCATGGATTCACATTTCTCATTTAAAAAAGGCACCTGACTGTGAATGGATGTCTACTCCCATCTCTGACACCCATCTCTGTCTGCAGCAGAGATCAAAGACTTTTCAAGGACAAGAAAAAAACAACTGAGACTTTTCGAGGATGAGAAGTCGCTGACCACAGAGGCAGACGACGTCAACAAGGCCTGTATACTCACAAACTGATATTGCTTGAACCTTGCTTTTATATCATCTGATTGTTATTGATTGAATGTACATAAAATGATTTTCATATTATTATTATCCTCCTATGGTTTCCTAGTGGAAACAATATCTGCCTCCCCAGACCTCCTCCCTTATTAGATATGAAAAATTTAACTTGGATACCTGCTAATCTTTCCCACCTACTACACAATGATGTTCTGATTATCAGGTATGATAGTGAAATTAATGCTTTGTTGGCCACACATTGGTCTTCTCCTATCAATATAAGCTTTGGTACATTTTTTTCTGCCTATATCTACTATAAAGGACCCACCTTAGGCAAATACCTCCAAGAATACCTCCCTGATAATTCCACTGGTAGAATTGTATATGGATGTAATCTGGATGAATATTGTATAGCTATAGAGATGGATGATGAATAGCTAAGAAAAACACCTGGATATGATGGCCAAAGGCTTGCAGCAGCCTGTCCTATCTGTCATAGTATATCTTGTCCTCGGACTCACCAGCCATGCTCTTGTGGCTGGATGTCTGTGAAACAAGAAAGAAATCAATGGATCCCCATTCCAGAAATTATTGGGATCATTTGGTGGATAGATATGTCTGTAACTACCCCACCATCCTTGCGTCCTGGACGCTTGTGGGAAGCCCTATGGAATACTCAAACTCTAGCTCATTTGGGGGTCACCTTCACCCATTTAACTATGGCATGGGAAACTCAACATTTTTGGGTCCACTCAGTATACCCTAACTGCTCCCAAGTCATAACTACCCAATGGCAACAACATTCCTGGTGGATCCAACAACATTGGCCCCCTAAAAGAAGCAAAAGGGGAATACTTAAAGGAGTAGGGGCTGGCCTTGGGATCCTGGGACAAGCTGAACTTGCAGCTAATGAACAACATCATTCATTAGAAAAAGATTATTTATCTCAAATAGGTAATATAGAAGGAATGCTGTTTCAGGAAGAAGGAAAAGGGTGGAAAGCAGCATGGAAAGACAATAAAGCCTTAGTTTCATGGACAGAACAGACTCGACAGACTATAAAAACTCATGCACAAACCCAACAATGGGAACCCATCTCACTGTCTGATTATGAAAGTCAGAAAGGTGAATGGTTATGCCCCCAATCCATATGGAATACTGAATTCACCCAGTCCTGGCCTATTGTATCTACCCCAATGAATAACAATATATGGTATATGGGAAAGGGGCGTTTTTGCTGGGAAGTGTTAAAAACTCGTCTGTTAAACTAAGCGATTTTTACTGTAATAACACCAAGTTTACATTAAATAATACTGGAATATGGTGTAATACTGAAATTATAGGCAGAATAACTTTGCCTGAAATGTATAAAACCTATGATAATATT
The DNA here is from genome assembly GCF_963455305.1 of Plecotus auritus. Lineage (NCBI taxonomy): Eukaryota > Metazoa > Chordata > Mammalia > Chiroptera > Vespertilionidae > Plecotus > Plecotus auritus. The sequence continues at coordinate 137,038,765 of NC_137782.1, read as the reverse complement.
GATACTGAAAATCCAATGTATTGGGAAATGGAACTCAATCCTCCCCATGAAGTCATTTCTATGGAAACTAATTGGCCAGAAGAAAAATTAGAGCTTCTAGTAATGAAATAGTAGAGAGTCTTAATTCATCTGGCCAAACATATCATAAGGTACAAATGACAGTGGATGAAGGAGGAAAACATATAATTAGCTTAATAAAAAATTATGATAATACATGTAAAGGTTTTTTCGGTTGACTGGGATGCTTGTTCCCCTTAGACTTTTCCTTGTCCAGTATTAGACATTTTCTGTTCCTAATTGGTGTTATTGGTTTAGTATTGTTACTTTTGTTCCCGATATGTAAATGTTATACTAGATGCAGAAAAACAAAACTTGACAAACAGCAAAAAAGACTCGGATCATGGTGGCTCAAAAATTAGAAATGATTCAGAATACTTTTTAATAAGGACATATAAGATCTGACTGCCTCCCACTTACCTGCCCTTTTTGAATAATAATAATTTGACTTTAAATGCCATCTAAGGTTATGGTCTTGCCCCATCCCCAGTGGTCCACCTGTTCAGCAAGACATGCTGACACTGAGACACCCTAGGAATGAGCCTTCCTAGCACCGTGGGACTCCATTATCCAACCAAAAGGTTGGTCATCAATGCATCCTTTGGACTGATTTATGACCAAAAGGGGGATGTGTGGACGAAAGGGGACACATGCTACCTGACAGGCTCAGGGAAGGCCTGCATGGCAGTCTTGCAAACTCAGAGACCTAAAGTCACCACAAAGGATGGTCTGAAATTAAACTTTAACTAAAAGCAGTTAGGGTGGGCAGTTACGTCCTAGGCCGGTATCAACCTTTACCTTAACTGAGCCTATCTGTATTTTTGCATCTATGATAACATACCCTTGAAGTGTCTGGGTAACTTGTAACTTCCCTTTTTCTGGACCCCTTGGGACACAACCAAATGTGTTGGGCGCCAGGGCAGATACCACAAATTCCTTCATTGTCATGTTAATTGTTCCTGCACCCACCTAAGTATGTGTCCATCATTTTACTTTTTATCCAATCCCAGGGTCCCCCTCCCTTCCCACTTTGCTTTACCCCACCTCCTTAATCTATCACCAATGAATTTCATGTAACCCACCTATGTCCCTCCTTTGATTGCAATGTATAAATACAGATGTAACCCACCATTCTTCAGAGCATTATCTCAATTCATTGAGGTTCTGTTTCCCGGCATATGTCGACAGTTTGGCTCAAATAAACTCACAAAAATTCTTAAAAAAAAAAAAAAAGTCTGGATACTAATACAATTTGATAAATAATGCTAGCTATGAAATACCTTTACAAATGCCTAATTTGAATTTGAAAATAGCACTTATGTATCTTTTTAAAATATGCATGTTAAGTTACACTACCTAACATTTGACAGTGTTATCACTCTTCTGTTAAACCTCATCCTTTGGGTAACTGTGTCAAAAATGAAGAAATTATGATTTCAATAGACTATGTTTATCAACTCTGATTTCATAGATAGGCCTATTAAAATTATAAATGAAAGGAGCAGAATACTGTAAAAATTAGAATTAGTAAAAATTCAAAATTTATCCACTCAAAAGTTTCAAAGTAATTGCATTCCAAAATAAGAGCTCTATCTACACTTTTCAAAAAAATTAAGTAATATTTTTGATTTATAGACATTGCAAAAGACTGAGGTGGTAATGACAGAGCACATTACAAAATTTTGTTCCTATTTTTAAAATTTTAAACCATTTCACAGGACATTTTTTAAGCTGTCTAGAAAGTATAATGAGAACTATATGCTTTTCTCTCTTATACTTGCCAAGTATCATCAGGGCCTGCATAGTGTTTCAAATTGTTTTTATAAATGAGTAATGTAGCCAATCACCAGTTCCTAGAATTGCTAAATAAATGAAGCAAATATTCAATAAGAAACCATCAGTGTAATAAATAATAATCCTGGAGCCTTTCTAATAGATTTAAAAAAGGAAAAGGGGGACATATGTAATACTTTCAACAATAAAGAATTATTTTTAAAAATAAATAAATAAATAAATAAATGAAAATATATTTTTAAAAAAGGAATCGTTTATTAAAACAATTCCTAAAACAGTTCATTAACAGGAACTGTTCAGCATTAGTGGAAATTACAATGAAGAGTAAAGTTATCAGCATCTTCTTATTTTTTATCCACAGCCACTATTTAGTCAGGAAACACAAGGTTAAGAAAGTATTGAGCTGTGTCTGAAGTTGGAGGATACACAGATGAATGGACAGAGTCCCTCCCCTCCAAGAAGCTTTCATTGTAGAGAGGCAACCAGCCACATACGCAGAAAGCCTCTAAACCGTGTCCGAGGTGTTTTATTAAGGTTGACCCTATTAGAATCTAAGGGTGGGAGAGACATCGGGATAAATGGCTTTATTTGTTAGTTTATTAAGGAGCTGCATTTAAATCCCACACCAATGGAATGGTCGGTGTCAGTGATGCCCATAATGAGATAAATGCCCTCAAATTTAGCCTAGGTGATGACTGCAAGAATTAATCAATTTTATAATAACAAAAGAACTGACAGAATGTAGTCAAGCATGTTTGTTTTTTACTTTAATCAAGTTTGTTGTTATTTTAAAGAGTTAAAATCAGAATTTCCTAATCTGAAACTTATTTGTTTCTTGATAGTATTTTAAGAAACAAAAACAAAGATACCTAATAGAATTCCATATCTTGTCTCTTGGCAGTATTATGTTTTCAGTTATACAAATATTTAAGTCAGGTGTATTCAGGTTGACCAATTCTTGCAGAAATTCCTGCCAGAATTAAAAATGTTATTATGGGTAATTATCACTAAAAAGAAAATTAATCATGTCTTACATTAAGATAATTAGAACTAAAAATCAAAAACTATGAAGCTGAGCCAAAACCGGTTTGGCTCAGTGGATAGAGCGTCGGCCTGCGGACTGAAAGGTCCCGGGTTCGATTCCGGTCAAGGGAATGTGTACCTTGGTTGCAGGCACATCCTCAGTGGGAGGTGTGCAGGAGGCAGCTGATCGATGTTTCTCTCTCATCGATGTTTCTGGCTCTCTATCCCTCTCCCTTCCTCTCTGTGAAATATCAATAAAATATATTAAAAAAAAAAAACTATGAAGCTGAAAACATATCCACATAAAACCTTGTACGAGTGTACAAGAATATTCATAGCAGCTTTATTCATAATAGAAAAAATAATAATAATTCAGATGTCTGTTATTAGGTGACTGGATAAACAAACTGTGATATTATGGCAGGTTGAAGAATGGGTCCCCAAAAGATATGCCCTCTTGAAACCTGTAAATGTGACCTTATTTGAAAAAAAAAAAAAAGGTCTTTAAAGCTATAATTAAGGTTCATGAGATGAGATCATTCCCAATTAGAGTGGGCAATTTTACGAGAGAGCAGAGAAGAAAGACACAGAAACAGAGGAAAAGGCCATGTGAAGATAGAGGCAGGGGATGGAGTTAGCTGGTCAGAAGCCAAAGAACACCTGGAGCCACCAGAAGCTGGAAGAAGCAAGGATTTGTCGCTGGTCTTCAGAGGGAGTATGGCCCTGATGACACCTGGATTTGGGGCTTGTGGCCTCCAAAGCTGTGAGAATAAATTTCTGTTGTTTTAAGCTACAAAATTTGTGGTAATTTCTTATGACAGTCCTAGGAAATTAATAACAGGTATATTCATACAAACTGTGGTATACTCATACCACAGAATACTATTTAGCAATAAAAAAAAAAAATGAATTAACTATGCATGCCCCCAACAACTTGGACGAATCTCACAAACTAGTTGAGTGAAAGAAGCCATACACTCAGACATACAGACGTGGTATAATTTTACTTGTACGAAGTTCAAGAACAGGTAAAAATAACCAATGGGAATAGAAATCAGAAGAGTGACTAACCTCTAGGGGTAGGGCTGGGAATTGACTAGAAAGGTGTTTGAAGGCACTTTCTGTGGGAATGGTAATGTTCTTCACCTTAATTAGAATGGTTATTACATAGGTGAATACATTTGTCAAAAACGAATCAAAATGTACACGTAAGAACTGCTTCATTTTATTCAATGTAAATTAGATCTCTAAAAAATACTGAAAAACAAAACTACTAACAGCAGTGAGGACTAAAATTATACACTAAGGCAGTGGTTGGCAAACTACAGCCTATGGGCAAAATGTGACCTGCTGCCAATAAAAATTTAATGGAACAAAGCCAGGTCCAATCATTTACATATTGCCTATGGCTGCTTTCAACCTACAAAGCCAGAGTTGAGTACTTTTGACAGAGATCGTATGGCCTGAAAAGCTGAACATATTTACTGTCAGAAAAAGTTTGCCAACACCTGCACTAAAATTACAGTCTATAACTATGTCTATACCTATGGAGGTCCATTCTAGTCTAATTCTCATTATATACAACAGTATGAATTAGCAGTGTTTGTTAAGACACTTGAAATGTCATTCACCTAGGCACTTAAGTGAGATTTTGAGCTAAATCTTATAATTTTTAGTACATTTTTCTTTAATTTGCTGTTTTTAGCACAATTAACAGTTCATTACTGCACTGTTCAAAGTCATGGCCTTTTATTAATATACTAGAGACACGGTGCACGAAATGTGTGCACTCAGGCGGGGGAGGGGGTCCCTTCAGCCCGGCCTGCACCCTCTTGCAGTCCAAGAGCCCCACGATTGATCACCCTGCAGAGGGAGGCCCTGCCCACCCGCCTCAGCCAGGGCCTCCCTCTTTGGGGCTATCATGAAGCCCCCCATTGATCACCCCACCAGCCGGTGGCCTAGGCCACCCTCTGCAGGGTGATCATAGGGCGATGGCAGTGTCCCCGACCAATCGTATTGCACCCGCCTTGGGTGGTCTGGTGCCAGTGGGTGTCATAGCGTGGTCATCTAGACCAGCCGTGGGCAAACTACGGCCCGCCCGCGGGCTGGATCCGGCCCATTCGGCTGTTATGTCCGGCCTGCGGAGCCGAAAGAGCGGAGGGTTCTCTTGCTCTCCCCTCCGCTCCTTCACCAGCAGCAGTGTTAACATGGCAACGTCGGAAAACATGGCTGCAGCTCCTTCTTCTGAGTGGGCGGATTTATATCCGCCCATTCAGTAGAAGGAACAACCTATCAATCTTCCAGAGGCTCCTTGTAATGCCCGTGGACGCGTCCCCGACATCACCCTGGGAATGCGTAGACACGTTATCGTGGTGATGTAGGGAGACACGCCCCTGGAGAGCACAGTATCAGAGCATTAGCTAAAAAGGAGACCAACAACACTGTTCCCACTGAAGTTGATGTTTTAAAGACCAAAAACCTTTCAACCCAGTCTACATTGCCATCTACATCTACGTCCCGGGCATAATTTGGAAGTTGCACTAAAGAAAATGTTTAATTTACTGTTTACACATTTTGTTCTTTTCTATTTGTTTTAGTTTTAAATTATTTTATTCTATTTAAGTTTAATTTGAAAGGCTTTTGTACCTTTCCTTTGTTAGGCAATTTTATTTTGCCTTTGCCATCTTCAATATAAGGTATGTTATTGTGCTATGATTCCTCCATTTTTTGAAGTTTCAAATTATAATAATTAGTGTTTACATTCTTCTTGTTAAAATGTTTGAAATGAATAAAACTATTGAAATTAAAAAAAAAAGACCGTACCCTTTTATGTAATGATGTTTACTTTGAATTTATATTAGTTCACACAAACACTCCATCCATGCTTTTGTTCCGGCCCTCCGGTCCAGTTTAAGAACCCATTGTGGCCCTCGAGTCAAAAAGTTTGCCCACCTCTGATCTAGACGGTCGTTCTGCTGTTTGGCCGTTTCATCAATTTGCATATTATGCTTTTATTATTATAGATACATTAATTTACATTCCCCTGTGCAGTGTGCTAGGAACTGAAGGAATTCAGAACATACTACCCAAAATATGCCACTCTGGCATATTAACTGTTTTGAGTTAAAGGCATTTGGAAATACAGAATATTCAAGAAAAACACTCTGACTTTACTTATTTTTCTTAAAAGCAGAAGATGAAATTCCTGTATGAGAGATGTCCTCCCTATACAAGAAGGAAAATAGCATTCTTATTATCAAGGACAAGAAGTTAGGACCAAGAGAATTCTATAAAAGCAGACTTTGCTTAAATAATCCTTACCTCTTTTAGCCTCCCCACATTGTTTAATCAATTTTCTATAGTTGTCTCTCTTTGTTCAACCTAATAAAAAAGCAAGTAGGTTATGCTATTTCTCTGGGTCTTCATTCCTTATAAAGGCTCCCATGTCATTAAATAAATTGGCATGTTTTTCTCCTGTTGGATCTATCTTATGTCAATTTAATTCCCAAGGCCCAGCCAAAAGGACCTTAAGAGAGTAAAGGTAAAATTTTCCCTCCCCTGGAATCCCATGAACAAAATGAATTGACCAACAAAATAACACCTGAACTTAACAGTTGATTACAGAGAAATGAAGCAGAGAATTGGCAACAGACGGGGGGCAGGGCTGAGAGAACTTATCCAGTAGGAATCCCAAGGGGCCAGGGGATGGCGCTTAAAGAGGGTTTAGACCAGTGGTCGGCAAACTGCGGCTTTGCACATTACGCTGTTTGCCGCTCTGTTGACTGATGAGTTTGCCGACCACTGGCCTAGACTCCCGCTTCCAATAATTACAGGCTGTTGTTCCTTGTGATTAAGCCCCTATCCAGTGGTCGGCAAACTCATTAGTCAACGGAGCAGTAAACCACGGCTCGCAAGCCACAGTTTGCCGATCACTGGTCTAGACAATTTGGTTGGATATTTGCAGCCATAGTTTTCAAAGGGGTCTAATCTGACGATCTATGGCAGCGGTTCTCAACCTGTGGGTCGCGACCCCTTTGGGGGTCGAATGACCCTTTCACAGGGGTCGCCTAAGACCATTGGAAAACACATAGACGCTGCCACAAGAGTTACAAGAAGTAATGAAAAGCGTCATAAGTTCTGTCAATTTTGTAAAGGCGAGCACTTTTAAACAGTCGACTGTTTTCGCAACTGTGCAACGAGTTGGATGCGCCGAACAATGCTCTGCTATTTCACACTGAAGTGAGATGGTTGTCGAGAGGAAAAGTCTTAAAACGTGTTTTTGAGCTTCGTGATGAACTCAAAACGTTTTTAAATCAGAAAGCAAGACTGAAGTTCAAAGCACTCTTCAGCGATAAAAGTGAGCTGCAGAAAATAGCTTACTTGGTTGACATCTTTGCCATCTTGAATGAGTTAAATTTATCACTGCAAGGACCAAATGCAACATGCCTCAATTTGTCTGAAAAGATCCGATCATTGCAAATGAAACTTCAGCTTTGGCAAAAAAAAAATGGATGAAAATAAAATTTACATGATGCCTACCTTATCTGCTTTCTTTGAGGAACATGACATTGAAAGAGACAAAAGGATTACGATGATAATTTCTGTGAAAGAACACTTGCACATGCTTGTAGATGAAATTTCATCGTACTTTCCAAATCTACCTGACACCCCATTTGCACTTGCCAGAAGCCCATTCATAGTCAAAGTTGAAGATGTTCCTGAGACAGCACAAGAGGAGTTCATTGAACTTATTAACAGCGATGCAGCGAGAACTGATTTTTCTACAATGCCAGTTACAAAATTCTGGATCAAGTGTTTGCAGTCAAGTGTTCTGTCTTAGACTGTGTTGTGCTTTCTTCTTCCATTTCCAACAACATATCTTTGTGAAACAGGGTTTTCCAGCTTGTTGGTTATCAAGTCTAAATACAGAAGTAGACTTGTTGTGGAATATGATCTTCATTGTGTTCTTACAAAGACTGCCCCGAGAATTTCTGATCTGGTGAGAAAGAAGCAATCTCAACCTTCCCACTGACATTGGCTTTTTACGCATACTGTCGCAAAATGTAGTTTACTGTTGTTATATTAAGACTGTTACCCATGCTACACCATGCTTCAAGACAAAATTTCATTTATTTGTAATTAGAAATAAATATTTCACAATACATAATTACATATTGTTTTTGTGATTAATCACTATGCTTTAATTATGTTCAATTTGTAACAATCAAAATACATCCTGCATATCAGATATTTACATTACGATTCATAACAGTAGCAAAATTACAGTTATGAAGTAGCAACGAAAATAATTTTATGGTTGGGGATCACCACAACATGAGGAACTGTATTAAAGGGTCGCGGCATTAGGAAGGTTGAGAACTACTGATCTATGGACTCTCAGGTATAAGTCTCTAAGCTTAGAAAATCAAATATTATCAGCCAGATAGGGCTTTTCAATGCCCTTAGAATGAAAAACAAAATCCTTAAAATGGTCTCCAAAGCCCAGAATAATGTGTCACTGCCTACCTCTCAGCCTTTTTTCTTCCTTTGCTTCTACAACTTCTTTTAACAAAAGGGACATGATTCATGTTGCTCTTCAGAAGATTAGTTTGGCAGCGGTTGGGGAAAGCCTGAAATTGAGAAGAACAGTCAGGGACCACTGGGATAACTTAAGTAATAAGAAATCATTTAATGAATGCCTGAATTAGGACAGTGTCAGTGGGAATGAAAAAAAAAATGATGAATTGTAGGTTAAATAAAACATTTATTATTCACTCAATGAAATACTGTAGTGCAACAAAAATGAACAAAGTATGTTACATACAACAACATGGATAAATGCCACAAACATGCAAAAGAAGCAGGACACAAAAGGATATAAACAGTATAATTTATTTCATGTGAAGTTCAAACAGTAAAAATACTGCTTTTTAGAATACAGTACCTATAGATGTGGTTTAATAAAGAAAAGCAAGGAAACAATTATCATGAGTAAAGGTAGTGGTTACCTACAGGGGGAGGAGAGAGGCATACAGGTGCTGCTGATACAACTGTCTGTGTGTATTTTATATCACAATTTAAAATAGTTTTTTAAAAGATGGAAGGTAAGAGAGAAGACTTGGAGGCTGATAGCCCTAGGTTTAAATATTGGTTTTGTTACTTATTAGTGATGTACCCTTGAACAGTTATTTAACCTCCCTAAGCCTCAATTTTTATTGGGGGAAGATAACAGGCCTGCTATTAAGATTAAAGTTATCTTCTGTTTATTTCTCCCTAAAGTAGTCACCTCTGCAGACTGATCAGCTAGTTAAACATCCCTCAAATTACTGAGTTGATTAATTGCATGTAATTTCCTGTATCCTACTAATGGCTATGAGTCCCTCAGTTCCTTTACAGGTCAGGTGTCTGGGCTTTCCAGTAGGTGGAGGATATCAAGCTGTCTACCCTCCTAGCCCCATGGTTCATAATCTCCTGGAGAGGCCGTATTAAAACACAGCTTCCTGTGACTCCTAGAGTTTCTGTAGTGAGGCCTGAGAATTTGCATTTCTATCAAGTTGTAACAGGTTCCCAGGTGATACCATTGCTATCTATCCAGGGACAACATTTCAAGAGCCACTATTCTGGCCCAAAGGAGACAGGCTGGCAAACTGGGACCCCCTCTCTGAAAGGATGCAGAAGATAGCTTTTTTGCTCTCAGGATTTTCAATTGGCTGGGAGAGACATTCTTTTCTCAGACACTTGGAAGGGAAATGACTTCTTCTATCTGTACAGCCCTTATTTTCCTAATGAGAGCTGGCTTTCCCAAGCTATAGACCTCATAATGTCCTATCCTATATAATAATAGAGGAATATGCAAATTGTCCATTACTCTGTAACGTCACCACCGATTGCAGGAGGCTGCCTAAGCGTGCACAGCAGGGCGTTGCTCTGGAGAAGGGACAGAAGCGGGGAGGTGCCTGGAGGAGGCGGGGCCATCCCGTGGCAGGGAGGGCAGGGGTGAGAGCCCGTAGTGCCCCCCTCACCAGTCCTTCACCACCCACAGCTCACACTCAGAGCGCCCTGCCCACCTGCCAGGGGAAGGAGCACAGTGCAGCAGGCGGGAGGCTTCCACACTCTCCTCTGGAGCTGCCACGTTGCTCCAGAGATGAGGGGGAAGCTGGCAGGCACCCGGAGAAGGCGGGACCAGACTGAGGGCGGGGCTTGAAGCGGCCAGAGGGGTTGGGGGTTGGGCCAGGCGTGCTGGAGCTCTGTGTGGAGAGGTTTGGGTGTCAAGGCAGGGTGGGGCCATGCGATTTCGCACGCTGGGCTCCCAATATCTAATAATGGCCTCAGAAACATAGAATATGTCCAAGGGCCTCTGATAGTTGCTTTTAGTTGTTGAGTTGCTCAGTAAGGAATTAGGGGGAGGGAAGGAGAGTAGGAAGAGGTAAATGACATGTGTTCAAGATCCTTTCTTCCCAGAAAGTCCTTGAGATTAATTAAAGGAGATTCTTTTTAAAAGCATAGTGCCTAGGATATGAAGAGCACAACAATTTTAGCTGTTATTGCTATGACTTCAAATTTTTTGAGGTGGATGTTTGCAAAGATGGCTGCATCATAACAGAGTATGTGGGGTGAGCAGGTTTACCAGGAAGGTGATTAGCTTAGTTAGAAACATTTTAATATCTGTATTTTCATATTTATAGATTTTTAATAACTTGGCTCTATGGTTAAAATTGAGGAATTTTCTAAAACAGAGCCAACATGTTATATGAGAGACAGCAGAAACTTTCTGGAACTTCCTTTGGGAAATGGAGCTGTGACCCAGTTTGAGACCTAACTAGCTGGAGGGTATCCTAAATGCTAGCAGCTGGCCGGCTCATGAACACTGGTTGGGAAGAGGAGGCAGTAAGAACATGTTAAGCTTGTGATGTGCTTTGGCAGAAAGTCTCAGACAAACCTCTCTCATTCTTTAAACACCTGGTTCTAAAGTTTCCAAACAAAGTTCAGTCTGAACCTTGACTTTGCCTCTAGGGTAGGAAGGGGGGGGCGTGAAATTTTGCAATGTCTTATTAAATATGAGGGTTTTGCTTTCAGTAAAACAAAACAAAACACACAAAAACATTCTTTTCAGATAAGAGTTTATTTTTTGGCACATTTTTATATTTTGTATCTCAGCTATCCATTCCAATATTATTTCTATGCTTTATATACTTTCAAGTTACCCTAAGACATTTATTTAGGTTCCATGAATAATACAGACTTCACTTAAAGTAAAAAATAGCAAACAAAAAACTATATGAATATAACTGAAATTTGTTAAAAGGTATATATGATAACAGCATGGATGGACCTGGAGACCATTATGCTAAGTAAAATAAGCCAATCTGAGAAAGGCAAATATCACATTATTTCACTTATTTGTGGAATCTAATGAATAAAATGAATTGACCAACAAAATAAGACCTGAAGCATGAAGGCATGGAACAGACTGATATACCTCGATGTGGGGATGGAGGGACAAGAAGAGATAAACCAAAGAACTTATATACTTACTAGAGGCCCGGTGCACGACATTCGTGCACTGGCGGGGGCGGGGGGGCATTCCTCAGCCCGGCCTGCGCCCTTTCGCAGTCCGGGAGCACTTGTGGGGTGTCTGACTGACAGCTTAGGCCCACTCCCCGTGGCCACAGAGGTGAGAGAGGTTCCCAACGCCACTGCGCTTACCAGCCATCAGCCCAGATTCTGGCTGAGTGGCGCTCCCCCTGTGGGAGCACACTGACCACCAGGGGGCTGCGTTGAGCGTCTGCCCCCTGGTGGTCAGTGCGTGTCATAGTGACCGGCTCTTCCACCATTTGGTCGATTTGCATATTACCCTTTTATTATATAGGATATATATAGCCCATGGACACGGGCAATAGGGTGGTGAAGACCTGGGGGGAGGGGGTTAAGGATTAGGAGGAGGTGGGTAAAGGGGGAGAAAATGGGAGACATCTCTAATACTATCAAAATAAAAAAGTATAAGATACACATTTATTTATAAAACTTTAGCAACCATTTTGTGGTTTTTAAGGTCAAATTATGAACCTATAACTTTAGAAAATCGATATAGTCAACAATCTTAAAAGTGAAAATGTAATTATTAAACTTGTTCTTTATGATTCAGTTAAGTTCAATTCAACATTAATTTTTCATGTGACCAGTAGGTGCAGGGAACACAGAGGGGAATAAATGATGAGGTCCTTTTGACCAAGTGTATGATTGTTTCCTTATCTCTCTCCCCCTCTAGACTATGACTGTCTAGTCCCTAGAGGAGGAATTGACTGACTGCCAGGAAGTCTGACCTGGAGTTGCACTGAGGAAGTGAACTTCAATTGGCTTTTGAAGATACTAAGAATTTGGGTGAAGCAGAAGAGAAGGGCAGGATATTCTAAATAGAAATTACAAGACAAGTGCAAAAGGAATGACATGGGACATAACTGTTGAGACTGACAAGCACCTCTGAGGCTACAGCTCCTGTGTTCACTTTGGCGGGGGGCAGGGGGAATTAGAGTAAAAAGTTAGGTGGAGCCAGATGATGAAAGGTTCTTTTTCTGTTCTAAGGAGTTTTCATTTTGCCTATAGGTGGCTGGGAGCCATGGAAGCTTTTTAAGCAGCAGAATTACAAGATCAGCTATGTTTTTTGGCAATGACATTAGGGTCACAGTACAGAAAGTGAATTACTTCCACAAAAGGTCATGTTAGGATTCTGTCACAACAGTCCTCAGGAGGTGGAACTCTGTTGTTTCAAAAATGTATGATTTAACAGTAGCCTTAAATTGTTATATTACACAAAATGGAACAATTGCTGAAAATGAATTAAAGTTAAAGGCCCTATCCAAAGGCCTAAAGTTCAAAATAAAAGTGCAAAATTGAGTACATCAAAGGATTTCAGAAACACACACACACACACACACACACACACACACAACACACACACACATTAGGTATGAAGGTAAGGAGTAAAGGTAGGGCCCAGCCAGCATGACTTAGTGATTGAGCATCGACCTATGAACCAGGAGGTCACAGTTCAATTCGGTTTGATTCCTGTTGGGCTCAATCCCCAGGTCCCCAGTGTAGGGCATGCAAGAGGCAGCCAATCAATGATTCTCTCTCATTATTGATGTTTCTATCTCTCCCTCTCCCGTCCCCTCTGAAATCAATAAAAAAAAAAATATATATATATATATATATATATATATATACATATATATATATTTTAAAAAAGGAGTAAACATAGGTATATTTCCTTCTCAGCAGCTTAACTAATTAACATAAAATAAAAATTCGAACCAGCTTTGTGTGAGGGCAGAGGGAGTATAATTGCTGGGACATAATGTGGAACAATAATATTTTATCAAAAGAAGTAGAAAAGAGAATTAGGGTTTGTGAATCTATCAATTTAATCCTTAAAAGGAAAAATGTGGGGAATAATATTAATAGCTACATATAAAAGATGTCAATTTACATAGCACACAAGTGGTTAGTATAATAATTTCATAGTATTAATAGTCATAAGAAATGCTAAAAAAGCAAAAGGAAATAGGCTTATGTATTATTATTAAACTAAAAGAAATTTCAGTTTGCAGAGTGTCATAATAAAATTCAGCTTTGGAAATTTATTTAAAAACTTTCAAAGTTTCATTTTGTATCACCAAATTTGGATTTAGTTATATATCCTATAACTAAGGGTATATAGAAGCCACATTGAGATTGGTAGAAGGGGTGAAGATGAAAAACAGGCTGGTCCCACACCCACGTGTGGAGGTTAAAAAATTGGGAGGGATGCCCTAGAGGTTATGGCTCAGTTGGCTGGAGTGTTGTCCTATGCCAACTTCAAAGACATCATGACACTTCTTCCCCTAAACACACCAGCAAAACCTAAGGAGTATTTTGATACCCAATTTTATTATACTCAACTGACTCTTTCAAAAGCCATCCTGAAACAAACAAACAAATAAATGAGAAATGTAGAGTGAATAAGTTGAAATAAAGAGCATTATATCTGGTCAAAAATGAAGCTGAAAAACCACAACAAATTAGTGGAAAAGGGTATGATTAGTCAATGAAATACCAGGATAACTGGTTAGCTGTTTTTGGAAAGAAGAAACAATTGAATCTTCATCTTAAACTATAGACCAAAATAAAATCTAAATAGATTAAGAATTAATAGGTTTAAAAATGTTACTATTAGAAGAGAAAATAATCACTTGCCCATTTATTTATTTGCTTTTGTATTTATAATTTGCTTGAATTGATATGCTTTGTACAATATGAATGAGAATCAAATAGATAAGAAAATGGGAGTAAAGGAAAAATAAGAAGTGAATTAATATTTAACAATCTCTGGTTGGGTAAAAACTTTTAATCTTAGTAAAGGAAAGTGTATGTTTTACTACACAACAATTAAAAGTTGACATAAATGTTGGCGGGGTGATCAGTGGTTAGAGCATCAGCCTACGCACCAGAATGCCAAGGGTTTGATTCTCGATCAAGGGCATGTACCTGGGAGGCAGGTTCTATCGCTGCCCTTGGTCATGACGTGTGTGGGAGGCAACGGATGTGTCTCTTTCACATCAATGTTTCTCTCTCACCCTCTCTCCCATCCCTTCCACTGTCTCTAAAAATATATATACTCACTCCTTGGGTGAGGATTAAAAAAAATACGACATAAACCACCAACATAAAAATCTGAAAGTTGAAACCAAATTGGGCAAGTATTTGTGATAAGTATTATAATACAAAAAGTTCATATACACCCATAAAATTTTAAGGTCCTAACAAATGAACTGGCAAGAGAAATAAGTTTTTAAAATTAAAAAGAAGGGATAAATGACTCAGAAACATTTTTTTTAAAAGTCAGCCTCACTAATTAAAAAATGTTGATTAATAGAGTTAACCTTTTTTGCTTATTAAAAAAGTACCCCCCCCCCTTTTTTTAATATGCATACCCAATTTTGTCAAGGGTTCTGTACTATGAAAGGGGCACTCTCTGTCTTGCTAGTGGGTAATATTTGGCAATGCCCATACCTTTTGATTGAGCATATGCATTTTGAAGACACCTTGCTAAGTGGAAATACAGGTATTGAGGCTTTTAGTTGTTGTTGTTCAAGTATCTGTAGTCCTACTCAAGCTCCATTGGATAACGTCGGGCTTACTGTTAGATCCCATGGAACCTGGAAAGCACCTAGAACCAAAGAAATTCTAGGGGATCATTTGCTCTCCTTTATCTTTCTCTCATGTCATCTCAGATTCTCTCTGCAAGTCTTCCCCATTCTCTTTTTCCTGCTAACTTGTTTCTCTGGCTTATCCGTAGTTTCTGATTTTACACCATGTCAAATGCAGTTGGCAGGGGGTTCACTTCAACATCATTCAGGAATCTAGGCTGATGGAGACTCCATCTCAATAGTGTGCTTCTTCAATCACTGTGACAATGGGAAGGCTACATGGAGAATTGTTCAATGGCACTTGCTCTTAAAAGATCTGCCCAGAAATTATAAATGCTATTACTGTTCACATTTCACTGGCCATAGTCACAACTAACTCCAAAGTGAGAAGGGAAGAGCAATCCTACCAATATCCAGGAAGAGAACTGGAATATTTGTGAACAATTCCTGTGATTCCCTCATCAACATATTTGTGTGCTCACTTAAACTTTTTGTAAATGTGGATTAAATTGAAAGTTATGTTCCTGCAATTTTTTTTCTTTTTTTTAAATTAAGACATGTCAGCATGTTTACTGCATAAAATTATACACATGAGCACATATCCACAAAACACATGCATCATGCTCCATTAAAAGCCAGTTGAAAGTTGAGAGGTATCAGTTTAGCAAATTCTCTGTTGAGGCAAAATCGCAAGTAAAAAGGCTTTCTTTTAATCCTAAAAAAAATGAAGCAAAAAGATCTTGTGAGACAAATTGGAAAAGAGGAAGAATCTGAAGTAAACTTGGCCTTACCAGGGGTGGGCAAACTTTTTGACTCGAGGGCCACAATAGGTTCTTAAACTGGACCGGAGGGCCGGAACAAAAGCATGGATGGAGTGTTTGTGTGAACTAATATAAATTCAAAGTAAAGGAGCAGAGGGGAGAGCAAGAGAACCGGATAGAACAGCCGGATCCGGCCCGCGGGCCATAGTTTGCCCAAGGCTGCCTTAGACCATATTACATGCTACTCCTTCAACTTGTACAAATTAAGGAATAAGAGGTCACAAACTGTTTCTTAGTGGGAAAAACTGCAAGGAAAGCAAAGCAGCTGAGTGGTGAAGAAAACACAACAAGAATATAAAAATCTATAATTATGAAAATAATCAAGATATCATGCTACTAACCAATTCTGAAGTTTAAGAAACATCAAGTAACCCTGGCTGGCATGGCTTGGTTAGAGCTTTGGCCCGCTCACCGAAGGGTCAATGGTTCCATTCTCGATTAAGGGCACTGGCACGTACTTGGGATGCAGGTTCCATCCCTGCCTCTGGTGGTGGCGTGTGTGGGAGGCAACTAATCAATGTGTCTCTTTCACATTAATGTCTCTCTCTCTCTCTCTCTCTCTCTCTCTCTCTCTCTCTCTCTCTCTCTCTCTCTCTCTCCCCTCCCTTCCATTTTCTTTTTCTTTTTTTTTTTTTTTAAATCAATGGAGAAAAGTATCCTTGGTTGAGGATTAATAAAAAAAAGAAGAAAGAAACAGCAAGTACTAGCAAATGACTTAGACATATTAATCTGTTGTGTCTTTTTAAATTACACAAATAAAAGGCTACTCTCTAATTCTTTAGAGGTTTAAATCTGATAGGGAACACCTATTTACCTTTGAATTGGTCTCATTTCTTAAAACAACTGATTCCCATCTGAAAAAATATTTTAAAATTCTTAACCATTAAAGCAAGCTTCTTAGCTACACTTTGATGTGGTTATATAAAAGCTTCACAGCATTAATCTCACTAATACCAAGGTTACTGCAATCCAATTTATTTATAAGCATTAATTAAATTTGCTGTCACCATCCCCACATTATTGTAATGACAAAGAGACTGAGTCATTTCATTTCTTCAAGAATAATTACATTTACTGAAAGCTTTTAGTAAAACATTTATGATTTATTTCAATAGAATATTCAGGATCCTATAGTAATAAAAATATAAGCAAATAGGGTTGCATCTTGGCCCATAAATGATGTTCTCCCCAGTGGACTTTTAAGTATTTTTAAAATACCATTAAGGGAATACTGGTTAAAGTTCATCTCTGACACATTTTTAAAAGCCTGTTAGCAGCTTTGCCATAAAACTGATTTAAGGTAGTTGTGTTTTTCAGTAACATTTAGAACAATCCAGCACTTAGTATGAATACTCGTATCAGAACACTATACTAAAACATAATTGTGCAACATTTTGTAAACTAGCTGCAATTTCAATAGCTCTGCTCGCCAACCATGTACCAGAATTATATGTCCTCCCAAACTGTATGCATGTCTTATATATACAAGTATTATGTTGTTGTTTTTTATATTATTCACCAATTACAACAGAAGGAGAATCTGCCTGTAGTATCTCTATTGGTGTATATAAAATATGAGACAGGGTTCTTAGCTCAAGCTGACCTCCCCATGCAGCTGCATTTATAATATCATCACAGTACTTTCCAAACTCTTTGGAGACTACATATCTCCTGTATTAGGGTTTGTTAAAAGTGGCAGAAAGTCTTCCACATGGCTTTGCATATATTTAGCAGTTTGACTTGTTGTTTTTTAAATATATTTTATTGATTTTTTACAGAGAGGAAGGGAGAGGGATTAGAGAGTTAGAAACATCAATGAGAGAGAAACATCGATCAGCTGCCTCCTGCACACTCCCTACTGGGTATGTGCCTGCAACCAAGGTACATGCCCTTGACCGGAATCGAACCTGGATCCCTTCAGTCCGCAGGCTGATGCTCTATCCACTGAGCCAAACTGGTTAGGGCTGCAGTTTGACTTCTTAAGGCAGCTACAGTCAGAGGGCATTCCTGTCCTTTCAGTTGTTCTTCAATGGCTCTATACACATTGGCCATCAGATGGAATCTGTTCAATTTCCAACTATCTAGCTGCCAATATTTGAGCAAGTTTTCCACTTTCTACATGTCTAGCTCCAGATAAGTTCTGTTTCAGCTTCAGCTATCCTTTCTTTTCACTCCTTTTCCAATGCAATTTTTTTGTCTGGTCTCTTTTGTGCTCTTTATATCTGAGGGAGACTGAAAGCTGAAAACCTTCCTGAGGCTTGAACATCACACAACATACTTCTGCCTCATTCTATTGATTGAAGAAAGTCACCGGGCCAATCAGGGAAAGAATCTACCTCTTAAAGGGAGAAGTGACAAGGTCATAGGAACATGGCACAGGATAGGAAGAATTAGAGCCATCTTTGCAAACACTTTATCACACAGAACTCATTTTAAAATGCCTCCTTTATTTAGTGTTCTTAAAAGTAAATTTATATATTGCATATTTGCCATCTAAAATATGTTTCCTAAAGAAATAATGGGAAAACTCTAATATATACCTACATAGCACTCTACAGCTTCTAAAGTTCATCACAAATATCTCATTTGATAATTCATTCAACAAATTTCTTTTGTGTGTTGATTATGTGCCAAGCACACTAATATACTCTGGGGTATAAGTTAGATATGATCCTTTCCCTCAAAAAACTTACAGTCTATGGAAGGAAAAATATATATTTAATAGGTAATAACAATCAAGTAATAATAACATGAGATTAATGTTATGGGAAGTCAACACAGGAAATAATTATCAGTCAGACTCTGTGCCAACATTGAGTGAGATGATATTTATGATAATCCTGAAAGAGGCAAGGCAGGTAATTAGTTGTTATTCTTATCTTTAAGTGAGGAAACGACTAGTAAGTAAGGCTCATAGAGTTAACCAAGTAATTTATCCAACATTTTCAGGTTCTAAGTGGCAGAAGTAAAAAACAAAAACCAAAAACAACAAACAAAAACAAAAAAAGTCTATTTTCCAACTGTTTTTTCTAATATACTCTTCTGCCACCCTAGAAATCAATATTATTATGAGTGCCTGAAACATAAAAAACACCATAATTTAAAAAAACTTATGTGAAGGTACATATTTTGTAAGGATTATTCTGAAGAATTTTCAGTATTTACAGATTTAAAGATTGATCATGTAATATATAACATGCCTAATCTAGCACACTGATCTATACAACAGGGAATTCTACTTACTTCTTAAATCTCTCTACCCTAGAATCTAGACTGTTATCATTTGGGTTCACTGGGTTCAGAAAAAGCCATTTAAAAAAATAATAACTGAAGGGGCTCTTTAACATGACTATCTAAAGCTAACAAAAGAATTAGATGAGAATGATTAAACTGAATTTCTACTGTAGAATGGATATATATTCTACTATATCCAGTTTACTAAGCAATGAGCTTAATCAAGAATATACATGTTTTGGCCTCAAATACTTTTTGGAATAAGAAAGGATATAAAGTATAAATAAATATGTGGAAATATGTAATGTATATCAACATATATATATATATATATATATATATATATATATATATACACTAGAGGCCCGGTGCACGAAATTCGTGCATGGGGGTGTGTGTCCCTCAGCCCAGCCTGCACCCTCTCCAATCTGGGACCCCTTGAGGGATGTCTGACTGCCTGTTTAGGCCCGATCCCAGGATCAGGCCTAAACGGGCAGTCGGACATCCCTCTCACAATCCAGGACTGCTGGCTCCCAACTGCTTGCCTGCCTGCCTTCCTGATTGCCCCTAACTGCTTCTGCCTGCCAGCCTGATCACCCCCTAACCACTCCCCTGACAGCCTGATTGATGCCTAACTGCTCCCCTGCCAGCCTGTTTGCCCCTAACTGCCTTCCCCTGCAGGCCTGGTCACCCCTAACTGCCCTCCCCTGCAGACCCAGTCACCCCCAACTTCTCTCCTTTGCCGGCCGGCTCACCCCTAACTGCCCTCCCCTGCAGGCTTGATCGCCCACAACTGCCCTCTCTTGCAGGCCTGGTTCCTCCCAACTGCCCTCCCCTGCTGGCCTGATCGCCCACAACTGCCCTCCCTTGCAGGCCTGGTTCCTCCCAACTGCCCTCCCCTGCTGGCCATCTTATGGTGGCCATCTTGTGTCCACATGGGGGCAGGACCTTTGACCACATTGGAGCAGCCACCTTGTGTGCTGGAGTGATGGTCAGTTTGCATATTACTCTTTTATTAGATAGGATAGAGGCCTGGTGCATGGGTGGGGGCCAGCTGGTTTGCCCTGAAGGGTGTCCCGGATCAGGGTGGGGGTTCCCTTGGGGTGTGGGGCAGCCTGGGCAAGGGGCCTGTGGTGGTTTGCAGGCCAGCCACACACCCTGGCGACCCAAGCGGAGGCCCTGGTATCTGGGGTTTGTTTATCTTCTACAATTGAAACTTTGTAGCCTGGTGCGGAGCCAAGCCTTCTGCTTGCTCCGTGGTGGCAGCCATTTCTATTGGGATTTATGTATCTTCTATAATTGAAACTTTGTAGCTTTAAGCGAGGCCTGGGCAGGCCAGGGTATGTGGAAAGCTTGGCTTCCTCCATCGCCGGGGGCAACCCTAGCCTCCTGCTCTTTCCAGCTCTGTGGCTGCCACCATTTCTGTTTGGGTTTATGTATCTTCTATCATTGAAACTTTATATCCTTGAGTGGAGGCCTAGGCCGGCAAGGGCAGGTGGAAAGCTTGGCTTCCGCCATTGCCGGGAAAACCCAAGCCTCCCTCCTGCTCTCTCTGGCCGTAGCCATCTTGGTTGGGTTTATTTGCATATTTGCTCCTGATTGGCTTTGTGGGCGTGGCCTGTGGGTGTGGCTTGTGGGGTAGCGGAGTGATGGTTAATTTGCATATTACTCTTTTATTAAGATAGGATATGTACATGCACACAAAAATTTCAAATAATTATCAATGTGACTTTAGAATTGTTTTATTCCTTTTCACTAGGAAACTAGTAAAAGCCTCAAGCTAACAAGGCTTAAGGGAAGTTTTGATCTATATGAATCCTTTTTTTCTTTCATTGCCCTGTTACTCAATTTTTGGCTTCATTGCATGTTGGTGTGTGTTAGAAAGGCTCACATATCAAATGGCCTAAAGTCTCTTAGTCTGTCTGTGATGCTCCAAATCCAGACAGTAGTCTTCAATAAACGTATTTCTATTATTCAATTAATCTCAGTTTTCAATTTGTTATCGTACTGATCCATGCAAAGCCAGAATGTCAATAGGTTTGCCGATCTCTAACATTTTTCTCTTTAAAAATTTGGTTCATGCCCTAACCAGTTTGGCTCAGTGGATAGAGCGTTGGTCTGCGGACTGAAGGGTCCCAGGTTTGATTCTGGTTAAGGGCATGTACCTTGGTTGCAGGCACATCCCCAGTAGTGGGTATACAGGAGGCAGCTGATCAATGTTTCTTTTTCATCAGTGTTTCTAACTCTATCCCTCTCCTTTCCTCTCTGTAAAAAAATCAATAAAGTATATTTTTTTTTAAATTTGGTTCAAAGTCACTGATAATTGAAAATGGCCTTCCTTCCTTCCTTCCTTCCTTCCTTCCTTCCTTCCTTCCTTCCTTCCTTCCTTCCTTCCAGTACTGCTTCAAATTCTCTCCTTTTTTTTTTTTTTGGTGTCTGACCAGCAGTGATGGGAGGAGTAATATAGACCAGAATTTTCTAATTCTATGCTTCAAATGGCTGTGAAGCATGATATTGGGATACCCTGAGTTGGTTGCCTCAAGCTGCTAGCAGCCTTTATCAGAGAGTGGCCCAAGAGGTATAGCAAATCTACAGGTGGAGTGGATGATGAAAAACATCCAGTAGTTCCATAGCTTCTTTCCCAAGGTGAATAACAGCATGCAATGCTTGGTAGTTGGCTGCTAAAGTAGATGTCCAGATGGTAGAATAACTCCTTGGCTGTGCTTAGCACATTGCATCCAGCATGGAGCTCCTGGATGGTGCAACTCTGATGGCTTTCAAACTCTGACTTCACAGGCATCAGATACTTCTGATTGTTTGCAGCTGATGTGACCTTTTAATGGGATCCAAAATAGTTTTGATCTAACTAATCCAATAATGTATGTGTATTTTATGAATTAAAGTTTCATCATTATTTTAAAATACTTGATAGAAAAAAGTTTAATTGAATTTAAATGTTAGGTATGGTAGCATCAGATTACTCACCTAGAAGTACAGTCTATGGAGGGAAAATAGATATTTAATAGGTAATAATAATCAAATATTAACAACCTGAGATTAATGTTATGGCAAGGCAACACAGGAAATAATTATCAGTTAGACTCTGTGCCAATTATCAAATCAGATTTCATCCTGTGGTTGTCAATAAAAAAGAGCTGTTAGATTCTCTGATTATAATTTCACCCATTATACATTTTTGAATGGTTGCAAAATAAATGGTTAAAAAAATTTTATCACCAGTTGTGCAAAGTTTTTCATGAATGATGACTGTATTTGTTTCCTTTGGCTGATGAAACAAGTTACCATAAACTGGGTGGTTTATAACAACATATATTTATTCTTTTACAGTTATGAAAGGCCAAAGTCTGAAATGAGTTTCCATGGACTGAAATCAAGATGCTACCAGGGCCACACCATCTCTGGAGGCTCTAGGGGAAAATCATGTCCTTGCCTATTCCAGTTTCTGAACGTTTTCTTCATTCCTTAGTTCATGGCTTCAAATCACATTGCCTTTTCTCTTCTTGCTTCCATCATCACATTGCTTTTTTCTTCTTTGTCTTCAAATCTCTCTGTTTATATTTTACTAGAGGCCCAGTCCACGAAATTCGTGCACAGGTAGGGTCCCTAGGCCTGGCCAGTGATTAGGGCCATTCGGGGCCTTCCGGCTGCCAGCCAGGGCCTTCCTTCCCCTGGCTGCCACCCAGGGCCTTCCTTCGTTCCACACTGCCCCTGGGGGTCAGTGCACGTCATAGTGAGCAGTCGAACTCCCGGTCGGTCAAACTCCCGAGGGGACAATTTGCATATTAGCCTTTTATTATATAGGATAAGGGCACTTGTGATTACATTTAGGACCCATCCAGGATAATTTCTCCATCTTAAAATCCTTAATTTAATCACAGTTTTGAAATCCCTGTTATCATCTGAGGTAACATTCACAGGTTTCAGGGTTTAAGAACTGGATATCTTTGAGGGCCATTATTCAGTCAACCACAGTGATTATCAAGTATTTGAAGAGATTATCATTTTGAAAGTCTTGATCAGAAACTATGTGTAGCTATTTTAAACATAAAATCTGATTCAAAAAGTTTATGTTCATGTAGGAAGTTCAAATTTGTCATTAAAAAATTTGAAAAGATTTTATCCTAAAAGTTTTATACAAATTATATTTAACATTTCCCCTAGTATTTTGCATTCACTTTTATTTTTGTAATTTCATGTATTTTTTAAGCAATTGATTTTTCAGCATGTCCAATATAGATATCCACAAATTCCCTCCAGGTTACCCTAATTGCCATACAAATATTATCATTTCTCTCTGTGTCATGATGAGGAAAAGTATGGGAAATAAGTGAGCAGAGTTCTTTTATATTATAATAGAAAGTTGAAACATATAATGCCTAAAATCCAGAAACCGAAGAAATAGCAATATAAGCATTTATAAATAACTATCTGGTATATATAACTGAGGTAATTTTCAGAAGAAAAATGGTACAGGGCTGGATGAAGAGAGGTAAGGCAAAAGAGTACAGTTATTTATTATCAGCATTTTGGTACTAGTGAGATACTTTTTTAAAGAACTACTTTTCTTTTTAGACTACCTTATTATTTTTTTAAAGGACTATCAAAGAATACTTTTTAAAAGAACTACCTTTTTTTAAAAAAAAAAATACTACTCATTCATTAGCAGTCGGTCTCACAGATATTATTTGATATCTTTTTCCAGTTACCACTGTTTGGTTATGTTTAGACTCAAGTGAAATGCCCTATTAAACATTTTTAAAAAGTCAGTTAAAAATGGTACCAGAACTTAACATTATTATACCACAGTTTTTCCTTTGGTGTTTTCTATAAATATGTCATTCTCCTTTTCATTCTAGAAAGGGAAGAATAGCGTTACTTTTTTATTCCCTAAGTTATATTACACATTTAATGATATATAATTACCTAATTATTTAGGCCTCATTCAAAGAATAATCCTGAGAATCTTCTTTAATATTTAGTTAGAATGGTGAGTGTGAAATGTTTAAAATAAATTCCCTGAGACTAAGAAACAGAAGTTCTTTATCCTTCCCTTCCCAGTGGTGGCACTGGCAGGAAATTTAGTAAGCTGACCAGAGGCAGAGATGTTTGGAAAACCATCAAAAGACATTTGATGGAATGCACAATAGGGCATCTTTAATATGGTTGAAAGAGGAAAAAATAGAGTTAAACTGAATGCTTTCCTATTTCACAGCTCTTTTCTATGAGGATTTCAAAGTCACTAAGAATAAGTAACCTCATTATCTATACATACATCACTACAGAAAAGAATAATGTCTATTCTATCTTAGTAGTTTAGTAAGAGATGTGTTATTTCTTAGTGTGTGGGTTGTTTTTTTTTTGTATTTCCAAATTATAATTACATAATGATCTATGTTTGTTAAAAACCCCGAGTGAATACAGGATTTTTTAAATGGTTATTCCTGTGCCTACTCACTAAAGGAAATAACTCTTCTGTCTCTACAATTAAGGGGGGTCTGGAGATGCAGTTTGGCACATGAGATACAATTTCATGGGCAGCACCAATCCTCATCAACACTCTCCTCTGGGCAACATACAGAACATGAGAAACAGGAGACAACATAGTAAGGACCTGTCTTCTAAGCAACTTTCAGAGGAGAATGTAGAGTAGAATTCTTGATGTGAACAAGATAATGCATGTTGTGGTTAAACTGCATTCTTGAGAGCCTGATGATTTTTAAAACTACTTAGAAGATTGAGTTTTCAACTCTTTAGATAATTATCTGTAATATGAGACAACCCTGTTTTTAAAGCAGCTTAGTTATTTGAAATAATTGCTACTGTTGTGATATACAAGTTATATAACCTTCCAATGGAATTTAATTTCATACTATGAACAAATGGAAGGATATGTCATAATTTAAATTCATAACTTGTTTCAGCAAACTTCCTGATTCATTAACAACACGGTGCTGGCAACAGGAAAGAATGAAGTCTCTCTTCCTCAAGTATTTGGAAATGCCATTCATTTTTAGACTACTCATTCATTAGTAGTCCGTCTCACAGATATTATTTGATATTTCTTTCCAGTTAACCCTGTTTAGTTATCTTTTGACTCAAGTGAAGTGCCCTATTGTTAGACCTAATTAGTAACTGGCAATTTCTGACCAATCGCAGCCCCCTCTTTCCTCTTTCATGTGAGTGGCCTAGGATACAGGTGGGAGCCAATGCTATGTATTGAGTGTGGGCACCAGTCTGGTGTATAATTGTTACCTGGCCTCTTGGCGAAACACTTCAGGCATGACTGAAAATTTATGTTTCTAACATGTTTTCCAAAACTTCATTGCTTTATTTTCTTGTGTGTAGGGAATTGGGGTAGGATAGACAAAAAACCCAAACCCATACACATTACTGATCTGTATACTTATTTCATGCTTTAGCAATTTCTAAACCACCCCATTATTGGATAATGACTATGGTGGGTAGTTAGCAAAGCTTACTGTCAAGTCATCAGAATGCTGCATTTGCTGCTACTATTTTTATACTTTGGCCCAAGTTGATATTCCAGGTGGAAATAACTGAAACAAATACCTCTAAATATAAATTTAAAAAATATTGTTTACAGCTCTCGAAGAGTAAAGGATACAACACTGGAGTTAAAAAGATTTAATGGCAATAAATTGGTCATTCGGTATATACTTATTAAGTGTTTGCTATGTACCAGACAATGTGCCAAAGACTAAATCTAAAGGGCACAAAAAATGATGGTTAGAAATAGGGCAATAGTCATTGTCTCCTTGTTGTCGATAGAATGTTCCTATGTAACAAAATAGAAAATGATATGGCAAGGTTGTTATACATGCCAGGACATGGGACTAGTTAAATGAAATGAATTTTCTCAAGTTTCCAAGGGGAAGTAGAAAGAAGAAAAGAGAAAGTTATAGGCAGAATTTATATCATCCTTAGATGGTAGCATATGGTACCAGTGAAAAATTGGCTGTCAGGCTTCTTTTTAGTTTACAATCCATTATAATTCATCCCTGTACACACACTCCTTCCCAACCCCCCATCTCCGTCCTCCTTTAGATACCCCCAGGTTTCTCCCAAGGTTTATCTGCAAATCTATCTATGCATTTTACAGATTTCTAATGATATAGATATCAGCATCATACACCTTGACAGGTAACTCCATAGTAGCGTATTATGAAAAAAAAATTAAACACACACACACACACACACACACACACACAGAGCACAATTTTTCAGGTATTAAATGTATAGATACATAGAGAAGTAGGCAACTGCCTTCTGAACCGATTTGAAATTGCTCCATGGCCATGGTCTTCCTTCCTTAACCCCACATGATCTGCCAAGTGAGGTTGTTTCCAGTGGCTCTGAGGGAGTGAGAGGCTCTTTTACAAAATCTTTTGCGGTTCAAGATTAAAAGCAAGCCACTGTATGAGGAAATTCCATTTACAGGGCACTATTTAAAAATAATATTTAGGAATATAGCTTGTAGTATTCTCTTAACAGGCAGCATCTGGGTGGTTATAGACTTAACCATTCAAGACAGGTACTTATTTTTTTGGAAGTTTCTTGATGCGGCACATGTACAACATCCTTTGGTACCAAATCTCAATATATAATTACACATAAATCAAGATGTCATTCTTAAGTATTACCAAATGCTCTTCTCAATTAAAACTTACTTCCTCTCCCTTCATCTTCTGCAAAGATAGAAAATAACTGATCTTCCTTTTTACAATAAACCTTGTATAATTAAAGATTCTGCATTGTCCTTTAACTTTATCTAGTGCAAGCTAAGCAACCCTACGGGGCCCAAATTTTTAGTGGTATTTTATTTTGGTGTTAAGCTGATTGTTAAATACGCCTTACTTACTTAGAGGTGGAACGATTTCTCTACTGTACACAAAAGATGTGGAGATTCTGGTTAAGATCTTCAGTCTCCAATGCCATTCTCTAAATGTAGGCATCTGGATTGTAGATACTTCTTTGGTTTTATTTGGGGAAATTATTTTATAGCCGATAGGTCTTTGGATGTAATGTTTTTGGATTTCACATAAGAAATACAGTAACAAGAGTTGTCATTCACTAGTATTACAAATGAGTCACTGGCCTTTTCTGTGTTGTCTAATATTTCTATATGAATATGTGGCACTCAAAATACTAAAGTTTGTTTAGAGGATTGTCATTTAGAAATTCTCACTTTACCTTTGTTGATTGGTGTTGTCCTAACTCTTCTAAGAATCACCTGGTTTACGGAAGGCACCTAAGAGAGTGCTGACAATTCATCTGTCCTGATGTAGGTTGACTGAGTCATGAAGTATAAACTCTAAGATACACCCATTGACTGGTGTCTTACACTGAGTCTTACAAGGAAGGCGGGTTGGCGAATGCTGGGCGGCCCTCCTGCAGACCCCGGCCACTGCCAACGTTCTGTCTTTTAACATCCTCTCTCTTTGAGGACTTCGAGTAGTATATATTACAAGGTAAGCATCTCTTGAAGGGTTACTTAAGCCATTTCCACTTTGATCAGAAAAGTAAACGCCTATCACAGCAGAAATCTCTACAGGAATAGGAACCGGACGTGGTGGTTCTGGTGGGAGAGCCTTCATTTGGCACTTTCTTCCACGTGTTAAATCCCTCCTCCTGTTAGTGGGCCCCATACATCCCACTGCTTACTCCTTAAGGCATCTTCACCCTTCCCAGACCATATATTGTGAGTAGAGTTTGTGAGAAGGGCCTGGGCTCTTAGGGGTAGTTGCCGTGGAGTGCTCTGCCTCTATTCGCCGGATAGTTATCTATCGTCAACCTCTGGTAAGCGGCAACATATTTACGGACTGCAAAATAACCACTCCCTTGCTGAAGTATCTGTAGAAAGCTGGTAAAATACTGGTGAAACATCCCTGCTGCGCCGCCTCAAGTGCGGAACCCACGCGCGAAATTCCCTCCTCTGGCTCCGCGCCCACACTGGCTGGGCTTCCTAGAGCCGCAGACGCCCCGCCCCCTGCCACCTCCGCACATCTCATTGGCCAGGCCCTGCACCGCCTCTGTTCCTGACTGGCGGTTGCTGCTGTCCGTCTGTGCGGCAGGAACGTTTCCGCATTGAGGGGGCTGCTCCAAATGGAGGGGGAGGGGAATTATTTAGGCGAAAGTGGGGGCTTTAAGGTATCCCGAGCCGGCTGCTGGGTGGGCGGAGGGGACCAACAGTTTGGCTGCAACCGCTGGCGAGGGATTCAAGGTGTGCGTGTGTGAGGGGAGAGAGAGAAGAAGGGTGCCTCTGAGGTGACATCCTCTCAGCCTGCGAGCCTTCTTCCCGGGGCGCCATAAACGACCCCCAACTTCCCAGCTGCTGAAGGAAGAGGAGGAAGGTGGGTCTCGGTGGCGGTGTGGGAGGGGCGGGGACGGACTTCCCACCACCCCCTAGGAGGGTGTGTTTCCCTCTCTGAGATGGGGAGATTCTCTCTCTTTTACCAGCTGTGTGGCCCCCGAGGCCAAATTTGGGGTTTGAAAGAGCGCTGGGCTGGAGGGACTGGATGTGGGCGAAGAGGATCGGGGCCTTCCCGGCTCCTGTCCGTCGGACTCGGGGCGGCACGCGGGTTCTCCCCTCGCGGGCGGCCCCTTCTTGTGCGCGGGGGAGGGGCGATGCAGCCTTCGGCCCCTCCTCCCGTGAAAATGCAGCGGCAGGGTTTTCGCTGCTCGCCACGGGAAGGCGGGGAGCTGGAGGCCCCGGCCCGCCCGCGCGGGGAATTCTTAGCACCTCCTGGTCCCGGAATATTTTGGGGCTGGTAAAAATGGTTGCTTCTACCGCCGCCGGCCTCCCTCGCCTCTGCCGCCCCTCCGAACCCCGCTAGGGCGGGGGCCGCTGTTGACCGGTTTGGCGGAGAACTGGCTGGAGGCTGGACGGGGTTGAGGGGAGGGAGAGCGGGAGTGCGGCCAGCCTGCGCGGGTTGTCGCCCGGCCCCGGAGGGCGTGGGGACCCGGGGGCGGTGAAATAGCCGCGGTAGATCCGCCTCTTTCATTGATGAAATTTAAGTTCGTGTGATTTTACCTTTCCTGGGAGTCTCCAGTTGGCCCTCATTTGTGTCAGGAGCGCAGAGTTACAAGCCGTCTCAGTCGCACCAAGTTTCTGCCTTTGGAAGTGGAGGAGATTTTCCTCTCTTTTCTTTCTTTCTTTTTTTTTGGAGGCAGTTTTAATCGCTTTGAATAAATATTCCCTTAAGTGGCTAAACATAGGAAGAGGAGAAAGGACACGTCGGTTATTAGAGCAGGGGAGGAAATCACTACCTGGTAGAGGACTTCTCTAGAAATTAACATATATACTATAGTATATAAGCCAGAGTATTTTAAGAAATCCCTACAATGTCGAGATATGTACAAGGTAAGACACGCTGCTTCCTATCTCCCGGGTTGCTTCAGCTGACTGTGGGTACTGGCACTCGTGAGGGTTGGTGGGCAGTTTGGGAGTGGAAATGCTCATTTGAGAGACTGTTTGCGAAAACCTTTTCGTTAATTTGACGTTTGAGCTTGGGCTGGCGTTTCAGATACGTCTAATTTATACTCCTCTGCTCTGCTGGGTTTAGTTCTGACTACTTGAAATCAGGTTAGTAGCACTCTGATTCCTCGAGATAGTGGCTGTTAATGATGATAAAATAGGATTTTGGCTGCTGGTTCATCTGTTTTGTTTTCTTGGTCGAAGTTAAGGTAACTGTGTGTGTGCGCTCGGACAAAATGGGGAACTGGGAGGGCTGAGGAAAGGCAGGTGGGTTTTGCCAGGACTGTTGGGGGAAGTTGGACTCAGCTCCGATTCCATTTGAGTCTCAGATTCATTTATTGCGAAACCTGGAGTAGCTCATAGAAGCTGGAGGTCATTTCAGCAGGAGAAATGACTTTGCTGCATTGCTGTGTTTATTTTTTACCGTCTTTAAAATCTGCAAAGATTATTAAGGTTTCTTTGAAATTTGAAAATTGCCCTCTGAATTCTACATGTGTATTAAACAGGGGTTAGAGAATTACTCAACTGATTTAAGCAGTAACACTGCGTGTATATGTGTGTACTTTGTACACTTTGAAATTGGTGCTGTCTTAAACCTTTGTCACCAGTTGATAACATGGAATTCACCTTCTGGTATGCAAGTAAACATTTTTTTGTAGACCCCAAAGTATGAAAGCTTCAGCCATCTTGAGCACACAGCTAGTAAAGTTCACAATCACTTAATGTGACTCTTAATAAATGTAGATGTACTTAAAAAAAAATTGTCAGTAATGACCCTCATTTGACCCAGGGAATAAAAATGCCCTAATAACTTTTACAACACTTTAACTCTTCTTTGAGTTTTGTATAAAAAAGTAAGAGAATTAGATGGCCTGCCTGATGGAAATGGGAAACATGCCTGCCTTTAGCACTAAGCTTAGAAATGCCACTTATCATTAGACTTTCAAAGTCTTGTTATACCTTTATATGTGGTGAGAGACGCTTCGTATGTTTTTATTGAATAAATGTCTGAGTCAAAAATAGCAAAGCAGAAGTAACTGTTAGAAATTTGCTTGTTTTGTAACAGCAATAACAAAATTTAATTACCAGAGAACCGGTATTTTGCAAGAATATCCTAGGGCCTTTTGGCAAAAGTGCACAAGTCGCTTCTCTTTAAAAAACTAGGAATATTAGTTAAACTCCAGCTGCTCCTTGTAGTTGTGCTTTAGAATAGCTTGCAAAGGTGGTGCTCCTTTACTGTTAATGGCTGTCTTCAGGAAATTCTAAATCAAGTGGCAATACAATCCTTGAGTTTCTGTGAATGTTGTCATTTCTTTCCCTTGTCATCTATTTTTTATGTTGGAATATTTTTAAGTTTGTAGGAAAGTGGCACATTTGTCAAAACTAAGAAATTATCATGGGTATATTACTACTGCTTATTCAGACTACTGTTCCATTGCATTTAGTTGTGATACACTTGTGTTAAGTGGTAGTTTTCCTTTTAAATTGGCAGTTTTGCACAGAGGTGACATTCCCCCCAAATTAACATGATTGTGCTCCTGTTTATCATTGTTTAAATTTTGTACTTAAGTGTAAACCCTTTATGTTTAATTAACTCTGATGCTCTTATAAATGATAAACCTAATTAGCTAATGACTTGGCTGACTCCATAGTTCAGTTTTCAAGTGTAAGGAGTGGGATTTTTGTGTTTGAAATTTTTTGTAATATATCTAATTTTTTTAATCTTTGTTTAGCACTTATTGATATTTCCACTCATTGATACTTAGGGCACACCACTCATAGGGGAAAGATTGGACACTATTAGGCCCCTAACTGTTTGCATATATTGTCTCATTTAAGCTTTGCAAGTCCTTAGAAGTAGCAGGTTTTTATCATGACTTCTACGGTTGAGGAGGTAGAAGCATCTTGTCAATTCACAGATTGTAAGCACTGCAATTCATACCTGGGTAGATGAATCTAAAAACTCTTGTCCTTTCCAATATCTTTTGCCTCTTTCATTAAAAATACTTATCTAATGGCTTGTTCCTCCAAACTAGACTGTCAGTTCCCTTTGGGCAAAGATAAGTATCATATCCCTGGGGGAAATACACTATCCTGAAGTGGTTGATGCGATAAAAGAATTTCTGATGCATAAGAAAGGAGAAACTCAGCACTTTCCATGTACTTTTTCATAGGTTAGCCTACATTTTTGGTTGTAGGGTTTTTGTTTGTTTGTTTTTAATAACACCTCTCAAAATTACATAAATGTTGAGAAGGAAAAAGGGTATGGACTTAGGTTTGAACTCTGTTGTTAAGAGGTGATCTTAGACACAACTTTTCTGAACCTCAGTTTCTACTTATATAAACATTGGGTATTACTACCTGTTCCACAGGATTATTGAGAAGCTGAAATGAGATGAATTATGTGAATTTACTAGTCACATACTAGATGGCTAGTAATTTTTACTTTTCTTTCTTAAAGTGACAGTGGCCTTTCAGATAGTATTGTCACCATAAGGATAATCTCATGTCCTTAACAGAAATAAATAGAAACAAGGCAGGTATGACAAGTCTTTATTTTCCTTTTCCAGGTTTGGTGTTCAGGCCCCCCCTAGCACCTGGGAGTTGATATGTGTAACAACAAAAAAATGAAGTGTGGGGGGTAGGGGAGAAACTTAACAGAAGTGTAAATACATACTTGGTGACAGTTTTTGTTTCAGTCCAGTCAACAAAAAAAATTTTGAGTGCTTACAAAGTATAGTGTACTGTATTGGGATTTCTTGTGTATTCCTTATGGAGGGAACTTAAAATTCAGATGATGTGTTGTGTACACTTTTTTGAATTTCTTGGAAATTGGGGCTGCTGTACTTGGCTTGAATCTCTTCCCCCCCAAATCAATGTGCTTTTATAGGAAATGTACTTTTATAGGAAAGCTTGGGCATCTCCATTCTCAAATGTTTTAACCACAAGTTACGAGGTAAAAATGTTCATTTAATAAAACTACTTAATGTCAATAGGAGATTTCTCAGCATATATGCCTTGACCAAAGGAAGGTTCAACTTTCTTTGGGCATCTCCCAAGCCTGCGTTCCTCAAGCACTTAAGATTTCTTTTCATAGGGAGACTCTACTGATTCTAGGGCATAACACCCTAATTTGGTGCATTCTACCCTCAGGTCACCTTCTGCCTACTTGTGATATTATTCTCAATTTGGTAGTTTTCTCCCCTTGAGGGGTTGTTTCAGGGCCCCCAATTATTCTAAAAAAAAAAAAAAAATATGTAGGTACTAGCTGAGTGAGAAGGGGCTTTTTTTTCTTTTTCTTTTTAGTTTTTTTTCCTTTTTATTTTTTTAAATTTAATAAATCTTTATTGTTCAGATTATTACAATTGTTCCTCTTTTTTCCCCCATAGCTCCTCTCCACCTGGTTCCCACCCCACCCTCTGCCCTTACCACTCCCCTCTGCCCTTACCCCCCCTCCACTGTCTTCATCCATAGGTGTATGATTTTTGTCCAGTCTCTTCCCGCACCCCCCACACCCTTTTCCCCCCGAGGATTGTCAGTCCACTCCCTTTCTATGCCCCTGATTCTATTATATTCACCAGTTTATTCTGTTCATCAGCTTTTTTTATTCACTTGATTTTTAGATTCACTTGTTGATAGATATGTATTTGTTGTTTATAATTTTTATCTTTACCTTTTTCTTCTTCTTCCTCTTCTTAAAGAACATCTTTCAGCATTACATATAATACTGGTTTGGTGGTGATAAACTCCTTTAGCTTTTTCTTATCTGTGAAGCTCTTTATCTGACCTTCAATTCTGAATGATAGCTTTGTTGAGTAGAGCAATCTTGGTTGTAGGTTCTTGCTATTCATCACTTTGAATATTTCTTGCCACTCCCTTCTGGCCTGCATAGTTTCTGTTGAGAAATCCGCTGACAATCGTATGGGTACTCGCTTGTAGGTAACTAACTGTTTTTCTCTTGCTGCTTTTAATATTCTCTCTTTGTCTTTTGCCCTTGGCATTTTAATTATGATGTGTCTTGGTGTGGTCCTCTTTGGATTCCTTTTGTTTGGGGTTCTGTGCGCTTCCTGGACTTGTAAGTCTATTTCTTTCACCAGGTGGAGGAAGTTTTCGGTCATTATTTCTTCAAATAGGTTTTCAGTATCTTGCTCTCTCTCTTCTTCTGGCACCCCCATAATTCGGATGTTGGTACGCTTGAAGTTGTCCCAGAGGCTCCTTACACTATCTTCATATTTTTGGGTTCTTTTTTTCTTTTGCTTTTCCGGTTGAGTGTTTTTTGCTTCTTTGTATTTCAAATCTTTGACTTGATTCTTGTGATCCTCTAGTCTGCTGTTAGATCTCTGTATAATATTTTTTATTTCAGTCAGTGTATGCTTAATTTCTAGTTGGTCCTTTTTCATATCGTCGAGGGTCTCGCTAAATTTATCTAGGAAATTCTTGAAAAACCTTATAACCCTGGTTTTGAACTCTCTATCCAGTCGTTTGCTTTCCTCCATTTCTTTCATTTGTGATCTGTTTCTTTGTCTTCGCATTTTGGTTGCTTCCCTGAGTTGATAGAGTGGCTTTGTGTGCTAGGTGTCCTATAGGGCCCAGTGGCTCAGCCTCCCCAGTTACCTGAGGTGGACACTCTTGGTGCACCCTTTGTGGGCTGTGTGCACAGTCTTTTTGTAGTTAAGCCTTGATTGTTGTTGGAATCACTGGGAGGAATTGACCTCCAGGCCAATTGGCTGTGAGGATCTGCTCTGTCTACACTGGGAGAACTTCTGTGCTGGAGACACCCTTATGAGACAAGACTTGGAAAAGCCTCTGTGCTCAGCTTGGATGGGGTGGAGTCTCAGGGCGGAGCAGACAGCATTTGTTTCCCGTCAGCCCTGCCCTAATAGGCCCCTGTGTCTCAGTGTCCCATGGTAATCGCTGCAAGTACCTCTGAGAGAAAGCCGCCCTCGAGTTCTGCCCGCTGCCAGACAGTCCAGTTTCTTCCCAAATGAGTCTGGGTCCCCAGAGTCTTGCCCGGAACTGGAGTTCAGTGCAGTCAGGAGCTTTTGTCTCCCTCCCGTTTGAGAAACCCAGCAGTGCACTCAGTTGCCAGTCCTTTCCGCGTGCGCGCCACGGTACCTCTGCCTTCTGCAGTTCCTCTGAATCTCAGTGTGCTTTTCTCTTTCCTGGCAGTCCAGTTTTACCCCGTATGAGTCTGGGTCCCCAGAGTCTTGCCCGGAACTGGAGTTCAGTGCATTTGGGAGCTTTTGTCTCCCTCCCGCTTGAGAAAGCCAGCCGCACACTCAGTTGCCCGTCCTCTCCGCGCGCTTTTTAGTACCTCTGCCTCCTGCAGCTCCTCTGACTCTCAGTGTGCTTTTCTCTTTCCTTCTAGTTGTAGAATTTCCACTCAGCCAGCCTTCCTGTGGTTCTGGATGATGTCCGTTTTGTCTTTTAGTTGTAGTTTTGAAATTGTTGTGCGAGGCAGCAGTTTAGGTGTTTACCTATGCCGCCATCTTGGTTTCTCTAAGGGCCTTCTTCTTATCACTGTTGGAGGTACTAGGGGTAATCAGCAGCTGTGACTTTATTCCAGGCTTGTCACTCTGTGCCACTTGGGATTTTGCTTTTTAAAAAGTTCTGATTGCTGTGAGGTTATCTCCCTACATGATTTGATTCTTATAAATGGTGCAGGGACTTTTGTCATCTAGCCAGCTAAGGCCATGTTATGTGCTTATACTATAATATTAGAGGAACCTTTTAAACAAAACTGTTTTTAACAGACCATTATCTATCTAAATTATATACTAGTAAACATGTCTCTTAATGTTCTTAAATTGAGGTACTTTCTTATATTTCAGGGGAAGCCATTTGAATATCTCTTTTAAAATTATTTGAGGCCTGTCAACTTTCCCATTTGTTGGAATTCTCTCTTTATGGCTATTTTGGTGATGCTTGTTTGGTAGATGGCAGCTCGCCAGGAAGAATCAGCTGAGCTAATTATAACTAGAGGGGTCTCAAATGAATACAGGGATGAGAAACATTCTGGGCCAGGTTGTGGAGGTCAGACCTTGGCCAGGTTCTTCTCAAATCCTAAGACCAAATTTAGCCTGTTGCTGATTATTTAGAGGACTTGGATGCTTTTAGCCCAGGGGGTTTGTGGCATGGATTTGAGGCAGGACTAGAGGTGGCAAAGCAATGACTACGGCACACTCCTCATTTTTTAAAGATGTGGCTTAGGATTCATTATATTGCTAGAAAGTGAGGGATTTAGTTAAATTCAGAGTCACAATTTTAAGTGAAAAATTAAAAGAAACTCAAAGAGTTGAGCTGATAAAAACTTTGTTTTCCAATATGTAATCTCTTATTGCCTTTGTTGTTGGTAACAGGGTCTTTTTTCTAGTAGGATGGATGATTTTTATTTGTGAAACCAATTGAGGAAAAAAAAGAAATTGACAAGGAACATTAGAGAAATAAATACTAGCTGGTACACTTCTCAGTAGTGCCATTTTAATATTCTGAAGATAAATTGAAAAATAATTTTAAGAGGAAATTACTCTTAAGATGTTAAATTTTGGACAGTAGGTGTTTTCTTGTAATATGGATTCATACACATTCTCTGTGTGTTATTTTTTTCTTCATAGACAATTTTAGTAACTTTAATTAAAATAATAGTATACTTGATTTTGTGTGAGGAACATTAGTTGGCCTAATAATGAAAATGTTCTAGGTAAAAGAATAATGTATTATAGTTTTCCAGTTTCCACCAAGTTGTATTTGTTACTTTTTGTGGAAGTGCAGGAATTCCCAGAAAGTCAGATATATCCATTATTGAAAAGTTAATATAAATTAATACTTGAAAGACAAATCAATTCTGGATTATCTGTAAAAATGAATAATTAAGAGTTGACTGTGCTTCCCATAATGCTATTCCTTTTGATATCTAGTATTTCTGCCAGTGGAGAAAATTGCAGCAATATTAGAATAAAATTATGGGGGAAATTCTGTGAGGATTTGGGATTTAATGAATGAGGAAATTCACTGACTACCTTTTGATTGTATAGGATCTCTTTAGAAGCTGGAGTTTTTCTAAAGACTGGTGTCCTTTTGACATAGCCTACAGTTTTTTTTTTTTTTTTCCTAAAATATATTTAAACTTGGTATAATAGTCTTTGAATTGTGGGTAATTTAATGGGTTGTTCAGGTACAATGACTATTAGTTGAAACAATATGTCTTAGACCTCTAAAATTCTACTACCAGCCATGCATCTTTTTGTTAACTTATTAAATTCTTTGAAACTTGGCTTGCTAAGCTACTGAAAGAAAATTAAACCTTGTGTTTTTTTATTGGGCTTATATGTGTGCGAAAGGGAATAATACTTCATTTGAAAGCTGTTTCCCA
This sequence comes from Plecotus auritus, assembly GCF_963455305.1. Lineage (NCBI taxonomy): Eukaryota > Metazoa > Chordata > Mammalia > Chiroptera > Vespertilionidae > Plecotus > Plecotus auritus. The sequence continues at coordinate 137,001,763 of NC_137782.1, read as the reverse complement.
GTTCTTTTGGTTGGTGATGCAGGCATCTCCTTTAGTTTGTTGCACAGTAATTGTTTAGGGCTCAAATTCTGCCTCTGCCAACAGACCCATTGTTTATTTTTCTCAGTCATTGCCAAATGAAATTGATTGTGCCCCCAAACCATTTTGATAATTAAGGATTGTTTTTGAGAACCAGGGAGAATCTGGCTGTGTTGTCTTAGTTAACTTACATAAACAACGAAGTGTTTCATTTTTCAAAATACTTTTAGATATTTGTTAATTTTTTGAATATAAATCAAGAGAGTTCCCAATTTCTCTCTGAGTTCATGTGTAGCTTAAAAATACTATTCATTGTATTCATGTACATGCAATAGTCATTATGTTTAATCTACTTTTTAATTATTAGTTACTAAATTGTAAGAAATACTATTGTAGGGGAGCCTTCCTTTAACAATAGCACCACTTGTTCCTTGACTATGGAGACCTGCAGACAAGGTGATTGGCGTTTGTGTTTTTCTCTGGTTGCTGTCCTGGCAAAGGCTGCTGTGATGTTTCCTTTATGTTACAACCCTGCCTAGAATTTTAAAACTTTCAGAGTGTGGGAAAACAGAATAACATAATTCTATGCACTGTATTGGGTCCATTTATGTCATTGGTAAAATGCTTGGCCTTGGTAATAAAATATTTATAGGATAAATAAAAGCTTTGATTTTTCATTGCCCAGAAAATAAACTATATAGAAGAAAAAGCTGGAGAGCATAAAGGAATGCTTATTCTGATAGGTAGTTTTAACCTCATGTAATAACTCACATGATAGACATAGTTGGGTTTTGTCAATTTTCATTACACCTGGAGTTGGTAAACCATGTAAATGCACTGTAACCAAGAAAGGGGAGACCTTCCTCCAGGTTGGAGAGTAGGGCACCAGGCAGCAGGGTTTGGATTCCAGTGGAGCACTGCCACTGTGTCCTTAGGCAAGTCAGCACCTCCCTCCCCACCCCCAACCCCTGCAGCCCACCTCATCCCTTTATCCCTCAACCCATTCCATCTTCAAGATAAGGGAATTAGGCTCACTCACTGACCTTAAAGCCTTTGGAGCTTAAAAGTTTAAGTGCACATATATAAAATTACAGGGCAGGCCTGCCAAATAAGTTTTTGGTCTTTGATGGTGATTTTATGTTGTATCCCTTTTCCCACCCCTCTGCAAATGAGTGTGATAGGCTTCTTGGCATGCCTTCTTTCTTAACATCCATTAAATTTAATGCAAAGTGTTAACTAGTTGACAACATCTCTTCAGAATGTTTTTCAGAAGTGATATTTTCTGTTTTTGTTTTTTAGATTTTAAGAGCTACTTCGTTTTATGAGAGTAAGGTTATTCTTAATTATTAATGAGAAATCCAGTTTAGCGATAAATTTTCACAGTTAACTTTTTTTTAAAGTAAGCAATGCATGATTAGTAAAAATCTCAATTAGCAAGTGGCTCTGCATATTCAGTGCTGGAGTATTAGAACAGTTCTCAAAAGCCTGGTACCTCTTTTTGTTATAAAGCATTTATTAAGCATTTTTCCTAATTCAGGCTAAACCTAAATATAATTGCCCAATTTTGTTTAATCTCTAGAGTTATCTAGCATTTATATAGGATAATAAAAATCGAAAAAAAATTTAGAGGTCACTTCATCTAGATTGCTTACCATTTAGGAATTTCTTTGACCAGGTTCTTGATACTTGACTAATCAGCCTCTGCTTGAGAAGCCTTAGGGACTTCAATTACTCAGGATATAGTCCATGATTTTCTTAGCCCTCCTTTCCCATGATCAGAAATGACTGGCCTTATCAGGCACTACCTTCATGAGACTGGGCTCTATCTTCTGTCTGTACCCAGTACATAGCCATCATAATAGGCTCTTCCTCAATTATTTAATAAGCATTACTTGAGTATTTATTATGTCTCAAGCTCTGTTTTATAAAGTATCCTATATAATAAAAGGCTAATATGAAAATCGACCAACAGCGGAACGACTGGTCGCTGTGACATGCACTGACCACCAGGGGGGCAGATGCTCAATGCAGGAGCTGCCTCCTGGTGGTCAGTGTGCTCCCATAAGGGAAGCGCTGCTCAGCCAGAAGCTGGGCTCAAGGCTGGCAAATGCAGCGGTGGTGGCGGGAGCCTCTCCCGCCTCCACGGCAGTTGGACATCCCCCAGGGCTCCTGGACTGCAAGAGGGCACAGGCCAGGCTGAGGGACACCCCCCCCCCCAACCCATGCACTAATTTTGTGCACCGGACCTCTAGTGATGTTATAAAGGAGTAGTACAAGGACTTCTATGTGAGCTTGTAATGGCCAACTTTGTTAAGTTTAGGAATTTTCTAGGAGATTACATTTAAAGTGAACTCTGGCAAATGATATATTAATGGCTACTCAAGCCACTAATATAAGAATTTAAGATTTGAACTCCCAACTTATTTAAACATTATCAGGTGCTTGTATTGTGTGCCTGTTGCTAAGGTAGGTTTTGGGGGAAAAAGTTTGAATAACATAATATGGCTTGTTCCCTTCAAGTATTGCAGACAGACACCTAAGCAAAGAAAGTTTTGGGGGTGTTTGATATAGTGCAGATGGGAGGAGCAATAAAACCTTCACATAAGAGTTGTGTTAGAAAGGAAGGCCTCTTTGAATGTTTAGAAGCTACCACCTAGAACACTAGGAATGCCACTCTCAAAATAGCAGAGGCTAAAGTCAGAGTTTGAGCCTCTGGGGCTAAGGGATAAGGTTTCCTGGAGGTTGGGATGATTCTCATGATTTTAGAATTAACACTAGGCTATGAATTTGTAATTTTTCTCTTTGTTTCTACCTACCCTTTTCTCTAAGTGTTGAATGATACTTGAGATGTGTGTTTAGAACAAACTTATAATAATTAGGATGCTTTTAATTTCATGGAGCAGAAAAATACCAACTCAGATGGCTTAAAAAATGAGGGACTTATATCACATGCAGCTTGAAGTAGGACAGTGGTCGGAAAACCGTGTGGCTCGCGAGCCACTATTTGCCGCTCTGTTGACTAATGAGTTTGCCGACCACTGGACTATACTAAATGTTACCGTGCAGTTGGAAGCTGTGAGGATTAGGCAATTGTGGCATATTGTGTGCAAAGAGGTAAAGGGTAGTGTATGACAGTGGTCGGCAAACTCATTAGTCAACAGAGCGGCGCGGCAAACCACGGCTCGCGAGCCGCGGTTTGCCTACCACTGAGTAGGATATTCCAGGATTGGTTAATTCAGTACAAAGATTGCATGTCTTTCCTTCCTTCTGCTCTCTTATGCATAGCTATCTCATTCTTGGGCCAGCTTCCTTAAAGATCACAAAATGGCAGAAGAAACTGAAGGTGAGAGATGGACACATACTTATTATGTCCAGGGATGGAAAAGACACTATTTCTTCTCATGTGTTTATTTTTCTCAGGGAGGAATGCTTTTTTTCAAAGTCTTTTGGCAAACTTTATTCATTGGCTCACTGACTAGAATCATCCGTATTATGTTTCATGCTTAAACCAATCACCAGGAAGGTTTTAAAATTTGGGCCTGATGCCATTTCTTAAGCACATGGGGCCTTAGAGCAGAGAATAGGTGACAGAAAAGCATTGGGATAGGGAGAAGAACAATGTGCATAACTGCTACAAACATATTAAGATGGAGTATAATCTCTATCAGAGCTACTCAAAGCAATACTGACAGCATTTACTTATTAGTAATGCATATTCTCCCCATTCCAGACCCACTGAGTCAGAATCTTTGGGAGCTTGCCCAGGGATCTGTGTTTTAACAAGCCCTCCAGGTGACTTGTATGCACATTAAAGTTTTAGAAGCACTATTGAGATGTCACAAATAGAGTAGGAAATTGCAGCCTTTAGGCCTTCTGCTTTAGCACTTTGATAAGCTTTGGCTACTCGAAAGGATACTTCAGCTTGGTTTTTAAGACATGCCTGGCTAAGGAATTTATATATATATATATATATATATAAAATTTCCCATCAAATGAGGAAGAGAAGTGATATGATTGGGGTTGCAGCTTAGGGAGAACCAATCCATCTTGCTTGGTACCACCAGATTAGAGTGACAGATGGGCAGAACAGGTAGAAAGCTGTTTTCATTATGACTATGAGAGTGAAAATGAGAGGGAAATTAAGGTAGCAGCAGTGGAAAGGGAAAGAAGTGAGTGGGATTGTGTTGTGATTCAGTTAAGAAGTATAGCCCTAACCGGTTTGGCTCAGTGGATAGAGCGTCGGCCTACGGACTGAGGGGTCCCAGGTTTGATTCCGGTCAAGGGCATGTACCTTGGTTGTGGGCACATCCCCAGTGGGGGGTGTGCAGGAGGCAGCTGATCGATGTTTCTCTCTCATCGATGTTTCTAACTCTCTATCATCTCCCCTCCTCTCTGTAAAAAATCAATAAAATAAAAAAGAAGTATAGTATTGAATTGGATGTAATATTCAGGGGAAAGGAAGGAAGAGCCAATTGAAACTGAATTTCTAGGTCACCTAGGAGTGACTAGGAGAATGTTAATGCCATGGAGGGCAGGGAGATGGATTTAGACGATTTTGAGTTTGAGGTACCCATTTGAGTATCTGGGTACAAACCTGTAACTCATGAAAAAAAAGATGAGGATGAGAGGCACATATTTGGGAGTTACTAATAAGGAGTTTGGTAAGGGAATAATTGAGGGGAAAATGGTCTTGGGGCCAAATCTTAGGAAATCCAGGGAGTAGAAAACGAAAGAGGAGTATGATATGGAAATTGAGGCCTGGACAGAGATGTAGATAATGTAGGATAATATTGGGTAATGGAATCCAAAGAAGAAAAGCTTTTCTAGGAGGAATACTCACAAATAACTGAGTTTAAAGGACTGAAGTGTGACCCCAGAAAAGGATGGTTAGTTTTAATTGGCTGTAAATCTAGTCAATATGTATATGTCTTTAATTTTATTCGTGGTTATTTCTAGTTGCTACTACATTCTTGGAGTTTTACATTTACTTGGATCACAAGTCATTTCTTAGGTTAGGATGAAATGAGCTCTCCAATTCTCTGACTTTGAGTATATCTCAATGTGGGTTTCCAGTGAAGGTTGGGACTGTTCAGAGATCATGGGTGGTAGCCTGGAGAGGGCTCCTCACTCTCTTTGTTGCTCTTGGTGTTGTTTTTTGGTCAGCCTTTTCATGGTCTTTGCTTTGTGAAGCTAGCTTTCTGTTTTAGAGTGTGAAGTTGTTTTATTTGTGCCAGTATCATGACATCAGGGAAGGGTATTATGTACACTTCTTAGCTGCTAAAATGGATGAAATGAAATACCTGAATTAAGAAATGAAAACAATCACTTGTTAGATTGTATGTCTCCTACCTCTTGATTTATTGCTTTTTCTCCTCCTCCTTTTTGGTGTTGGTGTTGGTTGCTCCAGTTTGATAGAGGAAACTATGATGTGGAAATTTTAGTTCTTATGAACAAGGAAGAATTAGGAAATTGAGGTGGGGGAAGAACTTGTAAAATAAAGTTATTGCCTGTTCTATGCCAAATTGTAATTAAGTCAACTAAGAGAATTCTAGTAAGTTCAGTTTTATGTGGTAGTAGGGAGTTTCCTTTTTATCTCATTGAGTATAACACAACATCCTAATAGAAATGCTTTTGGAGGAGAGTGTTATTTAAAGATTTTGTGTCATGATTAAGGAGCTAGACTAGGAAGGAAAAATGAGCACGATATTCTCACCTTATTGTATTGGGCTGGGGCTCAGCATAAACTGGCTTTGTTTTGGGGTTCCATTAAACCTTGGATTATTCATTTAACTATTTAAACTTTGTTTTCATATCTAATATGTTGAGAGTAGATTAAATGCTCCTTCTCATTGCTAAAAATGTTTTGATTTATGACTGAGGTAATGAAATGTTTTATTCCTAATCTACTCTCTGTCTACAGTCAAGGAGAATCAATTTCTCTATTGCTAGGAAATGAGGGACAAAACATTTTAGGAGGTTAGAAATCTTGCATTATTCAGGGGATTCTTTAATTGACCTTACATTAGAAACTCAGCTGTCATTGCCAGAAGTGTAACCTCAGAAGGTTAAGTCCAAAAAGCATCTAATGTTTGTACTTCTTTTTCTATCAGAAATTCCAGACCTTTCTTGAATTCGGGATGTATAAGGTTACTAGAAAGGGAAATGGCTTCTAGCCCTGTGCCTCCTGGTCTTGATTAAGCACACTTATTCTTTATTCTTGAATATTCTTTATTCCTTAAAAGCCCTTCCTTATTATCTAGTCACTTAAAAAAAGAACAGTTGCACTTTCCTCAAGGAAAGGAGAGGGAAACAGCTGTGGATTGGGGTACAAGAAGTGATAGGCGTGATATAATGTTCTTTTGTTGTGTAAGCTGTTCATATTTGTAGAGGGGGTAGAAGGAATACAAACTGTTCTTCGTTTGAATTTGGTGCTATGTCATACAAATGGAAGGAATAAAGGTATGGCCTATTAGTCACAACTGGCATGTGAATCTGTGTCTGGCTTTTTGAATTAGTGTTTGAGGGTTGGACCTGCTGCAGCTGGCAAAGATCACATGTAATATTAAATGTGAGCCTTTCAGTCAGTCTTCTTAGCTTGGCTTGATGAAGAGGATAGTGGCTTGGATTCTGTGCATTTTGGTCTTAAGTCATGTAAAGTTGATAGGCTATTGTTCTGCAGAGAATCTCTAAAGTTTGGTATGTGGTGTTTTTTGTTGTTGTTTTATTACTGTTCTCATGTAGACAATTATCAGGCAGCTACTAGAGAGTTATTTTTAAACTTAGCAGTTACACTTAGTTTTATCTCATTTTGGCTTTTGCCCAGATATAAGTAAGTTAAACGTTTCCATCACTCTATTTTTTAGGAATGTGACTGAATGTTGTTGCCCTTCCAGATCTAACTTCAACAACAAAGCAGCAAGTCTGTAGGTGTCTTGAGTCTAACAAAAAAACAACACTCCACTTATTTTAAAAAATCATTACATATTAATTTCTTGATCTGTTTTAATCAATCTGTGACACAGAAACAATTCATGTGTAATTTAAAGGTTTTATATTTAGTAGACATTCTCCCAAAACTGTTTTTTAAACATAAATCTGGGAGTTGGCTTAAAGATTGGGGAAGAGACATGGCCAGTAAGTGGGGTGGCAGGTTAGAGGACTTAACCTGTGACAGATTTTAAATTACAGCTAAGTTAGCCAAGGGATGAACATGTATGTTTGGTGTCACATTGACTTTAGTTTAAAATGTTCTGGAGGAGTTTTTTTTTTGTTTTTTTTTACTACCTATCAGAGTTATGCAAATGTTCTCATCCATTGTTATGGGTTTTTATAGACTACTAGGGGCCTGGTGCACGAAATTTGTGCACATTAAAAGGGGATTAATTAGAGGAAATAATTGAATATTGCTATTTGCCCTTTCTCTATAATAGAAGTGTCAGAGATGAAAAAAAATTAGTAAAATGTATATGAAAACCTTCCTCCTGTCAGAGTCTGGGGTGCACCACGGGACCCAGAGTCAAGTCCCTACCCACCCACATGCGCCTCAAAATCACATGAGACCCAGACCCAGCTGGCCCCTGCCCCCATTGGCCTAGATCAGGGGTGGGCAAACTTTTTGACTCGAGGGCCACAATGGGTTCTTAAACTGGACCGGAGGGCTGGAACAAAAGCATGGATGGAGTGTATGTGTGAAGTAATATAAATTTAAAGTAAACATCATTACATAAAAGGGTACGGTCTTTTTTCTTTTTATTTCAATAGTTTTATTCATTTTAAACATTTTAACAAGAATGTAAACACTTATTATTGTAATTTGAAACTTCAAAAAATGGAGGAATCATAGCACAATAACATACCTTATATTGAAGATGGCAAAGGCAAAATAAAATTGCCTAACAAAGGAAAGGTACAAAAGCCTTTCAAATTAAACTTAAATAGAATAAAATAATTTAAAACTAAAACAAATAGAAAAGAACAAAATGTGTAAACAGTAAATTAAACATTTTCTTTAGTGCAACTTCCAAATTATGCCTGGGACGTAGATGTAGATGGCAATGTAGACTGGATTGAAAGGTTTTTGGTCTTTAAAACATCAACTTCAGTGGGAACAGTGTTGTTGGTCTCCTTTTTAGCTAATGCTCTGATACTGTGCTCTCCAGGGACGTGTCTCCCTACATCACCACGATAACGTGTCTACGCATTCTCAGGGTGATGTCGGGAGACGTGTCCGCGGGCATTACAAGGAGCCTCTGGAAGATTGAGAGGTTGTTCCTTCTACTGAATGGGCGGATATAAATCCGCCCACTCAGAAGAAGGAGCTGCGGCCATGTTTCCCGACGTTGCCATGTTAACACTGCTGCTGGTGAAGGAGCGGAGGGAAGCACAAGAGAACCCTCCGCTCTTTCGGCTCCGCGGGCCAGATAGAACAGCCGAACAGGCCAGATCCGGCCCGCGGGCTCTAGTTTGCCCACGGCTGGCCTAGATCCAGACCTGGCTAGTCCCACCCTTGTCAAGCCGGGCCGGGCAGGGGACGTAGCTTCAGGTCCCCTGGCCTGGCGCCAGGATGGGGGCACAGCCTCAAGTCCCCCGTCAAGCCCCACCAGCAGGGGTGTGCAGCCTCAGGTCTCCCATCAAGCCCTGCTGGGCGGGGGGGCACGGCCTGAGTTCCTCCGACCCAGCACTGGGGGTGCACCTTGAGGTCCCCCCTCAAGCCCCATTGGGTGGGAAGCATGGCCTGAGGTCCCCTGTCAAGCCCCGCTGGGTGGGGGCCCCTGGCCTGAGGTCCCCTGTCAAGCCCTACAGGGGTGGGGGAGGGCGTAGCCTCAGGTCCCTGCTGATTGCTCGTGAAGGCTCCTTATGGGAACTTGGCCTGAGCTGTGGGTGCAGCCATCTTTGTGATGGAGTGATGGTCAATTAGCATATCTTCTTTTTATTATATAGGTCAGTGGTCGGCAAACTGCGGCTCACAAGCCACATGCGGCTCATGAGCCGCGGTTTGCCGCTCTGTTGACTAATGAGTTTGCCGACCACTGATATAGGATAATCAAATTTTTACTTACTAGTTGAAACATATCCTTAGGTTGTTTATGGAACACACATGTTTCTTATGGTGTTGTATTGAGGATAAAGGGGGAGGTGAACAATGATCAGATTGTCCCTTATAAGAAATAGGATAATCTAAATACTTAAGTGTGTAAAACATCTATGTTGGCATTTTTCTCTCAAGGTACTTGGGCCTACAATGTTTTCTTTTTCTGTATTTTTTTACTTTTGTTTTCATCTAAAAGGCATTTCTGTCACCTTTAGCAAGATCTGTCTGTCACAGAGATGCTCAGCTATGCCAGAAGCCCTGGTAGTCTTGTCTGACACAGATGAGTACTGAAAGTCTTGACTAAAATTGAGGACCAGAGTGGGGAATTAGTCATGTGCCCTCCTCTTTTTAAAATTAAAATTTTGATGCCAAAGGAAGTAGAAGCAACTTGGAATTGCCATTATCTATTTCTCAAGGGATTCTTCTAGAAAGGAATATGAAACTGTAGTGGTTCTCCTTCTAAAATAGAAGGGATTGGAGAGGATCCAAGATGGCGGCATAGGTAAACACCTAAACTGCTGCCTCGCACAACAATTTCAAAACTACAACTGAAAGACAAAACGTCTATCACCCAGAACCACGGGAAAGCTGGCTGAGTGGAAGTTCTACAACTAGAAGGAAAGAGCAAACAGCATTGAGGGGTGCACAAGCGCTGAAAAGCTGAGGTACGGAGGTGCGCGAATCGGGCTGGCGACGGGCGACTGGGAGCGCTGCTTTTTTTCAACCCAAAGGGAGACAAGCTCCCGATTACTCCGAACTCCAGTTTCTGGGGAGACACGGGGGACCCAAACTCCTATGGGGAGAAGCTGGACTGTCTGCCATCGGGTCGGAAAGTGAGTGAGGCTTGCTTGCAGGGCTGCGCGCAGGAATAATTGTTTACTGTGCTGGGCCGCGGGACGCGGAAACGCACAGCCGGCTTACTGGCAGCCATCGCTGTTTGCCACGCCCTAGCCTAGTGACTCCCTGAGACCCCGCCCCGCACAATCTACAAACCCACCCAAGCTCCACACAGCGGCTTTAGCGTATGAATGGCCTGCACTATCGCAGCTTAACCCAGCAAACTTGCAGCCTGGGTCAGACAGCTCCAAAACCTCCAAACCCCAAGCAAAGAGGAGAAAACTAGTTCTCGCTGTAGCTTCTGCTGGGTGGCCTCAGACAGTAGCTGACCTGCACCCCATTGGAGATCCAGAAGCCAGTGTACCTAGTGGTCAGTGTGAGACGACACCAGATTTCAACTCCTCACATCCATAAGTGACACATTCAAGAGGCAGACTCAGTGAGCACCAAAGCCCCACTGAAACAAGTCCTGCCCCATAAGCGTGTCTCCAGCGCAGCAGTTCTTCCATTATAGACACAGCGGGTCCTCACAGCCAATTGGCCTGGAGGTCAGTTCCTCCCAGTGTACCAACAGCAATCAAGGCTTAACTACACCAAGACTTTGCACTCAGCCCACAAAGGGGTGTACCAAAGGCGTCCACCTCAGGTGATTGGGGAGGCTGAGCTACTGGCCCCTATAGGTCACCTACCACACAAAGCCACTCCATCAACACAAGGAAGCAGCAAAATGCAGAGACAAAGAAACATGTCACGAATGAAAGAAGTGGAGGAAAGCAAACTACTGGACGACATGGAGTTCAGAACCACATTTATAAGGTTACTCAAGAATCTTCTAAAAACAGCTGAGAATCTTGATGAGACCTTCAAGGACCTTAATGGAAAAGGATCAGTCAGAAATTAAGCATAAACTGTCTGAAATAAAGAATATACAGAAACTCAACTGTAGATCAACGTACCCCAAGAATCAAACCAAAGATCTGAAATATGAGGAAACAAAAAAGATCCAACCAGAAAAACAAAAAGAAAAAAGAATCCAAAAATATGAAGATAGTGTAAGGAGCCTCTGGGACAACTTTAAGCATACCAACATCCGAATTTTTGGGGTGCCAGAAGAAGACAGAGAGCAAAATATTGAAAAAACCTATTGGAAGAAATAATGACAGAAAGCTTTCCCTACCTGGTGAAAGAAATAGACTTACAAGTTCAGGAAGCGCACAGAACCCCGTACAAGAGGAATCCAAAGAGGACCACACCAAGACACATCATAATTAAAAAGCCAAGGGCAAAAGACAAAGAATCTTGAAAGCAGCAAGAGAAAAACGGTTAGTTACCTACAAGGGAGCACCCATATGACTGTCAGCTGATTTCTCAACAGAAACTATGTAGGCCAGAAGGGAGTGGCAAGAAATATTCAAAGTGATGAACAGCAAGAACCTACAACCAAGATTACTCTACCCAGCAAAGCTATCATTCAGAATTGAAGGTCAGATAAAGAGCTTCACAGACAAGAAAAAGCTAAAGGAGTTCAGCACCACCAAACCAGGATTACATGAAATGCTGAAGGGTATTCTTTAAGAAGAGGAAGAAGAAGAAAAAGGTAAAGATAAAAATTATGAACAACAAAATGACATCAAATACATACCTACCAACAAGTGAATCTAAAAATCAAGTGAATAAAAAATCTGAAGAACAGAATGGACTGGTGAATATAATAGAATCAGGGACATAGAAAGGGAGTGGACTGACAATTCTCAGGGGGAAGGGGGTGTGAGGAGTTCAGGAAGAGATTGGACAAAAATCTTACACCTATGGATGAAGACAGTGGCGGGGGGTAAGGGCATGGGGTGGGGTGGGGAATCAGGTGGAGGGGAGCTATGGGGGGAAAAAAAAGAGGAACACCTGTAATAATCTGAACAATAAAGATTTATTGAAAAAAATTTTTAAAAAGCTATGAAAAAATAAATAAAATAGAAGGGATTCCTTAAATTTTTCATGTGGCTTGAAGAAAGGAGTCTTTTGCTTGTGCGAAATTTCTAGACCCCTTTATTATCTTATGATTCAGCAGGAGTTCCATAAGTGCATGTTCCATAACACATATCCTTATTACCATTATCACAGTTATTCTGATTTTACTCTAGTTTTAATGGCTAGGAGGGCAACATGAATAGAGATGGAATTATGTACTCAAATGAAGATTAATCTTTTTACTTTCACCTGCCCCATCTTCCCAAAAGTGTTCAGTATTTCCGATATACTAGTAAAGCATATAGATAAGCGAAATAGTCAAATTTAAGCATATCCTATATAATAAAAGCCTAATATGCTAAGTGTCCAGTCATCATTCAACCAATTAAAGAGTAATATGCTAATGATATGCTAAGGCCAATCAACTGCTCACTATGATGTGCACTGACCACCAGGGGGCAGACAGTCGACCGGTTGACCAGTCGCTATGATGTGCACTGACCACCAGGGGGCAGATGCTCTGACTGGTGGGTTAGCTTGCTGCTGGGGTCTGGCTAATCGGAACTTAGTGAGCCAGGCCAGACACACCCTGGAGCCCTTCCATGGTTCCTCCCTGGTTGGCCAATCTCCCACGCGCCTCTCCGGCCCCTATTGTGCACCATTGGGATCCCTTGGCCTGGCCTGTGCCCTCTCACAATCTGGGACCCCTTGGGGGATGTCAGAGAGCTGGTTTCGGCCCGATCCCACAGGCCAGGTCGAAGGACCCTACTGGTGCATGAATTCGTGCACCGGGCCTCTCCTGTGATTATATAGTCCTAACTCAGGGGTCCTCAAACTATGGCCCACGGGCCACATGCGTCCCGCCGAGGACATTTATCTGGCCCGCCGGGTGCCGCTGCCTGTCCTGCTTAGCAGCCGACTCGTCCCGGACCCACAGTGCGCATAGGAATTTGTTCATAGTTTTTTTTTTAAACTATAGTCCGGCCCTCCAACGGTCTGAGGGACAGTGAACTGGCCCCCTGTTTAAAAAGTTTGAGGACCCCTATCCTAACTAGTTGACACTACCAAAATTCTGTGAGAGGATGATGAAACTATAGCATTGAGCCTTTTTCATTAGCTGGAACACCAGAAATAAATCAGTTTTAACTTGCCAGCTGTTTAAATGGGTTTCTTGCTTTTTCAGTTGATTGTTTTATATTTTTGTTTTAAGATCTTAGCAAAGCAATGTCTCAAGATGGCGCTTCTCAGTTCCAAGAGGTCATTCGACAAGAGCTAGAATTATCTGTGAAAAAAGAACTAGAAAAAATACTGGTCACAGCACCATCACATGAGTTTGAGGTAAGGACTCTACAACGTTTCTTGCTTTCATTCATCTGTATGCTGAGTTGCTGTTGCTGATCATCTAGTTTAAAATAAGCACAAGATGTAACAAGAATATAAAAAATTAGGATTGCTTAACAATTAAGAATTTTCAACATTTAGCTATTATAAAACCATTGTCTTTTTCTTGTTTAATTCTAGGAAGTTTCTAAAGTCTAAACAGAAAATTACACTTTATTTCTTCTGTGTTTTGATATCATTGGGTAGAAAAATGGATACCAATGTTCAGTTAGAATTGTGAGAAGTTTATGAATCATATATCCTGATTGCCTTTTTAAAAAGAGCCAGTTCTAGTAGAACTATGCTACTTGTCAGCTGTAATAGAGATCCCACGATAGGCAGATTAACTTTTCTACTTAAAAATCAATAGATTATCCTTTTCATTTTCATATTTAATTTGTACTTAATGTTTTATAGTTGTGTTTTGTTCCTTTTTGTTCTCTTAGTGAAGATTTATTTTCACTGAAAAGAAGCAGAGAAAGATATTGGTGAATAAATACAGGGAACCTTTTGGATTTCCCATGGACCAAATGATGTTCAGAGTACATGACACTGGTGGGAGGTGGGGAGGATTATTTGCTTGTATTCCTTTAAGTGTGGTTCCTATTAGCTTTTCCTCCCTCTTTAGTTTTAAATTGGGGATAAAAAAGATTCCATGTTTTAATAATTTAAAAATTTCATTGAAAGCATTTTAAGTGTATAATATATATGTTTTTATTAAATATTAAGCATTCTGCTAGTTATAACAATGATTTTTGTTTTTATAGCACACTAAAAAAGACCTTGATGGATTTCGTAAGCTATTTCATAGATTTTTGCAAGAAAAGGGCCCTTCTGTGGACTGGGGAAAAATCCAGAGACCTCCAGAAGATTCGGTAAGTTTTAGTAATATGTAGGAAAATTTAAGGACATTGGTTTAACTTTGGGGATAGAGTAACCTAGGAGGTCTGTAAAAACCATCAGGAATATTCAGACACAGGAATATTGCTTTGCATTTACTGTTCCCTCATGTTGAAACTACACAGATAGCCTTCTGCCATATGCCTTCTGATAGACCCAACTTTCCAGTTCTGCAAAAGACTTATAGAAGTCTAATCTCCCTTTAATACCACCTCATAACTTAATATCCCTGACTATGAGGCAATTCTTTGGAAAATTACCAAACGCACAGTAAGGCTTCATTTAAGTTCTTTTCCTCCTTCTCTCTTCCAAACCATCTGATTTCTTACTGTCTGTAGGGTCACGTACAGATGCTAAGTATTAGTTGTTTGTATGCCTGTGTTGTCTTCATACTAGTCTTTAAGGCCAGGGGACTATGTGTCATGATCTAACATTTGTTGAATGGATGATTTAAATGAAGTGATTGTCTAGAGGGGGGACCAAGATGGTGGCATAGGAGGACACTGACCTCACTCCCTCCCAAGAACACATCTGAGAGACAACTGAGAGCCAATTGAACAGCTTCTGCACAACAGACAAGGGAGAGAGAGAGAGCGCGCGCCTTTTAGAGTGACATTTCTCACATGAACTTTGCATCAAAGGTGTGCATGTAAACATTGTCATAACAGAGTATCTATATATTTGTATAGAAGTTAGCCACCTTGTTTTGTAAATAAAGTTTTATTGGAACACAGCCACACTTATTTATATATTGTCTATAGCTGTTACAATGCTACATTGGCAGAGTCGAATATTTGTGATGGAGACCATATGGCCTGCAAAATCTAAACTGTTTTCTTTCTGGCCCTTTATGAAAGACTAGAGGCCATGTGTACAAAATTCGTGCACAGGTAGGGTCCCTAGGCCTGGCCAGCGATCTGTGGGGCGACTGGCGGGGTGATCGGGGACCCCTGCTTGCACCCACCTTGGCTGGCCTAGTGCCGCCTGCTCGCTGGCCCTTGGTTGGGGTCTGCAGGCTGGGGGCAGCTCTTATGTTGAGTGTCTGCACCCTGGTGGTCAGTGCACGTTATAGCTACCAGTTGTCCCACCAGTTGTTCTGCGTTAGTCGATTTGCATATTAGGATTTTATATAGATAGATGTTTTCTGACCTCATTTTAGGTGTATTTCTTTTCAGAAGATTGTTAGTAGTTTACTTCTTTGTTCCCCCAGAAAATTTACTTTTTTCAATTTGGATGATTACTTTCCAGACAAAAATAAGATCAGTGTTTTAGATTAGAGCATGGAAAGCCAAGTCAGCATATACACCTTCATATGACAACTTCATTGTTTTCTAGAGAGGCTGTGAGAGTGTCTTTCTCCTGGTCATGTGCAGTGTTTGAGCTTACCCGTTGGGGATGGGGAATGATGGGAAATAGATAAAGAGGTGAGGGGTTGCAGAGGCTGCTCAAGAAGGTACTGAGGCTAACAGTTTCTTTTAGCCCTAACTTTAAAAACCTGTTATCACCTGGCTGGCAGTGACTCTGGTGATAATAAAGTATATTCTCATTTATGTGAAAAATGTTCTCTAAAAAAGGCCTTTTCATTTAATTAGGAACACAAGTTAAGTTGTTCCTAGTTGACTTATGATTGTCATTGTTCTTGTTTACTTTGAAAAAGGGTGAAGGAGTTATATTAATCAACTCTTTTTTTTTTTAAGTGATGCAGAGAATTGGCATACAAAATATCATACCAATATGGTGTTTAGCTTCTATTCATAAAATAACTGAGAGCTTTTTGTATTCTTAGTCTATAAGTACAAAAACATTGAAATGTGTATGTTTAAATGACAAAGCATTCTGAGAAAGTTACAGTGTACATGTGCAGAGTAAAAATACACAGGTTTTCTTTTTTTTTAAGATGAATCATAGTATATTGTTCAGCTAATGTTTGCACATCTCTTTGAAAGACTCACTGAAGGCAATTTGGGCAAGGATCTGACATGATGTGACACAGATGGTTTGCTCAGAGCATGGTGAAGACTTCCAGCTGCAGTCAGCTAATGCTAAAGCCATTAGAGACTTGTTTTGTGTGTGTGTGAAGATAAAATGAGGTCCCAAATGTAAACATTTTCTACAAAAAGGAAATAGTGGCATTTAAGGAAATAGCACTAAGAACATTGCTGGATACAAGAGTCTTAATATGATAAGTTTTAAAATGATAATATATAGATTTACTAATCTAAGCAAATAAACTAATATTAATTTGGCAAATATTATGACATCTAATTTCCTACCTTTTGACTCCCCAGTGAATTGAACAGTCTTTAGTTTTCCCCAGGACTACCTTTCTTCACACGTGCCTTCCTATATATAGGACCTTTATTTCAGGAAGAGGACATGCCAAAGGAGACTGACCATAAGTCAGTGATTCTTAATTCCATTCTGGTTACTTATTTATTATTTCACTTTATAAATAGTAAATACATGACTTCTTTAATGTCAGCTTCATGACTGACTTCGAGAGACCCAGGTAATGTTGGACCAAGGTCTCTAACCACTGCCCTTGTGTCCACTGTAGGGGACAGTCTAGTGCCACAGAGTTGAGCTCCTTGGGAAAATTGTAGTGTGGGTATTTGTGGTAGTACCACTCTTTGAACATACTACCATTCCCTCCTCCACAACCCCTATCCTACAGAGTCTTTTTGGACCCTGGCTCATGTTGTAATACAGGTTATTTTAGTATTACACTCTCTACATGTATCTTTTATGTAGGTATCTTGTGTCTTATAATTGGATGAGAAAAACGTGTTTGTGAGGTTCTCCTTTCCCACATCTTCATCTGTGGTACAACTGTTAGGGAATTTCCCTTATCTTTATTTAATATAAGATAGCCGTGAACTTGTAAGGTTGACACTGAGAAAATTTTATATAAGATGGATGGCCTCTGCCTACCTCTAATTCTGATCCTTTCTGCCCTGTAATTCCTTGGGGATATTTTTCTAAATCCTTTTCCTTATTTTAGGTCACGTTTGGACAGCTGACTGTTTCTCCCATTGTATAGAATGAAACTGGAATGTTTACACCAGGCATCTCAGCCTGGGAAGTCGCTGCAGGGATTTTAGGTCCTTCGTAGATTTCTTGAAATTATAAGTAAAACTTATAAATGTACATATTTTTCAGAGCAGATTCCCTGACTGTCATCAGATTCTCAAAGGGGTTCATAACCTGTAAAGGTTAAGAACTACTGTCTTAGCGTCTCATTGAAGAAACAGTTATAGGATGCCTTTTCTCTACAAGGCACTAGCTTGGTGCTGGGGTTACAAAAATCAGTCTTGGTCCCTCTTCAGCATTTTGACTTCCAGTTTGTAGAGAAAATGGATTCAGAAACAGCTATCTATAGAACAGCATGACAAGCCGTCCATGGGGTGCTGTGGAAGCATCTAACTGGCATGGGGTAGAGGTAAGACTTTCTGGTATTAAGGTAGACTCCTGGGGTTAACCTGAAGGCAAGACTTCTCTGAAGACGGGAGGAAAATACAAGAGAAAAAAGGGCTTCAAGAATAGTAGGAGTCTCGCCAAAACCGGTTTGGCTCAGTGGATAGAGTGTCGGCCTGCGGACTGAAAGGTCCCAGGTTCGATTCCGGTCAAGGGCACGTAACTTGGTTGCGGGCACATCCCCAGTAGGAGGTGTGCAGGAGGCAGCTGATCAATGTTTCTCTCTCATCGATGTTTCTAACTCTCTATCCCTCTTCCTTCCTCTCTGTAAAAAAATCAATAAAATATATTAAAAAAAAAAAAAAAAAAGAA
The DNA here is from genome assembly GCF_963455305.1 of Plecotus auritus. Taxonomy (NCBI): domain Eukaryota; kingdom Metazoa; phylum Chordata; class Mammalia; order Chiroptera; family Vespertilionidae; genus Plecotus; species Plecotus auritus. The sequence goes on along the minus strand of NC_137782.1, from coordinate 136,983,786 downwards.
TAGTAGGAGTCTAGAAATAATAGGCTTATAGCATGTAGCTTGTTTTCCAGTTGTGGAGCATATGGTGGATGTGCCTGCTTCTCAAGTGTAGCGCCAGATGCTGAGTCACTTTTCCTGCCATTGCAGCTCCTGTTCACAGAATCTACACTGGAGAGATGTCAGAAACTACACTTTCCATTTAAGAGAGACACTAATGGTGGAAGATTGGAACAGAATTTAAAAAGCATGCTTCATTATATACCACAAATAGTTTGGTTAGATTTTCAGTATTGTAAAACATCAACCCAAATAGTTTAAAAATACTTATTCTTGTTTTTTTGTGTTTGTTTTTTTACGTTAGGATAAACAAACCTTATAAGGTTAATCAGCATTTTAGTTGTTAATAGCTTTTTTTTAATGTTAGTTTTATTGAGATATAATTTAAGTATAATAAAATTTATCCTTTTCAGTGTATAGTTTTATGAGTTCCAGCAAATGCATACAGTCATTTAACTACTATCACAATCAAGATATAGATAGACCTTTTCTTTCATCCCAATTCTTCCCTGTGCAGCTTTAAATTATGCTTCTTCTTAAACCCTTACAAGGTTCTGGTTCCCATTTCCATCTTCCCTTAAACACACAAGCTAAGCAAATATATATCTTTCTGAAATACTGCTTTTCCTTCATTCAGACATCTTAAAAGGAAAAAGCTCAGCCTCCACCCTTAGTTTTATGTCACCTGGCCTTCCTCTTAGCCTTTATCTACACACACACACACACACACACACACACACACACACACACACACACACACACACACACACACACACCCCCCCCCCCCCCCCCCACACACACACACACACACACCACCACCACCCTTAACCTCCCATAGAACTTTTTTTGTATAGCCTCTGGTCTTTCCCTCCCTCCCCCACTTCCATTTTTTCCAAAGCTGCCTCAATAATGTAAATGACATAATTAAGCTAACAATGTACTTTATATTACTTTAGAAATTGGCTATTTAGTACCACAGAGTTTAAAGCTAGTTTACAGCATAAACAGGATGATGTTAGAAGCTTCAGTTTTATTTTTAAGGAATTTGGGAGTATCCGTTATTTTGAAGCCTCTTTTGTTCACACAGAACCGGAGGGTTGGAGAGACTCAAGATGTGATTTTAGTAAAGAGCTAGTCCTAGTCACATAAGTAGGTTGGCTTTTGGACCCTCCCATCTCTTCTGTTTGAACTCTTTTCCAATTCCCTGGGTCATTTACCTTTGTCCTTTCTAATCCATGCTGAACTGAAATGTTCTTTGAAGACTACTACCTTGGCTAATAAGGATATGGTCCAAATGCCTCACATGGTTGACTAATTTTATTAGTTAAGCTGACTTCTATAAAATGGTGATGAATATTTACCTTTTTTAGTGTTTAAGGAGCAGTTAGCACCTTCTCTTCATAGTTACCTTTTACTTTATAGGATCATTTGCCATCTGTAACCACCCTGCTTTTTGTTTGTTTCTTGTTTTTGTCATTTGGGCTTTCTGCCAATTCTTTTATTGTCATCTCTTCTCTAGTTTACCAGGTTTAAAGTACATATTATAATATTATAATTTTATATCTCAGCATTTGGGAAGTTGCTACAGTTTTTAATGGCAGGGCAGTAAGAATGGAACTTCAAGAATAAGAAATAAAATGCTATAATAATGGAATAAGTGAAAAGCAATTTATTACATGAGTTTTAAAACATACTTAATTTTAGAATAGTTTTATTTATAGAAAAGTTGCAGATACAGCATTTTAAACCAGAAACCTTATATATCTATCCAAGATGTTACCTATATCCCATTTTTTAAACTTCTGCTGTGTCCAAAGAAGCATAAAATAATGAAAATGCTGATAGAATTTTCCTTTCGAACTCAACAATGTTAAATATATTCACACTGTTGTGCAAACAATTTCTAGAACTTTTTCATCTTGCAAAGTCCAAACTCTATATCCTTGAAACAATTCCCATTTCTTCCTACTTCCATCCTGACAGCCGCCATTCTGCTTTCTTGTCTCAATGAATTTGACTACTCTGCATACCTCATAAAAGTGGATAAAAGACTTTTCTTTTTCATCTTAGGTTTTCTTTCTGTTCTGAAAATTCCCTGAGTTCTGCTACCAGTTACACTTCTGTAGTTTTACTTTCCTGGACAAATATAAGAAGGTACAAAAGCCCAGGAGATTGTTATTTGGCAGTGTTCTTGCCAATGGAAGCATGAAGCCAGCATAGCCTAAGGGAGATCCTGCTCTGAGGCCATCCTGTGAGGTCATCAGACAGTATAGAGCCATTGTAGAAGCATAGTTTGAAAAGGCAGAAATGTTATTAAAACTTGCATTTTTCTCATCTCAGAATACTATCTTAAACCAGGATTTACAGACCTTTTCTGTAAAGGTCCAGTTAGTAAATATTTTAGGCTTTGAGGCTATGCAGTTTCTGTCATGATTATTCAACTCAGCCATGGTGGCATGAAGGCAACCATAGACAACATGTAAACTAATGAGAGTGTGTGTTCCAGTGACACTTTATGAAAACAGGTGGCAGGCCTGATTGTTTCACGGACTATAATGTGTTGATACCTGTTTAAATTATTCTCAAGCTATATATGACTATAGAGAGACTGGGTGAAACCAATACCTGATAGATCATTAAGCTGCTTTGTGACTTGGAGCAGAAAGAAAAATTCAGTACCATATTTTATCAAATTTATGCCGTTGATTATAAGTTGCACCTTTTATGTACCACTAAGAAAGAAAAAAAGTGCAACCAGTTAATTTTAGGATTCATTGTGTGATGCATCCTGGTTTCAGCAATGCTAAAATGTGGCAGGCAAGGGTGGGTAAGAGAGTGTGTCTGAATCAGTGATGTAGTGGTAACACCAGCAAACATTTGAAGTCTTACTGTGGGACACACACATTGTTTAGCACTTTATATGCATTATCTCACTTATCCTCATAAGAAATTCATGAAGTAAATGAAAAAGGCTTGGAGCAGTTAATAATTTGCCGTAATAAGCAGTAGAGCCCAAGATTCAAACCCAGGCAGCCTAGCATTAAAGCCTGTGCTCAGCTACTGTACTGGGCTGCCTCATTTGTTTTTGGATCAGTCTTTTCCATCAAAGGATACCATTCACACTGGAATTGATATTGTTTATGACAGTGATCTGAATCAGGTCACAGAGGAAACAGCAGCTATACCAATCCCCTTGGCATGTCTTTGCAATTTCAAACATTTCTCAGGGCAGCCAGCTACTGGTTTGCATCCTGCTGGTTTATGTGTCTGCTGATTTCCTCAAAGAATTACTAATGAACCCCTTCTGAAAATGTTTTTAAACTGATAAAGTTTCTAAGCCAAGCAACACTTGTGCTGAAAGAGAAGTCTTGGTTCTCAGTGCATAGGTAATATCTGTGATGCCAGCCAGCACTTCTTTTTTTTTTTTTTTTAAATAAATCTTTATTGTTCAGATTATTACAGGTGTTCCTCTATTTTTCCCCTCCATAGCTCCCCTCCACCTGATTCCCCACCCCACCCCATGCCCTTACCCCCCGCCACTGTCTTCATTCATAGGTGTAAGATTTTTGTCCAATCTCTTCCCGCACCCCTCACACCCCCTTCCCCCTGAGAATTGTCAGTCCACTCCCTTTCTATGTCCCTGATTCTATTATATTCACCAGTCCATTCTGTTCTTCAGATTTTTTATTCACTTGATTTTTAGATTCACTTGTTGGTAGGTATGTATTTGTTGTCCTTTTGTTGTTCATAATTTATATCTTTACCTTTTTCTTCTTCCTCTTCTTAAAGAATACCCTTCAGCATTTCATGTAATCCTGGTTTGGTGGTGATGAACTCCTTTAGCTTTTTCTTGTCTGTGAAGCTCTTTATCTGACCTTCAATTCTGAATGATAGCTTTGCTGGGTAGAGTAATCTTGGTTGTAGGTTCTTGCTGTTCATCACTTTGAATATTTCTTGCCACTCCCTTCTGGCCTGCATAGTTTCTGTTGAGAAATCAGCTGACAGTCATATGGGTACTCCCTTGTAGGTAGCTAACTGTTTTTCTCTTGCTGCTTTCAAGATTCTCTCTTTGTCTTTTGCCCTTGGCTTTTTAATTATGATGTGTCTTGGTGTGGTCCTCTTTGGATTCCTTTAGTTTGGGGTTCTGTGCGCTTCCTGGACTTGTAAGTCTATTTCTTTCACCAGGTAGGGAAAGTTTTCTGTCATTATTTCTTCCGATAGGTTTTCAATATTTTTCTCTCTCTCTTCTTCTGGCACTCCAATAATTCGGATGTTGGTACGCTTAAAGTTGTCCCAGAGGCTCCTTACACTATCTTCATATTTTTGGATTCTTTTTTCTTTTTGTTTTTCTGGTTGGGTGTTTTTTGTTTTCTCATATTTCAGATCTTTGGTTTGATCCTTGGGATCCTTTGATCTACAGTTGAATTTCTGTATATTCTTTATTTCAGACAGTGTATGCTTAATTTCTGACTGGTCCTTTTCCATTTTTTTTGCATTCTCATTAAGGTCCTTGAAGGTCTCACTAAGCTCCTCGGATGTCTCATCAAGTTTCTCGGTGGTTTTTAGAAGATTCTTGAGTAACCTTATAAATGTGGTTTTGAACTCTATGTCCAATAGTTTGCTTTCCTCCATTTCTTTCATTCGTGACATGTTTCTTTGTCTCCGCATTTTGCTGCTTCCCTGTGTTGATGGAGTAGTTTTCTGTGGTAGGTGACCAGTGGTTCAGCCTATCACCTGAGGTGGACACTCTTGGTGCACCCCTTTGTGGGCTGAGTGCAAAGTCTTTTTTTTTTTTTTTTTAAATATGTTTTATTGATTTTTCACAGAGAGGAAGGAAGAGGGATAGAGAGTCAGAAACATCGATGAGAGAGAAACATCGATCAGCTGCCTCCTGCACACCCCCCACTGGGGATGTGCCCGCAACCAAGGCACATGCCCTTGACCGGAATCGAACCCGGGACCCTTCAGTCCCCAGGCCGACGCTCTATCCACTGAGCCAAACCGGCTCTGGCATGAGTGCAAAGTCTTGGTGTAGTTAAGCCTTGATTGCTGTTGGTACACTGGGAGGAATTGACCTCCAGGCCAATTGGCTGTGAGGACCCGCTGTGTCTATAATGGAAAAACTGCTGTGCTGGAGACACGCTTATGGGGCAGGACTTGCTTCAGTGGGGCTTTGGTGCTCACTGAGTCTGCCTCTTGAATGTGTCACTTATGGATGTGAGTAGTTGAACTCTGGTGTCGTCTCACACTGACCACTAGATACACTAGCTTCTGGATCTCCAATGGGGTGCAGGTCAGCTACTGTCTGAGGCCACCCAGCAGAAGCTACAGCGAGAACTACAGTTTTCTCCTCTTTGCTTGGGGTTTGGAGGTTTTGGAGCTGTCTGACCCGGGCTGCAAGTTTGCTGGGTTAAGCTGCGATAGGGCAGGCCATTCATATGCTAAAGCCGCTGCGTGGAGCTTGGGTGGGTTTGTAGATTGTGCGGGGTGGGGTCTCAGGGAGTCACTAGGCTAGGGCGTGGCAAACAGCGATGGCTGTCAGTCAGCTGTCTCTGCGTCTCCGCGTTTCCAAGTCCCCGTGCCCCGCACCCCAGCTCAGTAAACAATGATTGCTGCGCGCACCTCTGCAAGAAAGCCACCCTCACTTTCCGACCTGATGGCAGACAGTCCAGCTTCTCCCTGTAGGAGTTTGGGTCCCCAGCGTCTCCCCAGAGACTGGAGTTCAGAGTAATCGGGAGCTTGTCACCCTTCGGGTTGACAAAAGAAGCGTACCCAGTAGCCCGCCGCAAGCCCGATTCGCGCACCTCCGTATCTCAGCTTTTCAGCACTTGTGCACGTCTCACTGCTCTTTTCTCTTTCCTTCTAGTTGTAGAACTTCCACTCAGCCAGCTTTCCCGTGGTTCTGGGTGATAGACGTTTTGTCTTTTAGTTGTAGTTTTGAAATTGTTGTGCGAGGCAGCAGTTTAGGTGTTTACCTATGCCGCCATCTTGGTTCGCCCCCCCAGCCAGCACTTCTGATCCTCCTGCTGCAGAGGAGAGTGAGAGCCACCTACCAATGTAGTTCATCCCCTCAGCATCTTCGAGCCTTGCATTGGAGATGGTGCAGTCCTGCATGAGTGATGCAGACTTCACCAAGGATGACCTCACTGACTTTTGAAGACACAGGCAATGTGAGCCTTTGCGCTCTCAGAGTCTTAGAGAGTTCTGGCGTTCCTAGTACAAGCCTGCATTCACTGACAGAGCTTGCCTTGGAGAGAGTTGAGGTTTTCAGTACTTGAAATCATTAAAAAGAAAAGTCAAAATGGAATGGCAGCATGTAATCATCTCAAATTAAATCACAGTGTCAACTTACTCAAACCAAACAGAAACCTTCTCATTGAAATTCAGTTTGAAGAGAGTTAAAGTTTACTTTTTGCTTTATTTGCATATTAACTTTCACTGGAAAATGTCATCTCTTAGAAAGATTATTTTTATACTACAGGCCCAGTGCACGAAATTCGTGCACGGGGGGTGTCCCTCAGCCCAGCCTGCACCCTCTTTAATCTGGGACCCCTCGAGGGATGTCTTACTGCCTGTTTAGGTCTGATCCCGGTGGGCCTAAATGGGCAGTCGGATATCCCTCTCACAATCCAGGCCTGCTGGCTCCCAACTACTTGCCTGACTGCCTGCCTTCCTTCCTTATTGCCCCTAACTGCTTCTGCCTGCCAGCCTGATCATCCCCTAACCACTCCCCTGCCAGCCTGATTGATGTCTAACTGCTCCCCTGCCAGCCTGTTTGCCCCCAACTTCCCTCCTCTGCCAGCCTGGTCACCCCTAACTGCCCTCCCCTGCTGGCCTGATTGCCCACAACTGCCCTCCCCTGCTGGCCATCTTGTGGTGGCCATCTTGTGTCCACATGGGGGCAGGATATTTGACCACATGGGGGCAGCCATCTTGTGTGTTGGAGTGATGGTCAATCTGCATATTACTCTTTTATTAGATAGGATTCTGTGAATGAAATTTCTATTGCAGTGAAGTAAATTGTATGCAAAATGTTTTTTTTTGGGGGGGGGGTGTTTTTGGAAAGAGGGTCTATTAAGTTCTGATTTTTACAGATGCCTGATAGCTCATAAAGCCTGAGAGTCTCTGGTCTGACCTGAGATGTGGAGCATGAAGAAATGGTCATTGGTGAAGTGAGGTTGCATGAGGGGGAAAAGTGCAGAGGACTACAAATGAGATGTGGCATCTTAGAGAGCTTACCTGTGTTCCTGGAGCACAGTGTGTTGGGAATAGGAGAGAAAGGAGTGAAAGGCAAAAGGGCTAAATCATTAAGGACCTTGAAAGCTGTGTCTTCCATTTAGGATTAGATTCAGTTATATTTAATAGTGAAACTCAAAATAACAAAATAAATTCAGACAGAGACAACCCAGAGCTAGTATGACAGTGTGGTGGTCATCAGGAGCTTGGGCTTCTCTATCTTGCCACTCTTTCTTCCTTAGTGTATCTCCTCATGACCTCCCAGATGGCCACCTAAGTGAACTTTAGTCATCATGTCTCCACTCCAAACAGCAGGAAGAAGGAAGAAGGGTACGTCCCTTACAGTTTCACAGAAACTTCCTGGAATTCTTTCAACTCCCTTCCAGTTAATCACACTGATCAGAACTTTGGCACAAATACCTACAGGGAGGCTGGGTAATGTAGTCTTTTATTTGGAATGGTGATGTGCCCAGATGAAAATTAGGGTTCTAAAATGGAAAGGAAAAATGACGTTGGGATAGGCAGCTAATAACTGCTATGCCATGTCAGTGTCTTTTTTTGGTGTGTGAATGGTGTAATAAGCAGATAAACATGTTCAAGTTCTCTTTTTAAAAAGATTGCCCACCTGCAAGCTAGAGGGTAAAGAGACTGCTGCATTAACACAGGTAAGAGGTAAGTGGGGTGCTGACTGATGGCAAGACTGACAGGACTTGATCACCGATCAGGTGTGAGTAGGCTCCTGGCTTAGCAGCTGAGTGTGTCTTAGTGCCCAAGAGACAGGAGTGATTGGAGCCATGTGATTGGAGCAGATTGCCAGGAACAATGAGGTCTACTTCGGATGGGCTTGAAAAGGATCAGGCAGAAGAGGAGGAAAATAGAGTGTGGTGTTTCAGAAGTCAAGGGGAATAGAGCATTTTAAAATTTAGGGAGTATTCAATTATGTTAAATGCAGCTGAGAGTGCAAGTAAGAGAAATGTTAAGGATATGGTTTAGCAGTTCTAAGGATGTTGACGACCTTGTTAAGAGCAATTTATTGAATGATGGAAAAAACTAGATTGTACTGAGTGAAGGAGTATAAAAGGGAGGTGAAGAAGTAGAGGCGAATGTAGTAACTTTTGTCAAGAAGTTTTGCCTCTAAGAATATGGAGCAAAAAAAGGATGTGAGTGTTGGAAGGAACGAGTGAGTATATGTCGCTGTTTTCCTTGATTTTTCAATGGCAAATATTTGAATATGTTCATGCAGATGGAAAGAAATGGACAGGGAAAGACTGAAGATGAGACTGGATGATTGAAGAAATGAGGTTTTTGAGGTAGGCACTGGTGGAGAGATTGTCCTAGGGTGGGAGACAGCTCTTCTTGTAACCAGAAGGAAGGGAAGAAGCGAAGATGGAGATAAAGGAAGGTCTTGAGGACCTGGTGCCCGAAAGTTGAGGGCATTGTGTATATGATGGCTTTTATTTGCTTTGTGAAATATGAGTTTAGCTCAGCTTAGTGGCTGAGAGGATGTTGAAGAATTTGTTGGTGGGCCATGTGACAGTGTACACGATTTGTCAGCTTTCCCTTAATGGGGAAAAAGATCCCTGGTCTAGGTATGACTTTACTGTCATTAAATTAATCTCTAGAAGCTTTCAAATGACCCAGATTTTGGTTGTTAACTTTAGGAATGTGGAATGAGACAATATGCCTAGCACAAAAATGGCACTCAAGACACTGCAGAAAGGGTTGAGTGAATAAGCCCATGTTCTTGGGACACTTCCTGTACATATGGAGTGTCATTCTAAACCTGTTTTTCTGTTTACACAGATCATTTTTTCCAGCAAGCATGCTTTTGTTGAAAAAAAAAAAATCACCTTGCAATAATCATACCCTTGTGAATCGTAACAGGGCAGGTACTGTTAGCTTGTTTGGGCTGTTTGGCATCGTCTCCAGGAATAGCACAAATATGCTACCAAGAACTGGGTTATACTATTGCTAATGGGAACAGTGTGTCCATGACTGTGTGATGAATTCAGCTTTTCTTCTAACTGGAAACTAAGTTGTGAACAGACTTGGCAAGAAACAGATCATGGTAGACAGTTTTTAAAAGATCTTTTAAAAAATCAGCTTCTGCAGAAAAACTTGACGTCCTAGAGGGCAGAATGTTGTTTAAATCTTGTTCTTAAATTGATTGCCAACTACATACTTTTGTTCATTCCCCAGAGGAATTTGGGTATTTGACCAATTCTTTTATCCCAGTGAGAACAAGAGTGGCCTAGTCTTGCACATTTTGCAGGGAGCCTCATGGGGTCTCCCCACCTCACCTATAAAGGTGCCCTACTGTATGTTTAGTTGTACTAGAACTCTTTGAACACTGAATTCTATTCACGTCTGGAATAAAGAGAAACAGGGTGATTAGGATTGAAAGCACAAAGATCGAACTAGTAATTGACTAACGGATTCAGAGTAATGTTGAGCACATATCAGGCCGTGCATGGTACTCCCTGTAGTCTCTGAACACCATCAATCTTTGTCTGAATAGATGTCTTTGTGCATTCTCCTGAGAGAGCCGAGAAGGGGAAAGTGAAGAGCAGGTCAAAAAATGTCTCTGTTACTAGGTGTGTCCACTGCTGTTGCCAAGCAACTTTCTAACACAGATACCTGTGGCTTATGGAACTAAACTGAGGTCTGAGGGATTGCTTTGTGAGGTTCCTGGTGAGGGTGTGGACAGCATGACCAACAGAAAGAACTTCTGTTGGCATATAGGGTAATTTATGTGATGGAAAGTTGTGTTTAACCACTAAATTTAGTAATAATAATAAACTTTAGACAAAGTGTCCTGGCTTGCTGTAATCAAACTATTGGTGCCTTTCTTTGCGTGTGTGTGTGTGTGTGTGTGTGTGTGTGTGTGTGTGTATGTTAATAAGTCCCCAAATGTGAAAAGACCTCCAGTGAAGGCTTCTAACAGCAACACTAACCTGACAGTGTGTGTGTGTGTGTGTGTGTGTGTGTGTGTGTGTGTGTTAATAAGTCCCCAAACGTGAAAGACCTCCAGTGAAGGCTTCTAACAGCAACACTAACCTGACAGTCTGGACATCTCTTCCCTCATCGTATCTTGTTACCACATACCTTATGACTCTTCTTCCCTTTCCCTCCATAGTTCTCCTCAGAAATGGTGTTTTAAGTGTAGGAGTTGGCATTTAGTCTTCCTGAGGTGTAAGCTAAAGCTGAATACAGATTATTTGGTGAAATTTTGAGACTGAAGTTAACCATCGGTGTATCCTTAGTAAAAACTATGCATTACTATGCATTATATTACTACTAGAGGCCTGGTGCGTGAGATTCGTACACTAGGGGGGCAGGGGGAGTAATGGGGTGTCCCTCAGCCTGGCCTGCACCCTCTAGCAGTCCAGGACCCCTTCGGGGATGTCCACCTGCCAGCTTAGACATCCCTCTCGCAGTCTGGGGCTCTTGCAGTCCAGGACCCCTTGCAGCCCGGCTCACTGCTCCTTAGCACTGCCTTGGAAGGTGGGAGAGGCTCCTGCCACTGCTGCTGGGCTCGCCAGCCGTGAGCCCAGCTTCTGTGGGAGCGCACTGACTACCAGGGGGCAGCTCCTGTGTTGAGCGTCTGCCCCCTGGTGGTCAGTGCGCATCATAGCGACCAGTTGTTCTGCCATTCAGTTGATTTGCATATTAGCCTTTATTATATAGGACTAGAGGCCCAGTGCATGAAATTCGTGCACGGGGGTGTGTGTCCCTCAGCCCAGCTTGCACCCTCTCCAATCTGGGACCCTTCGAGGGATGTCCGACTGCCCGTTTAGGTCCGATCCTACCTGGATCGGACCTAAACGGGCAGTCGGACATCCCTCTCACAATCTAGGACTGCTGGCTCCCAACTGCTAACCTGCCTGCCTTCCCGATTGCCCCTAACTGCTTCTGCCTGCCAGCCTGATCACCCCCTGACGACTCCCCTGCCAGCCTGTTTGCCTCTAACTGCCCTCCCTTGCAGGCCTGGTCCCCCCCAACTTCTCTCTCCTGCAGGCCTGGGTCCTCCCCAACTGCCCTTCCCTGCAGACCCGGTCACCCCCAACTTCCCTCCTCTGCTGGCCTGGTCACCCCTAACTGCCCTCCCCTGCAGGCTTCATTGCCCCCAACTGCCCTCCCTTGCAGGCCTGGTCCCTCCCAACTGCCCTCCCCTGCTGGCCTGATCACCTACAACTGCCCTCCCTTGCAGGTCTGGTCCTTCCCAACTGCCCTCCCCTGCAGGCCTGATCCCTCCCAACTGCTCTCCCCTGCTGGCCATCTTGTGTTCACATGGGGGCAGGATCTTTGACCACATGGGGGCAGCCATCTTGTGTGTTGGAGTCATGGTCTATTTGCATATTGCTCTTTCATTAGATAGGATAGAGGCCTGGTGCATGGGTTGGGCCAGCTGGTTTGCCCTGAAAGGTGTCCCGGATCAGCGTGGCGGTTCCCTTGGGGTGTGGGGCGGCCTGGGCAAGGGACCTGTGGTGGTTTGCAGGCCGGCCACGCCCCCTGGAGGCCCTGGTATCTGGGATTTATTTATCTTCTATAATTGAAACTTTGTAGCCTAGAGCGGAGCCAAGCCTCCTGCTTGCTCCATGGCTGCAGCCATTTTTGTTGGGATTTATTTATCTTCTATAATTGAAACTTTGTATCCTTGAGCGGAGGCCAAGGCAGGCCAGGGCTGCAGAAGCTTGGCTTCCTCCATCGCCAGGGACAACTCAAGCCTCCTGCTCTCTCCAGCTCTGTGGCTGCCGCCATTTTTGTTGGGACTTATTTATCTTCTATAATTGAAACTTTGTAGCCTTGAGTGGAGGCCTGAGCCAGCCAGGGTGTGCAGGAAGCTTGGCTTCCTCCATTGCCGGGGAAACCCAAGCCTCCTGCTCACTCCGTGGCTGTAGCCATCTTGGTTGGGTTAATTTGCATACTTGCTCCTGATTGGCTGGTGGGCGTGATTTGTGGGTGTAGCGGAGTTATGGTTAATTTGCATATTACTCTCTTATTAGATAGGATGCACTACTATGCACTGTTGTATAATTGGAATGTTGACTCATGAGAATAAGGAAGAATCAGAAACGCTCATCTTTCTATGTGTTTGGTTGACTGTTTTGTGATGGGATGTCAGTGTTATTAAAGTGAAAAAGATTATATTGAACAAAAAAAGGTTCTGGCAGAGTTTTATTAAAATGAACTGAAATAAGCCCTGGCCAGGTATGGTTGGAGCATCAACCAATGTGCCAAGGTTGCAGGTTTCATCCCAGGTCAGGGCACATACAAGAAGCAATCAATGAATGTATAAATAAGTGGAATAACAAATTGATTTCTCTCTCTCTCTCTCTCAAAAATCAAATAAAATTTTAAAATATTTTAAAATAAATTGAAACATAATTCTGATACATTGGTTGATTTTTATTTTATTTTTATTTTTTGGTTAACCATTTAGAACCACAGATACCACTAGCTACATGTTGATTTACATTAATTTTAAATAAATTTAAGACTTCAGTTCCAATAGTCACATTGCAAGTGCTCAATAGCCACAGGTGGCCACCACAAATTGTAAGGCGTTTCCATAATTGCAGAAAGTTCTGTTGGACAGCACTATGCCTAGAGTGACAGTGAAAAAAGTGCCATTCTGTTGTTCTTTTGACTATATACTTAATTATGAAGAAATCTCTTTTTACATTGTTTACATTTTTGTAAAGTTTTCATCTTGAAGTAACAAGTTGCCCATCCTTCAAAGAAACTAGTAAATCAGAACCCATGTGTTGAACAGTGTCTGAAACCCAAATCCTGCCATTCTGCATTGTTTTCACATGTTTCTGAAGAGCAGCATTTTCTTAGATTTATACTTTTAGAACTGTGTTTATGCTTGTAGTATTCTTTTCATTCTTTTAATCTTTTAATCTTTTAATTTAAATGAAGGGTGTGTTGTTATGTTTATTAAATTCAAATAAAGGGAATCAGTTTTCTGATTACTAAGCTAAGACTTCAGAACTTGTATTCTATTTAATATCTGCAAATGGAATAAAAAAGTTTTGTAAGGCTCAATTTGCCATAGAACGTCAACCTATATCTATATTCCATCCAGGCCTTCATACCAGTCCTTCATATACACAAGTAAAAGTTATTAAACATGGACCTTTTTCTGGAAAAACCTGCATTATTTGGGGACATCCTCAAATATATAAGCCACTTTAAAAAAAGAATGCAAAATGAATCTTGAGGACATTAGGCTAAGTGAAATAAGTCACAAAAAGACAAATGCTGTGTGATTCCACTTGTATGAGGTATGCAGAGTAGTCAAACTCACAGAGGGAGAAAGTACAAGTGTGATTGTCAGGAGATAGGTGGAGGAGGGAGGGAATGTGCCTTGTTTCTTAATGAATATAGTTTCAATTTTGCAAGATGGGAAAAAGAGTTCTGGACATTGCACAATAAAGTGAATATACTTAATACTATAGAACTATACTTAAAATGGTTAAGATGGCAACTTTTATGCTAAGTATGTTTACAATTTTAAAAAAAGAATGTTGTAAATCTGGTTATGTTTACTATTCCTGGCCCTTTGCATAATCATACACTCTTTAAATTGGCTTATCAGTTTTCACACAAAGAAATTCTTGAGATTCTGATTCGAATTGCATTGATCAGTTTGAGGATAACTGACCCCTTTATATTGGTAAGTCTTTTAATTTATAAACATGATAAATACATCTGATTTTGTCTTTTAAGTTTTCTCAAAAGTGTTTTACAGTGTTCCATATAGAACTCTTGCATATCTTTTGTTAGATATATTCCTAAATATTTGCTATTTGCTATTTTTGATGGTATTATAAAAGACACATTTTAATTTTATTATCTAATCTTTATGTATAGAAACAATCTTTTAAAATCACCTTTAAAGTGTTTTAAGCATACATTCTTAAGCAAATGTGAAATACATTCACATTGTTGCACAACCAATCTCTAGAACTCTTTGATCTTGCAAAATTAAAAACCTATACCCGTTAAACAAAAACTTCCCATTTCTCCCTACTAGCAATCCTTGGTAACCACCCTTCTACTTTCTGTCTGTATGAATCTGACTACTCTACGTGCCTCATATAAATAGAGTTGAACAAGCATTTGTCTTTTTATGACCACTTATTTCACTTAATAAGGTTTGTCCATGTTACAGCATGTGCCAGAATTTCCTTCCTTTTTAATGCTGAATAATAGTCCATTTTATGTATATATCACATTTGTTTTATCCATTGATCTGCTGAAGGACAAACTTAGGACTGAATGGAGGAGAATGGCAAGGAATATTTTGGTTTAGGTGTTTGTCTCCTTTGGAAGAAGGAATAATGTGTGATCATATATAAACTTCTCTGGAATTGAAGTAGATCTGTTGTGCGCCAGAAATATTTATAGGCTTGATGAGTTTTGTGTATCCCATTTGTTATGTTGATGCAGATTGGGAATTCTGAGTTTCTGAAGGTAGTCTGAAAGGACTGCATGTTTTCACCAGCCAGCCAGATATTTGTGGACTGTAACTTTCCCCCTTCTGGTACTCCGTTGTAAATGAACCACTGAACTACTTGTGTGTGCCAGGGAAAGTTGCCAGTACTTGCTTTTGAATCAGAAGGGCCTGTATGGGAAATACAACTGAAACTTTCCGCAAAGAAAGCAAAACTCTTGAAGGAAGCCTGGAAGTAACCCTGGGATTGGTCTGGTTTAAACTTTCAGAAAGCTGATTGAATTACTTCTATAATTCTTTATTTTATTTTATTTTAGATTCAACCCTATGAAAAGATAAAGGCCAGGGGCTTACCTGATAATGTATCTTCTGTGCTGAACAAGCTGGTGGTGGTAAAACTCAATGGTGGTTTGGGAACCAGCATGGGCTGCAAAGGTCCAAAAAGTCTGATTGGTGTGAGGAATGAGAATACCTTTTTGGATCTGACGGTTCAGCAAATTGAAGTGAGTAACATTTGACCTTTCTCACGAGCTACTAAAGTTGTTTTTAGTTCTTAAGTATTATAAGCATTACTTTATAAAATAACATGTGGATTTGAGCTAGTCAGGGAGCTTGCTATCTTTAGTCTCTGTTTTTGTATATAAAAAGGTTTGGTGTTCCTTAGGGCACATCCCTAGGGTGATGTAAAAACTTTTGATCTTTAAATAGCATTTGTGATTGCTGAAATCTCTGGATCTACTATTCGGATTCCCTTTGATGTCCTCTCCTCTGCAGAAAGCAGCCTTCGTCACAGCTGGGATGATAGAGCTTATTAACCCCCTTTGGGGAGGCTTGGGAAAATTTCACATATCTGGTTAGATGCCATGGGCTAAGAACTATTCTTGGTTTCTCTCTTACTATAAAGTCATTAATCACAGACCATAAGCTTTTCAGGGGCAATGGCCTTTTTTCATCTCTTTATCCCTATTTTCTAATATGGTGCTGACAACCACAGTAATACTAGCAGTAGCAGTGGCTAACATTTATCCAGCATGTACTGTACACCAAGTATTATTCTGAGCTCTTTGCATGAATTGACTTATTTGTTCCTCTCAACAACTCTGTAAGGTAAGTACTGTGTCATCATCCCCATTTTATAGATGAGGAAACCAAGGCACAGAGAAGTTGATTTACTTGCCCAGGGTTCCCCAGCTAGTTAGTAGGTGCAGAATGGACAGTCTGAATTATAAGACCTTGTTGTCTTTACACTCTGTGTTGCCTCTTAGCTCTTTCCAGAGATTAAAAAGATTTCAGTTGGGGTATGATTCACAACTCCTGACATAATCCTGCGAACAGGGAGCCATGTCTTTGTACCATTGTACTTTCACCCCCACAGTGCTCTGGACACACACTAAATGCTTAGTCAGTACTTGCTGAGGTCATAGGGCCCTCTGGCTGGGCACACAGCTCAAGGCAGACTGGTGGGGAAGAAGGTGTCCCTGTTCTACTGCTGACCTGCCACATCGCTGGGCTTCAGTTTACCATCTGCAAAATGTAGACAGTAGCTTGTCTCAAAGAGTTGCAATTTAATGAGCAGGTAATGGTGAATTGCTTATCAAAATGGCTTATACTAAGAAGTTATTTTTTTCAAAAATAATATACTCGGCGACAATGTTTTGAACGTTTTGTGACTAATAGGAATTAATTTTATACCTTTACGCAAAAGAAAAGTCTGGATAATCTGATTGTCATTTTCCTCCCTAGCATTTGAACAAAACCTACAATACAGATGTTCCTCTTGTTCTAATGAACTCTTTTAACACAGATGAAGATACAAAAAAAATACTACAGAAGTACAGTCACTGTCGTGTGAAAATCTACACTTTTAATCAAAGCAGGTACAAGGAGTAAAAACGTTAACTCTGCGGGGTGTTACTCCTGGGAAAGGACTTCTTTGTCTGGTTTAAACAAAGCAGCCTCAAGATGTACATTTGCCAAAGATTCATGTTTGCAAGTGATTGATGCCTTTAGAGGCTGAACATTTGTGGTATTGCTACAATCACTGTATAGGTCTGTAACTTCCAATTCTTAAAAGACAATCTGTTTGAGATCCTGTTCATGTCCAGAGTACTTAGGATAGCTTAGGTCTTTGTTTTCTGGGGGCATATTGGGCTCCAGGTGTGGCAATGAAAATTTTTCTATATTCCACAATATTGGTAACTTCTTTCCTATGGGAAGGAATTTTTTTAACATCCTAATACAGGCTTGGGGGAAATTTAATAGATTCTAGAGAAAGTCATCTACTTTGGGGAAAGGAGAGTAAGTGAAAAAGGAATTCAGATGAATTGTGATAAAGCCCAGGCAATTTTGGCTTCCAATTAATGACAGACACGGGTCTATGTGAATTTGTACAAAGGTATATTTCTCTGTACCTTTACTTTTTTGGTGTTTTTTTAAATTATTTTTCCAAGGACTCAGAAAGAGCACAGGTGTTCTGTCTCCATATTCTAGTTGGTCTTTAGTCTGTTTGAGGGCTAGCTCTTCTTCTCCCAACTGCCAGCCTCTACACGCATTCTCACTAGGAGTAGGGAGCAGACTTCCCTGAGCACTAACCTGCTATTGATTTTCTGTGAAAGAAAGAGTCACCTCTGAATATATCTGTTTATAAGAATGGACAGCTTTTCCAAAATAGGTTTTCAGGTAAAGGAACTATCCCATGACCAAATAAGTTTGAGAAAACTTACTTAACATATCTCCCCTCTTGGAGAGTCATAAATCATATCAATATCTTAAAAATATGAGGTGCCCTTCCATCTGTATGACCATGGAAAATTTTTTGTTTTGCAGCAAATATTACTATCAAGGAAACTGATTTTTGGACACAGATAATGAGATTTTCTTAAATGGATTCACATCTGATTAAATTACTAATGATTGTCTGAAAAGGAGGGAAGTTTAATTTAAATGCATTGTTTTTCTTGAAGGTCTGGAATGCTCCACAGAGTTGATATTGAAAAAGAATTTTTGTTTTTTAAGGTACCCTAGGATTAATAAAGAATCTTTACTGCCTGTAGCAAAGGATGTATCGTACTCAGGGGAAAATACAGAAGCTTGGTACCCTCCAGGTCATGGTGATATTTACGCCAGTTTCTACAACTCTGGTTTGCTCGATATCTTCATTGGAGAAGGCAAAGAGTATATTTTTGTGTCTAACATAGATAATCTGGGTGCCACAGTGGATCTTTATATTCTTAATCATCTAATGAACCCACCCAATGGAAAACCCTGTGAATTTGTCATGGAAGTCACAAATAAAACACGTGCAGATGTAAAGGTAATATTGAGAGGAAGCATTTTGGGGATTCACATCTTCACATTTCGTAGGTTATGTAGCTCAAACTTTTTTTATTTTATTGGAAAGTCTCTGTGAAGCAGAACACATTTACCCACTTGATGTCATTGTAAGAGAATGAAACAATGTTCTGTAGAGCACCCTAAATTCTGATTGATGTAACATTGTGTGTATAAATCCAGATTTAATACTATTAAAACCATCTTTTGGGGGGAATAACCTACATGGGCAATTTTAACTAAAAACATTTCCACATATATTTGTAGCAAATCTGAAACGTGAAAGCACTTTCAGTAGGTTTGTTCAAACCTTTGTTATTCTTCTAGTTTGATGCTTACATGTCTTTAACTTTGATTTTAAAATTTTTATTGAATTTATTGGGGTGACATTGGTTAATAAAATTATATAGGTTTCAGGTGTACAGTTCTATAATACATCATCTATATATTGTACTGTGTGTTCACCACCACTCCTTCCAGCACCATTTAAAATTTTGATTTTTAAACTTTGCATGTTTAGTGGTGATGACACTTGGCCTTTCATGAAATGGTATACAAGGTTTTAATAATTAACCCACAGGGAGTAAATAGGTGGGCAGTGAATACTAAAATGTTCAGTCCCTGGGCTGGGTTCTGTGCCTCTTAAAATGTCCACATCCCACAGGAGTGAATACTCCCCTCTCCCCACACTGCTGTGGCCTCTGACTGTAAAAACATCTCTAGGTTGAGGCCAAGCAGGGGGTCACTTCTCATCCACTTGTGCCTGCCTTCCCTTTTCTCCCCTTATCCTAGAGCCAGTCAGAGCAGGGTTGTGGTAGGACTGGTTATCTGGTGATAGACGGTGGTTTGGGAATAAGAGGAATGCTGTTCCTGTAGCCAGCCTTCAGAAAGTGAGGAGAACTCTGATGTGAGGTACTCCCAGGGCCTTAGTCACGGACAAGAGGGCGGATGTACTGTATAAAATGACAGGCAGCCTACATTGTTTTCTTTGGTTCTGTCTTCATAAGTATATTGCTTTGTATCACAGGTAGAATCACTACAATGCTTTTTATTTCTGGGGGATTTTACTATCAATATCTTTTCTGTAACATTCATGGGCTATAAACAGTGTGGTGTGGATGTAGTTGGGAGGGATGTGGGGCACTCACTCACTCTTTTCTGCCTTTTCTAGGGTGGGACACTCACTCAGTATGAAGGCAAATTGAGATTGGTGGAAATCGCTCAAGTGCCAAAAGCACATGTTGATGAGTTCAAGTCTGTATCAAAATTCAAAATATTTAACACAAACAACCTCTGGATCTCTCTTGCAGCAGTTAAAAGACTGCAAGAGAAGAATGCTATTGACATGGAAATCATTGTTAATCCAAAGGTAAGCCAAGGGCCAGCTCACTGGTCCTGAGATCACTTTAGGCTACACACAGACCCCCCCACATACACCCTCTGGCCTGTCCAGTGCATTTGTCACTCCTCTCTGCCTAGCTAATCTCTCCAGTTCCTGCCCCTGTCTTCCAGTCTGCACCCAGCTCTTTAGTGTGCTGAGCCGTGGTGCCCTTACTTGGCCCTGAGCTATGGTAGTGGCAGGCACACAGGGCCCAAAAGCAGAGGACCTACCTCAGCTTTCTTGTCGTTCTCATACAAGCCTTTTGGCCACAGGCACCTTGCATAACTTTTCTAAACCTTCAGTTCTTTATCACAAAATGGAAATATTTTATTTTTTAAAATATATTTTATTGATTTTTTACAGAGAAGAAGGGAGAGGGATAGAGAGTTAGAAACATCGATGAGAGAGAAACATCAGCTGCCTCCTGCACGCCCCCTACTGGGGATGTGCCCGCAACCAAGGTACATGCCCTTGACTGGAATCGAACCTGGGACCCTTCAGTCCGCAGGCTGATGCTCTATCCACTGAGCCAAACCGGTTAGGGCACAAAATGGAAATATTGAGTGGAAGATCTGTGCCACTGAGAAGAGATCACATATGTATAAGTACCTGACTTATTTATGGTAGGTGCTTGATAAATGTCATGTCTCAAAATTCTGTTTCCTTCAATGGATCTCTGAAACCACTCCCCAAATATTAACTAACATGGAACTACATTGTTAAAACTTGTATTTCTCTCCCTCCCCTCTCCCTTTCTTACAGACTTTGGATGGAGGCCTGAATGTCATTCAGTTAGAAACTGCAGTAGGGGCTGCCATTAAAAGTTTTGAGAACTCTCTAGGTATCAATGTTCCTAGAAGCCGTTTTCTACCTGTGAAAACCACATCAGATCTCTTGCTTGTGATGTCAAACCTCTATAGCCTTAATGCAGGATCTTTGACAATGAGTGAAAAGCGGGAATTCCCTACAGTGCCCTTGGTTAAACTCGGCAGTTCTTTTACAAAGGTACGTAATTATAAAGATATGATATACATGTGAATTGGAATCTAATCACAGTCTCTGCTGCTGACCAATCATATTTCTACATCTTTTGTGCCATTTAAAGGGAATCGACCTTAGAAAATAAAGCTGTAACTCACTTTTGAACTTGATTTCTATAGAGGAGAAAGGAATGTTTAAATTTTGGAACACTTTATGTCTTTTCTAAGACTGTTACTGCTTTCATCAGAAGGAGAAGGTTAATTCTGGCTTAACAAATACAGCCCCTTACATGTACTTGGCAGTGTTCTAGGCCCTAGGTATTTAACAGTAAATAAATAAAAGGGGCTTGCAGCCATGGAGCTGGCTCAAGGCAGGGAGTGTCCAGGCACATTGATGGTGCAGCTGTTTAGCAAACATTTCAGAGTGCCAGTCACAGGCCCATACCCAGCACAGAGGACTGTGGGAACAACAACCACTTGCTGAGATGATGTGCGTTGTTCCTGAGACCACTTCCATCAGAATCACCTAAGGCGTTTGTTAAAAAGGCAGAGTGTGGCAGAGTAGGAGGAAGCTGCACAGACATGCTCCCAGGAACAACTGAAATATGGAAAGGCTTCCTGAATAATCAAGGGGAAACTCACAGGAGAGAACACTGATACCCAAGGACCGAAGCTAGAGACAGCATAGAAACTGGTAGGAGGGGTGGAGGTGCGAAAGGGTTGGCCGGGCACCCACAGAGGGCAACTGAAGTCCTGGAGAGAGATCTCAGCTGTAGGGGGTGCCACTGAGAACTCTGGGATCTAATCCTGAAGCTGGGCTCCCCTGCATAAAGCACCAAACTGAGGATGGTACCCTCATAACACCTAGCTGCAAAAAGCAGTGGAGTGCTCTCTGCCAGGGAGTGTCAGCTGAAAGGTCAGGCACCCTCTTAAAGGGCCAATGAACAAAAATTTCCTTTGGAGCCACCTACCTTGTACTCTGGCAGAGGAAGGGTGAAGTGAACTGAAGCTCTGATAGCAGAACCCAGGAGTGGGGACTTGGGGGATAGAGCTCAGAAGGCAGACACCCCAAGTTTCCTGGGTTGCATCATACCCTCACACAGCGGAGGACATCTTTCCCACACAGACAGCTGCCTTGCCTGGGGGGAAGACAGTCAACACACCCTATTAGAAAACACCTTGCCCTGAGGCCACTTAAGAGATTAAAAGTAACAATTAGCCTCCAGGCAGAAGCAAACGCCCCACCCTGTTGAAAAAACTCTCACCACACCTGAGAATGATTGCCTGGGGGCAATTCAAGTGGGAATTCTATTAGTCTATAGAGAGGCGGTCTCTGGAGGTTTTGAGTCTTTGCCTGATCCAATTAGTCAGAAACAGCCTTTAACACTGTCTTGCATTAGAGATTGAGAGGTGTAGAGAATCTACCTAATACATAGTCACAAACCCAAACAGACAACCAAAATGAGGAAACAGAAACAACCCCCAAATGAAAGAAATTAAAGACAGACAGAATCTTACAGGCAACAAGAGAAAAGAAAACTGTTACCTACAAAGGAGTTCCCATAAGGCTGACACTTGATTTCTCATCAGAAACTCTACAGGCCAGAAGGGAATGGCATGAAGTACTCAAGGTAATGGAAAGCAAGGATCTGAGACCAAGATTACTATATCCAGCCAGGCTATCATTCAAAATACACGGTCAGTTAAAGAGCTTCCCAGACCAAAAAAAGGCTAAAGGCTAAAGGAGTTCATCACCAGTAAGCCAGCATTACAAGAAATGCTGAGAAGAAGAAACAGAGAAAAGTAGCCATACAGAATTAAAATGGCTATAAATAAGTACCTCTCAATAATAACCCTAAATGTAAGTGGATTAAATGCTCCAATCAAAAGGTGTAGGGTAGTTGAATGGATACAAAAACATGGCCCAACTATATGCTGTCTACAAGAGACCCACTTCAAAACAAAAGATGAAAGTGAAGGTATGGAAAAAAATTTTCCAAGCAAATGGAAAAGAACAAAAAGCTGGTGTAGCAATACTTATATCCAACAAAATAGACTTTGAAAGCATCATGTTAAGTGAAATAAGCCAGTTGGAGAAAGGTAAATATATGATATCACTCATTTGTGGAATATAATGAACAATATAAACTGATGAACAAAAATAGAGCCAGAGGAGAAAAAATATTCTAGAATATAATAAAAGTATTGTTATTTGCAGATTTCTAATATTTCCTACTTTTGTAATATACTGTTAATACAATTTTGGTAATATTATACTTAAAACCCTTTTATTCTTGAAATATTAATGTTGCATGTAATATATATAAGATCATTTTTCTTGAGTAATTGGTGTTTATTGCATGTAACATTTAAAATCGTTTTCTTGAGATATTGTTTATTTGCATGTAACATCATTATAGTTAAGATAATTTCTCTTGAAATATTAAGGTTTATTGCATGTAACATATTTAAAATCGTTTTTCTTGAAATAAAAAAAAAAGACATAGTGTGGCTTGGCCTGTGTGGCTCAGTGGTTGAGCATTGACCTCTGAACCAGGAAGTCATGGTTCGATTCCAGGTCAGGGCACATGCCGGGGTCGTGGGCTTGATCCCCAATGTGGGGCATACAGGAGGCAGCTGATCAATGATTCCCTCTCATCATTGATGCTTCTATCTCTCTCTCCCTCTCCCTTCCTCTCTGAAATCAATAAAAATATATTTTAAATAAATAAAGACTAAAATCCTTGCCTTCATGGATGGTCTAGTGCAGGGGTGGGGAATTTTTTTTTTTTTTTTTTTTTTTGCCAAGGGCTGTTTGGATATTTGTAACTTCATTCGATTAATATAATTCACTTAATGTAAATTTATGTTGCTATGAAAAAAGCTCCTAGATTTATTGAATTTAGAGTCTAGCCTGCAGTTGCTTTGGCAGGGCCAGACCAAATGATTTTGTGAGCTTTATACGACCCGTGGGCCAGACATTCTCCCCCTCTGGTCTAGTAAGATAAGGATGATGATAAGCAAATAAACTGAATGTACATTATGCCAAGTGGTAGAAAATGCTATGGAGAAAAATAAATAGGAATGTGTGGGTGGGGTAGTGTTGGTGTCGTTTTACATGGGTGGTCAGACAGCCTTACGAGAAATTGAGTGTCATGCAGGTGTCTGGGTTGAATAGTATTCCAGGCAGGAGGAACAGTAAGTACAGTTAACCCTACCCTATCATGATAAGTGGAATCCAAAAAAATCACATAAAACGTTGAGAGGTTAATGCAGTGGCAGGGTGAGCCTGTGTGGCTGGGCTGTGGAGTCCTGCTGTGCCATCCAAGTCTATGCTAGTCTTGGTTGTGGTTTAGTGCCACCTGGTGTGGATGTGTGTACTGCCTCCTATATTGATGGGGGGCGGGGGGCGGATTCTAGGTCCTGAGGCTGGGCTGGAATTTCCAGGATAGCGTCTGGCATCTTGGAAGTCTCCCAATTATTAGGTACCTATTTTATGAGCCTGGTTGGGCTGGGAAAATCCTGGTGATACAAGGACCCACCATCTTCTCACATCCTGAGATGGGATTGCCATCCATATTTCACATAGCCTCATGCTCCCTTCAGTTCCCTCCCACTCTCCCTAGCCTCTTCTGTAGCCTGCAGGAGATAAGAATGTTTGCTGCCTCGATTTGCCAATAGGGGCTGAGTGGGCAATAGCTAGTTGCTCTGAGGAAGAACATGTTTTAAGAACATTTGAGAGTATAATATGGCTGGAGCAGAGTAAGCAAGTAAGGGGGTGAGTGGATTATGTAGAACCTTGTAATTAAGTATTGGGAGTGTGGCTTTCTTTTTTCTCTTGTGGAGGAGAAGCCATTGGTGAGTTGTGAGCTGAGGAGTGAATCAGGGAACAGTGGTAGAATCAGGAAGACTGGGGAACAGGTTGTTGCAGGAATCCTGGCAAAAGGAAACAGTGGCTCGGACTAAGGTGGTAGCAGTGGAAATAATGAAAAACGTTGACATTTTGAGATATTTTAAAAGTTGTACCTCTAAGATTTGCTGTTGGAATAGATGAAAGGGTACAAAAGAATAGAGGAAGGATGACTCCAAGATTTTTAGCCTGTGCAACTGGAAACATGGAATTGCCATTTACTGAGATGGGGAAGGCTTGGGTAGAGTAGATTTAGGCGGAGAGGGATGAGCAGTAAATTTTGGAGACACCATACTTATTAGATCTTCAAATGGAGAAATTGAATGTGTAAGTCTAGAGCTCAGAAGAGAGATCTAGAAGAGACAGGTAAATTTGAGAGGTGTCAGTTTAGGTACTTAAAGCCATAAGATAAGGATCACCTAGAGAGTGAATTGGGGGAGTGGGGGTGGTCCAAGAACTGAGCTCTGAGGTACTCCAAGGCTTAGATGATGGGGATGGAAGAAGCAACAAAGGTAACTGAAGAGATACAGGTTAGGAATTGGGTGGAAAACAATGAATGTATATATCCTGAAAGCCCAATGAAGAAAAGAGTGATCATCTTTGTCAAGTGCTACTTCTGAATCAAGATGAATGAGAATTTACCATTAGATTCATCAGTGTAGAGGTTTTGGAGGCTGACTGGAATGGATTTAAAAGAAACTAGAAGAAGAGAAATTGGAGCTATGAATCCAAGAATTTTGCCTTGAAGAAAAAAAAATGGCGCCATAGATAGGGATATGAGAGGTTGTTTTGATTTATAAAGATGGGAGACTTTATAACGTATCTATACATTGATGTGAATTAAAGCAATCAAGAGGGAAAAACCACTGAAGAAGGAGAAAGAATTGCTGGACAGTATTCTTGAACAGGCCATAAGAAGGGCTGCTCTTAAGTTGGAGTAGAAACAGTCCAACCTCAATATTAGGAGGGACAGAGTAATGGGTGAGGGGGCAAAAAAAGGGGTGATGGTGGCAGTGGTAGCAGTGGTGGTAGAAGTGTAAATTTCCTGATTGCTTCTGTTTTTCTCAGCAAAATAGGAAATAAGGCCCTATAGGACAATTTCTAGTGCCTATAAGAAAATAGGAAGCAAAGACAGTGATGATTTATAAGGATAATTTGTGTAGTTGCTCTTCCATTTCTTCTGAATCCTACCCATCCCCTCAAGCCCAGCTCCAGTCTAGTTTGCTTCAGACCATGATCTCTCTTTTTCCAACTTCAGATTATCTGAACTACTTATCTGGCTAGTAGCATGTTAGTTGGTTATCTTTTTATTTTTCTAACTAGAGGCCTGTTGCACAAATTTGTGCACGCGTGGGGTCCCTCAGGGTGGCCTGTAGAGACTGGGCCTCAGCTTGCACCCTCAGCCTTGAAGCCCCAACTTGTGCTCACAGCCCCACAGCCCCGCCTGGCACCCCGCCTCGGCCTGGCACTGCCCCCTCACCTGCTCCACCATCCTGCCTGCAGGGTGATCAGTCAGGGCCAGGCCCTGCCCGGCTCCCTCAGCACCTGGGAGCCAGGCAGTGGCACTGCCCCCCGCTGCCTCTGCTGGTCACCGTCTGCGGGGTGATTGGGCTCCCGCTCGCACCCACCTTGGCCTGGCTCTGCCTGCTCACCTGCTCCACCATCCTGCTGCAGTCCTGCTTTCGTCACCCGCCATGTTCTGCACTGCCCCCTGGTGGTCAGTGCACATCATAGTGAGCGGTTGAACTCCTAGTAGAACGACCGCCCGAGGGAACAATGTGCGTACTAGGCTTTTATTATATGGGATGTCTGATCTGCTCAGCTGTATTGTAAACT
This sequence comes from Plecotus auritus, assembly GCF_963455305.1. NCBI lineage: Eukaryota > Metazoa > Chordata > Mammalia > Chiroptera > Vespertilionidae > Plecotus > Plecotus auritus. The sequence continues at coordinate 136,957,615 of NC_137782.1, read as the reverse complement.
GTTTGATGGTAGGGACAATGTTCTATCCCCTGGTCTCTCCTGCACAGGATCTAGCATAGCAAGTGCTTAACAAATAGGTTCTTCCAATAGAAGGCCTAAACTTGGCCATAAACAGAATGTTTTGTTAAACTATTTTGTTATTTTAACCCTTAATCCATTTTTGAAACAATTTATATATTCCTATTTTTCTTTCAGGTTCAGGATTATCTAAGGAGATTCGAAAGTATACCAGATATGCTTGAATTGGATCACCTCACAGTTTCAGGAGATGTAACATTTGGCAAGAATGTTTCATTAAAGGTGTGTTGTTATGAAAATTATAGATCTTACAGCTTTACAAACAGGTTTCATTTACTAGTCCTAAATTTACCTTTATTTTAAGGAATACTTCCTAGTCTGTACCAGATATTTGTAAGATATACATTTTTAAAAGGAAATAGCTTACTACAGTATTTAGTATTAACAGTGTCTCCCATTGATATACAGCATAATTAAAATACAATTATAATAGTTGTATATAGGAATTTTGTGGAATACAGCATTCAAATGGAAAGCAAACACTAATAAATAATTGGGCTGGCACTATTTTATTGAAATACGACAACCTTTAAAATAGAATCACTATTAAATTAGCATTAGTTCACTAAAGATGACTATTTGAATCTTGATGAAAGTAGAAAAGTGAGAACTTCATTTATACTGAGTATAATCTATTCCTATTAAACTCATCTATTGTCATCAACTATTATAAACAATAGTCATTCACATTACTTAGTACTTGGGTACTTTTATAACCATCATTCCAAACTAGCGTAAGAAGGACTATGGGCATAAGTATTAAAACTCAGAACCAAAGATACAATAGCTTTTTCTAATCAAGTATTTTTTTAATCCCATACCTAGATTTCAGGTACTTAATGAAGATTAAAAAAAACCAAAAATATATATATGTATGAGATATATCTACATATATACAACCACACATATATAGAGAACTTTACTGTTAATATTGCCTCATCAAAACAGTTTCACTTAAGATATGAAAAATTTATCTGTAAACTATTCTTCATAAAAACTCCAAACTGTTATGTAAATATAAACTAAGCACCCTTTAGTTTCTTTATTGCTGGTGGCTCTGCAAGTAGTTCTTTGAAAGGGCCGGCCAGTCATGTTGTGACACTGGGTCCACTTCTCACCCCTGGTACCACCTCTGATGATTCGAGGAATCTAGAACTACTGCCAGGATTGATACAGAGGACACATTACAATTTTCCTTAACATGTTGTTTTTCAAGTTTAATATTGTTTATATAGTTACTCCATTGTCAGTAGAGTTCTACATAAACTTGATAATTGTAAGAAAAATCAATTGCATTTCAGCTTCAGTTGCAAGTACACTCTTGCTTTTTGTTTTCCCTGTCACTTAGGGAACAGTTATCATCATTGCAAATCATGGTGACCGAATTGACATCCCACCTGGAGCAGTATTAGAGAACAAGATTGTATCTGGGAACCTTCGTATCTTGGACCACTGAAATGAAAAAATACTGTATACACTTTACACTAATTATGGGCTAGTTTCTTACAACAAAATGTTCTCTAGCATTCTATAATAGGCAGGTACTTCTTTTGTGTTTACTGTACCTGCAGTGTTAATTTTTAAAGTAGAGTTTTCTGCAGTATGCTTTTATTTTAGTCTAAGAAAAGCACAGATGGAAGCAATACTTTCCTTCTTGGAAGAGGATCCTGGAAGTTCATCTTAAAGTGCAATATTGTTTAATCTTAAAACTGGGGCAGCTCTGCTGGAAAATCTTTCAACAGAGGCCTCAGTGATGGTCACTTTGAATTGCTTGTGATTTCAAAAATAAAGCTGTGAAGCAATACATGTGTACACTTATACTTTTCAATGTTAACTTTATGAAATGGTGAAGAAAAATGGTATACTCTGGCTAAATAGTTAATCAGTTGGAAGCTTTATTCTTGGGACATTTATACTCACTCGCCAGTTACCTAAAAAATCAAGTTTTTGCATTTCTAAGAATCTTAACCACATCATTATTTCCATAGGAATTAAATTTGAAGGTATTTATTAGTACCTTTCATTTAGTTCTAAAACTGGGGTGCCTGCCATGCTTTCCACAGACTCTCCATTTATTGAAACAAAGTGGTGTTTCTTTTCCCAGCTGAAAGAGCTGGGGTGGGTAGAGGTAGGGCATTTTTTTCACATTCTTGTTCTCTAGTATAATGGGTGGGGGTATAACTTTTTTAAAAGTTCCTTTCCTTGAAGCTTGCTTGTCAGTGAAAAATTTTCTTGAATAACCTTTCAAATCAGGTCTACTAGTAGTATAATTTGTTGCTTTATTCTAAGAATCAATTACATTTTCCAGTTCTCCCATACTTATTTTTTCAGTAGGCTGCTTGTTTAAAGTTTACTATATACTATTAAAAAAGTCTTTTAAAGTCTGGTAATTGTTTACAGCTTTATTTTAGACAGACAGTTAAGAACCAATGACATACCTCTAATGATAAAGGAAAGAAAACAGGCTTTCCTTTTAGGAGATCAAAGAGCACAAAATAAAACTATTTCATTATACATAATCACTACAAGTTAGGCACTCTGACAGGGTTAGGCAAGATTCCTGGTGTGAGGTGAGACACAGGCACTTTCATTTGTAGTGTGCTGCAGGTAACTATTATAAGGTCTTACCCTGGCCGGTGTGGCTCAGTTGGTTGGAGCATCATTGCATACATTGAAAGGTTGCGGGTCCAATTCCCAGACAGGGCACATATCTAGATTGCAGGTTCAGTACCCGGTTGGGGCGTGAATGAGAAGCAACCAATTTATGTCTCCCTCCCCCCTCCCCCACACACACATACTCTTTCCCTTTCTCTCTTTAAAATCAATGAACATCCTCAGGTGAGGATTAAAAAAAAAAAAAAGTCTTTAAATAACTTACTCATCACCTTGTATTTCTGGCCCCAACACAGCAGCTTATATTTTCTATTTCTCCCTGGTCTTTGTTCGTATACACATCGAAAGTAACTTAAAAACAAGAATCCAAGGGAGCCACACTCCACATGTTAAATGTTAAAATGAAAACTCATAAGTAGTCAGAATATATAAAAATGTATTCTTACCTCTGCTAGAAATAAAAAGGCAAAAAAAACCCTTTGTATTTTTTATAAAAATACAACTATTAAACTTCAGGCTTTCATATACCACTTCTCAAAAATATTTAAATTAGCTGCATAAATAAACACCAATACCTTATTATTACTTGTGATCATCCTTTCAAGTATTTAGACTATTCTGAAAGGCTTCACCCAGTGGTGGTAGAAAGATTAAATATGCGGGACACAGCCTAAAACTTGGTCACTGAAAAAAAAAATTGAATTCCTAAATCCAAGCAATCAAAAGATGTTTATTTTTTTATAGAAAGATCTGTAAAAAAATAATTTTCAAACAGTTTTACTTTCATAGAGAAAACTTTCTACAGAGATTGACTAAGATTTTAATATTTTAAATTGTACCATCATTAAATAAAGGTGGGACACCATATGAATTTCATTGCACTGGAAATGCAAAGCATTTTTTAATATAAAGTATACAGAGCATTCTAGTCAACTACAGCTGTGTTACAGCTATGTGTTCTTTTGGATTTGGTCCAAAGAAACCTGAGTCTGTTTCCAGAGAGAATGAAAAATATAGACACCTGATCAGTTATTCTTCACTGAAGGAAGCATAAAATTGGCATTCCTTGTAGATCCCACTGAATCCCAGTTTCCCAACACTGATACTTTCCCCTTCCCCTACCCCAGTTCACTTGGGTTCCAGGTTCAGGTCTTGAATCACAGGCATCCATATTTTCTTAAACACATACGTCCCATGGTCAAGCTACCCAGTTTTCCAGTATGTCATCACCTCTTCTGTTCCCAGATCTCAGCCATATTTAGGTCCAAATCTTTAAGGCCTTTTAAGGCTTGAAGATTTCCAGTGTAAAAAGCTACATCTGCTGTGACCAACCTAAACATTGGAGAGAAAATTATTTTTAATCTCACACTTTCTATTCAAATAAAGTAGCAATGCTCACAGAGTCAAAAGTCCTATCCTAGCTGCTCAACTGTTACTTAAAATTCAGATTTCCTAGGGAGCAAATGTCAATCAATATATCTTAGCAGGATTCCTGCTATCATATGTTCTATTTCAACAATAAATGTCTTTAAAAAGAATAAACCAATGCAGGCTGGACTCCATTTCATAATTCTGCCCAATAGATTTGTCTTAAAACAATGAAATAAAATAGAGAAAATAACAGGTTAAACTGTTTTTTGATCAGTTGCCACTAGGGTATACATGTATATGACTAATAAAATCACAGTACTGATAATCAATACAACAACACTTGATGAAAAGAGAATTACACTGAACTGTCACAATGCCTACCCCTGAAAAAAAAAAAATACTCCTGGCAAGAACATTTAAACACAAATATCAAAGCTCCATGCATAAAAAATAGGGCAGGTCTGATTATATTTTGAAAGATGTGGCCCATAGAAAAACAAATAGGAGACTTTGATTTAGCAGTTTGTAAAAGACGGGAGGGAGTCCAGCTTTAACATTTTAATGAACATCTAAGTTCTGGATTGCTGAACTACCACCTTGGGGCAAAGGTATTCAAGTACCATTAATATTTGCACTATATTCTAATTTATAAATACCTTATGCACTTAAAGTTTCACCTTTTATCATATGTCAGAATTTACTAAGGACCATATATTTTTTTTAAAATATATTTTATTGATTTTTTACAGAGAGGAAGGAAGAGGGATAGAGAGTTAGAAACATCGATGAGAGAGAAACATCGATCAGCTGCCTCTTGCACACCCCCTACTGGGGATGTGCCCGCAACCAAGTTACGTGCCCTTGACCGGAATCGAACCTGGGACCTTTCAGTCCACAGGCCAACGCTCTATCCACTGAGCCAAACCGGTTTTGGCAAGGACCATATTTTTTGTTTGAAATTAATTTATGGTGCTTTAATATCTATAAAATCAAATTATACTTGTGATAATATGGTAAGTACACTGAAACTGACAGCAATAGTTAAAAAAAGGAACAGCTTTTCTAAGGCAATATCGCTACATTAAAATTAAACAAAATATAAATCTACATTTTAAAATACAGTTATGTTTAACACTACTTTTAGTCTATATGAGAAAGTGTATTGAAAATGTTTACATATAAACTAAAAAACTGATAAAGAACATAAAACCAGACATTTGCAACATATATAACCAACAAAGGATTAGGTTGAGGGTATATGGAAAAATCTAAAATGAAGAAAAATGGGCAAAGAATGTGATCAGGAAAAATCACAAGATGAGGACCTCTGAATGACTAATAAATATATGAAAATATAACAAGCATTAGAAAATGCAAATCAAAAATAAAATACCATTGTCTTCCATCATACTGGGAACAAAAAATCCTAACAGCAAATGTTGGCAGGATATAGAGAGAAATGGTGGGAGTGTAAGCTTGGTACAGCCATTGGCAGAACATTCTGGCAATACTTACTAGAGTGGAAATGTACATTTGCTCTAATCCACTTGTAAATGTGTACCCTAAAGAAAAGTATGTACATATTCACACTTTTTTGTAACTCTATGAAGGAATGAGGCAGACTTTATCCTCATTTTATAACTGAGGCACAAGGGTTAATTAGCTTTCTCATGGTGACATGGCTACAAAGTAGGGCTTTGAGTCCTGTCTGGATAGGGGAAGACTATTGGGTAATCTAAGCAGGTGCTACAAACCCACACTGCTTCAAAACAGACATATAAGGTCAGTTAAGTAATTGACCATTTATAAAAACACTTTAACGGAGATAGATATATATCATCTCCACAGAGAGGAAAAAAGCAAAAGGTTGCTGATTTTATAATTTTTGGGCTCCAGCATGATTTTAGTAGAAAAGGACAACATAATGAATAAAACCAACATAACAATTTGATAGGGGAATAGTAAAAATATTTTGAAAACATACCCATTTTGAGGTCCTCCATCATTTATCACATTTAAATGAGACAACTGCTTTTTCAAGTGGAGTTTGTAACTTGCATTAATTCTTAAAAATAACATCTGGGAAAGAAATAAAACTTAAGTTTCTTAAAGCTCTACTGAAATAGAATACAAAAGTATCAGGAGTTATCAATATCAAATCAGAAAAATATTTTAAGTAGCCTTTGTTTTGGCATATATCTTTAAAATGCTCCCTTGAAAATATTTTATTGCTAGATCAGTATAAATTTTTGCCTTTAGCTGGATAAAAGCTCTTTTACCCCTTTTCAGTACTATTTCTTTTTGTAATATGACTTACTAATGCCTTTCTGCCCCTTAGAAGAAGTCCTCTGAGATATGTAAATAGCATATGTCACTGACAGATAAAAAGAATAAAAAGGAATAGAGAATTCTGTAAAATATTAACTATGAACTTGATAGAGAAAACAAAAAAGCCTTACAGTAGAGGCAAGGACACCTTTATCCTTCCAACCTTGTAAAATTACCTGAAAGTATTTTATTGCTCCTGCAGGCATATTTTTTAATGCAATGGCCCAATAATTCTTTGGGAAATACCTGACCTGAAATTATATACAATTAATCTATGGAGAATATTTTGTGGAATTACTGATATTCAAGTGATAATACTGACATAAAATCTATCCTTTTTGCTCAGCTTTGATAAGAGTTCCCTTTAAATTATGATGTAGATAAAAACACATGAGATACCTGTATGCCCAGCTCCCTGACCTGGTTAAGTCTTGCACTAAAATTAGAACTCAGATGACAAATCAAGTTGGTCAGAAAGTCAGAGGTAGGAGATCTTATATGTGGAATGGAAAGGATGGCTTGGCTAAGGAGAAATGAAAAAGAAAAAGAGACCCTTGTGGTTGTTCCATATCTTATGGATCCTCTTCAATCCTCAGCCCCAAATCATGAGGTCAGTATGATTAATGAAAAGTTAGGGAAGCGTGAATGGTGATAGTATGTAAGATGGAAGCCTGAAGTGGCATGGGAAAGGAGACTAGCAGGAGCAAGAGTAGGCAAGAGTAACTAAGAAAGCTACCTTTGCTCCCAAATACCATTTCCATGTATTGAACCAATTAGAGACAAATTGAAATAACAAACTTGTCTAAATAGCAAAAATCCCAGTGAAAGTTAAGTTTATATCCCAGTCATACAACAACTAGGACTGTATTATAACACTACCATCCTACAACTCTCTGGTATAGAGGGAATAAGCTAAGCTAAGGTGGGTAAGAAAGACTGGGGAAAAAAGAATACTGGAACCTCTGAAGTACTGAGGGGAACCAAGGGAAATGGGAAGTAGGAATGTCCCTGAAGAGTGAAGAGAGTGGCGCTCTCTGTCTCTCTCAAGCCAGTGCCTTTCCCTGTCCCCTTCCCCCAGGTGCATTTCTCTTGCCTCTTCCTCCTTAGCTCCAGGCCCTTCTTTTGCCTCTCTAACTTTGTTTCCTAAGCCCATTTCTTCTACGCCTCACTTTTTCTACCTCTGTGACTTTCTAAATAAACTTTCTCTTATTTAAAAAAATAAAATGAGAGAACTCTGTGCTATTTCTGTAGACGAAGACAGTAGGAACAGTAGGTGGATACTTCATAGGTGAAAGGTGCTAAAAACTACACATTTTGCTTTTTCCTGTTTTGTGCCTATTATAGATCATTTATGCTGATTTAATAAATATTAATAAGACATATTAATTTACTTTATGTGCCATCTGATTATTAACTCTATCACTAATTCCTCCCCTATCCAATTTGGGTTAGTAATATAATTCATATTCATTGATAAATGACAATTCTGATTTTTAAGAAAATAACATAATGAGTGGTGTAAACAGAATCTGGGATCTCTAATACTCAATGGACAAATGGAAAATGTGCTTTTTAGAATTGCTAACCATATAGCAAAGCTATTATTGCTTTGACTTAGAGTAAGGGGCACTTGGAAATCAGAAATTTTTATCCATATTCCGTAAGTCAATATAACAACTTAAAAAAATAATATTAGAATATGAACTAAGCTTAATTGTGCCAAAAGAATGTAGAACACTAATTCTACATGCATATTATACTATATTATACTCGACGCCTGGTGCATGAATTTGTGCACCAGATGGGTCCCTCGGCCTGGCCTGTGGGATCGGGCCAAAACTGGCTCTCTGACATCCCCTGAGGGGTCCCGGATTTCAAGAGGGCACAGGCCAGGCCGAGGGACCCCACCAGTGCACAATCAGGGTTGGGGAGGGACCACGGGAGGGCTCCAGGGCATGTCTGGCCTGTCTCGCTCAGTCCCAATCGGCCAGACCCCAGCAGCAAGCTAACTTCGGTCAGAGCATCTGCCCCCCTGGTGGTCAGTGCGTATCATTGCGACTGGTCGACCAGCTGACTGCCCCCTGGTGGTCAGTGCATGTCATAGCGAGCAGTTGAGCGGCCTTAGCATATTATTAGCATATTACGCTTTGATTGGTTGAACGGATGACTGGATGACCAGACACTTAGCATATTAGGCTTTTATTATATAGGATATTATATATAAAAAGTAGTTTTAGGAATTACTACTCACTTGTGTTTGCTCTTCTGGAAGGAGGTCAATTATAGCTTCATGCATTTTTGTCATTTGCTTACAAATATTCCTGAAACAGGCAGAAGGAACGGGAGCTTTCACTTCATACTGGCAGGGAAAAAATAAAGAAAATTATGTTAATGTCCCCACAGACAAAGGTTTTCTGCCCCTACACATCTAACTAATATAGTGCTTAAGCTCACACTTCAACTGTGATCAGATCTACTCCTGCAAATCTCAAGAACTCTTCATTAAATATCCTAATCTACTTTGAGAAAGACACATAACCTTGTGGCTAAGAACACAGGGTTCTTTCCTTAAGATGGCCTGCTTGGGTTCAAATCCCAGTTCTTCCAGTTGTTAGCTATGTGACATTGGGCAAGTTCCCTCATTTCTCTATATCTCAAAGGGCTTGCTATGAGGATTTTAGAAGATGGTCCATAAGAAGACAAAACAGTGCTTGATACAAAGTAATACTCAAAAAATGTTAGCTACTAATCTGTCTCAATATATAATGATGAATCACTAAAGTGGGCCCTTCAAATGAACAGATTATTTTTAAAACATGATTTTAAGAATGTGTCATGATCATATCTGAAATTAATATAATTCTTGTAGAATTAAAATGTTCTATTTCTTTCATAGGTAGGCCAATATAATAATCACTACAGGCCCGGTGCACAAATCCGTGCACCAGTGGGATCCCTTGGCCTGGCCTGTGGGATCAGGCCAAAACCAGCTCTCCAATATCCCCCAAGGGGTCCCGGATTGCGAGAGGGTGCAGGCCAGGCCGAGGGACCCCACCAGTGCACAATTTGGGCCAGGGAGAGACAGAAGAGGTTGGCCAGCCAGGGAGAGACCGTGGGAGGGCTCCAGGGCATGTCCAGCCTGTCTCGCTCAGTCCTGATCAGCAGGACCCCAGCAGCAAACTAACCTACCGGTTGGAGCGTCTGCCCCCTGGTGGTCAGTGCACATCATAGCAAGCAGTTGAGTGGCCTTAGCATATTATGCTTTGATTGGTTGAACGACCGACCAGGCAACCGGACACTTAGCATATTAGGCTTTTATTTATAGGATATTTACCCTAAGGTTAAGGAAAGACATATGTTTATATGTAAGTAAATGGCTATTTATGTGTATGTATGGTATGTGTGTGCATATGTGTGTGTGTGTATGCTTGAATGAAAGGGTCAGATATTCTGCTAACCGGAGTATACAAAGATGAATTAGAGAAAAGTCCCTTTGGGGACCTGACTGTCTAAAAGTTAGTTGGTGTTCCTGAAAGCAGACATTGCATGACACAGGAACACAGATGAAGGACATTTTTTTTTTTTTTTTCAGGTTTCAATGGTTTTTTTTTTTTTTTTTTCAAATTTTTTATTAAGGTATTATATGTGTACATATCTTACCATTGCCCCCCCCCCACCCCACTCCCATACCTGCCCTCACCCCCCAATGTTTTGCATCCGTTGGTTACTCTTATATGCATGCATACAAGTCCTTCAGTTGATCTCTTATTTCCCCCACCTCTCCCTAACCTTACCGCTGTAATTAGACACTCTGTTTGATGCTTTACTGCCTCTGTAACTATCTTTTGGTTCATCAGTTTATAATGTTTTTCATTATCCCTAAATGAGTGAGATCATGTGGTATTTTTCTTTCATTGACTGGCTTATTTCACTTAGCATAATGTTCTCTAATTCCATCCAGGTGTCTACAAATGGTAGTAATTCCTTCTTTTTTATGGCAGCATAGTATTCCATTGTGTAGATGTACCATAGTTTTCTGATCCAGTCATCTGCTGACGGGCACCTAGGCTGTTTCCAAATCTTAGCTATCGTAAATTGTGCTGCTATAAACATAGGGGTGCATATATCCAGATGAAGGACATTTTGATGGTCGCAGAGATGGCTTCCTAAGCAGCACACCAGGACTGCTGAGTCTTCAAAGGAAAAAAAAATTAAGTAAAAGTGAAACCGAGAGCGGGCTGACGGTTGCCAGATGGGAGGGAGGCTGGGAGACAGAGTGAAAGAGATGAAGGGATTAAGAAGTAAATTGGTAGTTACAAAATAGTCACGGGGATATAAAGTACAGCATAAGGAATATAGTCAATAATATTGTAATAACTATGAGTGATGCCAGGTGGGTACTGGAAATATTGGGGGAAGAACTTTGTAAAGTATATGATTGTCTAACCACTACACTGTACACCTGAAACTAATACAAAATAATGTTGAATGTAAACTGTAATTAAAAAATAAAATTTAAAGTTCTTAAAAAAATTAAGTGAAAGTATTTCAAATAGAGTATATACCTCGAAGCCATTCTGCAATCTGATTAATACTTCTAAAATGCAATGGTGTGATTCATTAGTTTATAAACTTTGGAGTTTTGCTTCTGTTTAAAATTCAGAAAGCTGCAAGAGCATGCTGCTACTACCCTAACCACAAGGAAAAAACTGGAATAATTTATAAATAACTTCTTAAACTCATCAGAGAACAGGGGTCACGGAAACCAAGGAACTAATTCCAAAGAGTGACAAGGCCCTCTAAGGAGATGGGACATAGCAACTGTCCACTTTGGGCAGAGCATAGGAATAAGAGGTAATCAACATAGAAGCAGATAAGAAAACAACAAACATTTTAACAAATTCTCAAAGGCCAAATGTGGACTAGCATCGAGTACATGAGGACCCTACCACAGGAGAGTCTGCACTCATGCACAAGGGTCTTCAGTAGGTGCTTCCCAGCAACACTGGGGTCAGGACAGGAGACCACAGAGAGATACGTGCAAGCAGGAAGAGGTACCACTAGGGAAAAGTAACAAATGCCACCTCCTTCCCTGAACCCTCTTCTTATAACAAAGCAAAAAACTCAAGTCTCTGAGAAAAGGCACCAAACTCTGTCATCCCTGGAGTCTCTGTGTGAGGATTAGAAACAAAACATGCCTGTTCCAGAGGGAAGGGAGGAAAACACCTTAATAAGCACAGGATCCTACACCAATCAATGCAGAGGTTGGCTACCCCTGGAGGAGGGGTGGGAGCAGAGAAGGCTTCACATGACCTGATTTCAAGACTTAGAATAATGTTACAGTACAGACATATAGATCAATGGAACAGAAGAGAGTCCAAAATGTTGTAAATTGACACAAAGATAGTCTACTGATTTTTAACAAAGGTTCCAATAAAAAAGATAATCTTTTCAAGAAAAGGTGTTAGTTAGATATGAAAAAAACAAAACTTTGACTTATACTTTGCACTACAGTTGTCCCTTAAACCAGTGGTTGTGGACCACTGGTGGTCCGTGAGGTCTGAAAGGTTGGCGACTGCTGCCTTGAACAACACAGGTGTTAACTGAGAAGGTGTACTTATTCACAGATTTTTAAAATCCTGGTTTGTTCAAGGGTCAGCCTTTTTGATACAGGGTTGGGAATCTGCAGATGCAGAGAGCCAACTGTAGTTAAGGTTTTGCAGAGTCTAAAGTTACATGCGAATTTCTAACTGCAGTGGGTGGGTGTCCCTAATCCCCACATTGTTCAAGGGCCAACCATTTATACAAAAATCAATAGAAATGGACCACATACATATGTAAAACCTAAAACAATAAAACTTCTAGAAGAAAACACTAGAAAATATCTTAGTAACTTAGGTTATACAAAATTTCTTAGGACACAAGAAACATCCTATCTAATAAAAGAGTAATATGCAAATTAACCATCTTTCCGCTACACCCACAAGCCACGCCCACAAGCCATGCCCACCAGCCAATCAGGAGCAAATATGCAAATAAACCCAACCAAGATGGCTACGGCCACAGAGAGCAGGAGGGAGGCTTGGGTTTCCCTGGCAATGGAGGAAGCCAAGCTTTCCACCTGCCCTTGCCGGCCTAGGCCTCCACTCAAGGCTACAAAGTTTCAATGATAGAAGATACATAAATCCAAACAGAAACAGCGGCAGCCACGGAGCTGGAAAGAGCAAGAGGCTAGGGTTGCCCCCAGCGATGGAGGAAGCCAAGCTTTTCGCACACCACGGCAGGCCCAGGCCTCCGCTTAAGGCTACAAAGTTTCAATTATAGAAGATACATAAATCCCAACAGAAATGGCTGCCGCCACGGAGCAAGCAGAAGGCTTGGCTCCGCTCCAGGCCACAAAGTTTCAATTATAGAAGATAAATAAATCCCAGATCCCAGGGCCTCTGCTTGGGTTGCCAGGGGGCATGGCTGGCCTGCAAACCACCACAGGCCCCTCGCCCAGGCCACCCCACACCCCAAGGGAACCCCCACCCTGATCCGGGACACCCTTCAGGGCAAACCAGCTGGCCCCCACCTGTGCACCAGGCCTCTATCCTATCTAATAAAAGGGTAATATGCAGATTGACCATCACTCCAACACACAAGATGGCTGCCCCCATGTGGTCAAAGATCCTGCCCCCATGTGAACACAAGATGGCCACCACAAGATGGCCAGCAAGGGAGGTCAGTTGGGAGGGACCAGGCCTGCAAGGGAGGGCAGTTGGGGGCGATCAAGCCTGCAGGGGAGGGTAGTTAGGGGTGACCAAGCCGGCAGAGGAGGGAAGTTGGGGGCGACCAGGCCTGCAGGGAAACAGTTGGGAGGGACCCAGGTCTGCAGGGGAGGGCAGTTGTGGGGGACCAGGCCTGCAGGGGAGGGCAGTTAGGGGTGACCAGGCCTGCAGGGCAGGGCAGTTAGGGGTGACCTGGCCTGCAGGGGAGGGCAGTTAGGGGCAAACAGGCTGGCAGGGGGGCAGTTAGGCATCAATCAGGCTGGCAGGGGAGTGGTTAGGGGGTGCTGAAGTGGTTAGGGGCAATCAGGAAGGCAGGTAGGCAAGCAGTTGGGAGCCAGCCGTCCCGGATTGTGAGAGGGATGTCCGACTGCCTGTTTAGGCCCGATCCTGGTGGGCAGTCGGACATCCCTCTCACAATCCAGGACTTAAACGGGCAGTCGGACATCCCTCAAGGGGTCCCAGATTGGAGAGGGTGCAGGCTGGGCTGAGGGACATCCCCCACCCCCGTGCATGAATTTCGTGCACCGGGCCTCTAGTGAACAATAAAAGAAAAAAATGATAAACTGAAGTTCATCAAAAGTAAAAACTGCTGCCCTAACTGGTGTGGCTCAGTGGATAGAGCGTCGGCCTGCGGACTGAGGGGTCCTGGGTTCGATTCCAGTCAAGGTCATGTACCTTGGTTGCAGGCACATCCCCAGTGGGGGGTGTGCAGGAGGCAGCTGATTGATGTTTCTCTCCCATCGATGTTTCTAACTCCCTATCCCTTTCCCTTTCTCTCTGTAAAAAAATCAATAAAATATATTTTTTAAAAAAAAGTAAAAACTGCTTTGTAAGACACTTAAGAAAATGAAACGCTAAGCCATGGACTGGGAGAAAATACTTACAAACACATATTAAATAAAGGATTTGTATCCAGGGCATATAAGTCAACAAGATTTAAAAATCTATTTATTTACTGATTTATAGTGTACATTTATTAAAGCTGGTGACAGTGAAACAAGAAAGGGCTTAGGATAAAAGAAGCAACATGAGAGAGCCTCAGTGGGGCTGCCATGGCTCACTGAAAAATGAAAGTCACAGTGACATAAGTGAGTCCAGGTGTGGCTGCTATTGGCTCACTGCCAAGTCAGAGGAAAGGGGACCTTGGAGACAGGTTCAGCTCAGGATGAGCTGCTGCTGCCCATTACTCCCCTGGTTGCAAGTCTTGTGGGGGCTCTTAGAACTTAAGAAAAGCATGCCTGAGAAAGAAAGGCGTGGGCATGCTCCAGAGTGGGCCTGTCCCAATTCTTTAAAATAAGCAAACAATTTGAACACTTTACCAAAAGAAAAGATATGGATGGCAAACTGACATATGAAAAGATGTTCAACATATTAGTCAGAATATAAATTAACACCACAATGAGATAGTGCTCCACACACACCAACCAGAGAACTAACATTAAAAAAATTGACAAACAATAGAAAGTGCTGGTGAAGATGAAGAGCACCTGGAACTCATACATCACAAGAAGGAAGACAGAATGGTATAATCATCCACTTCGAAAAATAATTTGGCAGATTTTCACAGTTATAACGTTTTACATTTCTATACAACCATCAATCTATTCCAAAGTATTTATACAAAAGAAATGAAAACACATGCCCACACAAAGATTTGCACATGAATGTTTATAGCAGCATTATTCACAACAGCAAAAAACTAGAGACATGCCAAAGGTCTATCAACTGATGAATGGATAAACTAATAGTGGAACATCCATACAGTGGATGCTACTTTACCATAAAAAGGAACAAACCTCTACTAACATGTGCTGTAACATCCATGCATTTCAAAAGCATTATGTTAAATGAAAGGAGCCTGGGACAATAAGCTATATTTTCTGTAATTCCATTTATAGGACATTCTGGAAAAGGTAAAACTATACAGATGAAAATTAGATAAGTGGTTGTCAAGGTTTTGGGATGTGGGGAGAGGACTACAAAAGTGACTAAGGGAATGTTTAACAGTAATGGAACTGCTCTGTATGCTGACAGTGGCAGTTCCACTACTGTATACATTTGTTAAAATTATCAAACTATACACTGAGTGGCCAGATTAGTATGATCTCTGAACGCATAAATATCTGGCCACTCAGTGTACTTCTCTTGAGTACCTCATTTATTTGATATCAAAGATACTATAAATCGTGCACCTGATCAGTTTTCCCCTTTGCACTGGCTGATAGAAAGCTCAGGGCAAATAGGTGGTTGATCTCCAGCAAAAGTCTAGAATACTTCTGGTACCCATTTGAGATACAAATACACTGAGTGGCCAGATTATTATGCATTCAGAGATCATAATAATCTGGCCACTCAGTGTATACTTAGAGTGAATTTTACTGAATGTAAACTATACCTCTATAAGCATGACTTAAATTGCTTAACTTTTCATTAATTAAGTTCTCTACT
The DNA here is from genome assembly GCF_963455305.1 of Plecotus auritus. Taxonomy (NCBI): domain Eukaryota; kingdom Metazoa; phylum Chordata; class Mammalia; order Chiroptera; family Vespertilionidae; genus Plecotus; species Plecotus auritus. Next base: position 136,942,007 of record NC_137782.1, on the reverse strand, counting down.
ATCTTTCCAACACATCTCCTATTCCTCTGTTCACCCGCCTTAATACATTAGCTAAATAGCATTGCTTATCTTTATTAACAACAAAAGCATTAGCAGTCGACATTTACTGAAACATGCTATAGTCAGACACATGATAAAAGAAAAGTGCTTCACATATACTATCTCATTAATCCTCACTACAACTTTATGAGACCCTATTATAATCCCCATTTAGAGACAGAAACTGAGGCTTAAGGAGGTTAATAATTTGCCCAAGGTTCTTCAAAGGCTAATATGTGATAAACATGTAACTTGAACTTAGGTCTATCTGACTCTAAAAGCCTGACATTAAACTTTCTTATGATTTCTTACCAACGTGTGTTTTCATGATGTTACTTCAGAGTATCTCCACACCTCATTTCATTTGCCATAATTATACCTATCTTTAAAAGCAAACCTTATATGCATGCCTCATCCATAAAGCTTTCCCAGGCTTCCTTCCCTAGCTGGCAATATATTTCCTCCAAAGCATTAAAAGCTCAAATAGCACCAAATTGATTCTTTATGTATGACACTTTATATCTTCTATCTGCTGTTATAGTTGTTGATGTACTTTTTCCACTAGGTAAATACCTAATATCTAAAATTATAAATATTTATTATTTGAGTACAAGATAGAAGGCTTCTTCACCCTTGTGTATCCCTGTTACCTAACACCATTTAACTGAATAAATGAATGAATGAAAGAATCAAGGCTAGGACATTAGTCTAGCCCAGTGGTTGGCAAACTGTGGCTCGTGAGCCACATGCGGATCTCAAGCTGTGGTTTGCCGCTCTGTTGACTAATGCGTTTGCCGACCACTGGGATAGGGGCTTAATCACAAGGAACAACAACAGCCTGTAATTATTGGAATCTAGAGTCTAGCCAGTAGCATAATTAGGTGTCAATGTTTCATTCTAGCCAAGCAATGTGCCCTTACTTAGCTTCTTTGAATCAGCCTATATTATATTATTTTGGTTAACGTAAAAACATTCAAACCCGTAAAAAATTTTTGTGAGTTTATTTGAGCCAAACTGTCGACAATTGCCGGGAAGCAATATCTCAATGGACTGTGATAATGCTCCAGAGAATGGCGGGTTCTCATCTATTTTTATGCATTGCAATCAAGTAGGTGGGTTACACGAAATCCATTGGTGATAGATTAGAGAGGCAGGAGAAAGCAAAGGGGGAGGGGGACCCCTGGGATTGGATAAAAAGTAAAATGATACACATACTTAGGTGGGTGCAGGATAGTTAACAGTCAACAATTAACATGATAACAATAACAATGAAGGGATTTATGGTATCTGTCCTGGTGCCCAGCACATTAGGTTGTGCCCCAAGGGGTCCAGAAAAAAGGAATTTACAAGTTACCCAGACATTTCAAGGATGTTGTCATAGATGCAAAAATACAGATAGGCTCAGTTAAGGTACAGGTTGACCTTGTCAGTAAAGATACCGGCCTAGGAGGTAACTACCCACCATAACTGCTTTTAGTTAAAGTTTAATTTCAGACCATCCTTTGTGGTTACTTTAGGTCTTTGACTTTGCAAGACCACCATGCAGGCCTTCCCTGAGCTTGTCAGGTTAGCATGTGGCCCCTTTCGTCCACATTTGGTTATCATTCTTTCCCAAAATTAAATTTTCAAATAAGAAAATGAAAAGCTAAAAAGTGAGAGGCTAACCGAAACTAACCACTAAATGTTATTTTGGTATGAATTAAAAATAGGGCCAAACTACTGGGCAACTCCTGGAATAAAAAGTATATATGACAGGGAGGGGCAAAGAGACACTTGTTAATAAGGGGAGAACACAACATGTCAGGGTAACAGAAGTCATCAATGGGGAAGGTAGTAGAGAAAACACTAAACAGAATAGTCTGGGCACATTTTTGACATTAAAAAAAGACATAAAATATGGGAAATGGGCATTGGAAGTTTATAAAAGACTTAAGAGACATAATAACTACATGCAATATGTAGACATGCAGAAGTCTTTGTTCAAACAAGTTGTGAAAAAAAATTTTGTACAATTGATAAGATTCAAATAGAAATAAGTATTAGAGGATATTAAGAAATTATTGTTAATTTTGTCAGGTGTGATATGGTAGAGTGGTTATATAAGAAAGTGTCCTTAGTTTTTAGAAATACATACCTGAAGAATGCAAGTAGAAGGAAAAGCATATCAAAGTGCCTTGCTGTATAAGCTTACTCTAAACAATGCTCTTGGGCCAAAGTATAACTAAGTAAACCTTCAAATTTTCAAGTTATAAAATTTCTGCTTTCTCCCAAGATATGTGTTTGAAAACTTAGTTTGGAAAGGAAAGAGTGACAGATAGGGCAAAAGTGACTGGGGCTGGTTAAGTGACATTTTTCTGAATATACCCTCCCAGTATAATTGAGAATTCTTTGGAAAATATTGCTTCTTTTAATACCCCATAGGGAATGGGAAGCAAACAAGAAACAAACATTGAAACTGATTACCTATGAGGAAAATAATAGAGCACCTCAGACTCCACATTTTTAAAGTAACACATTTTATCACAAATTACTTTCTTCTCTATTTTGATCTTTGTTCTCTAAATTTTGTCCTGGAAGGCTTTCATACTAAAACCTGTTTTTGAAGAAGGTACATATTTGTCAATGCAACTAATACAAAATTACTTCTGTACAGGGTTTCTTTCATCTTTGAAATCATCCCTCCCTCCCCTTGGACTCCTTACAGAGGTCCTCAAACTTTTTAAACAGGGGGCCAGTTCACTGTCCCTCAGACCGTTGGAGGGCTGGACTATAGTTTAAAAAAAAAACTATGAACAAATTCCTATGCGCACTGCGGGCCCGGGACCAGTCGGCTGCTAAGCAGGACAGGCAGCGGCACCCTGCGGGCCGGATAAATGTCCTCGGCGGGCCGCATGTGGCCCACGGGCAGTAGTTTGAGGACCCCTGCTAGAAGATTAATATCAATTATTTGGGCAATCTGAAGATTTTATTGAGTTTTTTTCTAAATCCTGAAGAATTTGATTTGTTAAGACAACTATGAAAAAGTCACAATGCCTTTAAGCAAAGCCAAATAATTTATATAAATCATTACCTTAGATAACAGCTTGTCAAATAAGCTATCCATTATCGCTACAAGTTTAGCTGATATTTCAGCTATGTGGTCATGGTAATCCTGTAATGAGAAATAACAGTACATTTCAAAGCCCTTGGGATACATCTAAAGAAATACTTAACAATCACGAATTAAATTTATGAAACTCCAATAGAAAATATATGAAAAAGTACCTTAGTGATATGATCAAAATGCCTAAGCATGCTGTATTGCTTAGGCTGCAGCCGAGCTTCAAAATGAGCCCGGATCACAGGAATGTAGTGCACAATTAACTGCAAACAGCGTGAAGAAAGAGCTGAAGATCCAAGTGGTAGACATATCATGGAGAAACAAAAAAGGATATTAGTTTACTTTAAGTACATATCAAATTAAGTAAAAAACAACAATGAATTTTACACAGACCCCAATTTATTTCATAAGTGAAGAATATTGTAGCAGAAAGCAACATATTTGTTACTGAATAGTGTAACGAACATGCTGATTTTCCAAATGGACTCAAGTTGTATTATTGGCATGAGGAAGCTGGTGGCACAACTGATTCTCTCCTGATACTCAGGTATCTTTCACCCCAAAGTACTTTATACATAAAGCATCTTAACACTTCCCACAGTGGTGCAACTTCCAAATAACATACATGCTAAAGTGGAAATTCCTCAGAAATTAATTTTTCAATTATGGTAATACATGAAAAAGGGAAGTAGCACTTGCAACTTTTAAAGCCTTTGGTCAGAGCCACAAGAACATCTACTAAAAACACGATGAGTACAGTAGCATAATTATAACACCTCAGTCGTGAATTAAATTCAAGAATACATACCCAAATTTTTTGTAGTTATTGTTTTTAGTCCAACAACTTGCAGTGCACCAGCTCCAAGAACTAACTGACAACTTCTTGAATTGAAGTACTAACAAAGGAAGGAGAGAGAAAAATTCAGCAATTTATTAAAAATTATTCTTCATATGTTGGCAATGTTCTAAAAATATGCATTTCTCTTTCCTCCCATTCATTGACCACATGAATTTTCTAGTAGGAGCAAGTAGGATCTATTTATGTAATGACAAAAAAAGGGGGGGGAGGGTGTTCCTAAATGATAATATTTACTGTCTGGTAAAAAAAGTTAAGAAATTCTAAAAATCAACTGTTCAGAAATTATCCTTTAATTTGTATTCACAGAACTAGTTCAGACATTTTCCTCAGTTATTCTTACTGGATAGTCCTATTTTCAAAAGGGTAACAAAATCTTTCTGGACTACAATATGACAACTCTATTTTGGGACCAAATTAATTGATAGATTAGACATTTGAAAAAAATGAAAGCGTTTCTTCATGTTAGCAGTTAAAAATATCTGTTAATATGAAACAGCTGAATAAAATTATCACTACATTTTTATTTTACATCAATGGTTCTGAAAGAATGATTTAAGAAAAATCGCTAACCTTAGTGAGATGAATTTTGTAAAGTTCAGTGAATTCCTTCCATGCACATTTGAAACCAGTCCAGGTTTTTTGACCTAAGTGGCCTCAGTCATGTTCAGCACCTAACGAACAAATCATCTCCTGTCTCCAATGTCATTAACAACTCTATGGGTGTAATGAGGAATCACTAAGTGTAGAGTGAGAAAGAAGCAGGTGGCCTTCTTCCAGTTACATGTGATTTAATCACAATAAAATGTCACAAAATTAATGTGTTAAAGATAACTTAAACTTGAAATGTCTTAGAGTTGGAAGATAGGTCACACCCTAAAGAATTACTTCTACCAACTATGTTTCCATAACAGAGTAAAATCATACCCACCTTCAATAAATCTGACAGACGAGTAAGCATGTCAGTAGTAACAGATGGGATATTATCCACACACTGGCAATATTCAAGGATAATTCTTATCAACAACAACACAGTTCTATAAGAAAATAAAGATGATTCAGTAGGCAGTCAAAACAAAAAAATCAACAATGATCTTGGTAACTGCTAAATTGTTTTACCCACAAGCACAGCATAGTAAGAACTCATTGGGCTGGGGAGAGAGATTCCTAGGGTGCAAAATTAAGGAGGCACTCAATTTCTGGGTCATGCAATTGCAGGGTCAGTACTTGCATGACATTGAGAATGAACACCTCCTTATATTTTGTGCCGTGGGCACAAGACTCTCTGTATGACATCCTAATTCTCTTCTATAAAGCAGATATCCCATTTTTTGGCCAATTCAGAAACACAAAAAGATTACTCAGTATTTCTGATTATGTAGTAGATCCTCAATCATAACTGTTGAATTAATGACGGGAACCTAGTCCAGATTTTCTTAATGAGATCAAAGAGAAACTGTGGCTTCTAAGAGCAACTTAACTCCTAAGATGTTTATTGGTAAGTCATGTGGATAAAAAACAAAAGGGGCATAGCTGGTTTGCTCAGTGCATAAAGCATCGGCCTGCAGACTGAAGGGTACTGGGTTTGATTCCAATCAAGGGCACATGCCCAAGTTGTAGGCTTAATCCCCAGTAGGTGGCGTGCAGGAGGCAGCCGATCAATGATTCTCTCTCATCATTGATGTTTCTATCTCTCTGCCTCCCTCTCCCTTCCTCTCTGAAATCAATAAAAATATATTAAAAACGAAACAAAAACAAAAGGGGGTTCTTTGGAACAGTGGTCGCCAACCTTTCAGACCTCATGGACCACCAGCGGTCCTCGGACCACTGGTTGGTGACTGCTGCTTTGGAAAGTAATCTCACAGGGTGATCTAATCATAAATTCTCAACTAGACAGGTTATGGTGGGTGGTCTCGCTCCAGGCCTATAAATTTTTAATAAAGATTTATCTTTGCATTGAGCAAGCCCCATCCATTGTTTCTGTGCATCTAGGTTAATACACCTTTGAAATAAGTCTAACCACACTAAAAAGAGCACATAATCTTGTTAATTGTCCTGTAATCCCATCCCCACCTTGCTTTCTCCCACCTCCATGTGATCTTTCTTCCCCTCCCTCCTTAATTTCAAATACATAAAAGAAGATGCAAAGCTGTTATCCTCTAGAGCAGTGGTTCTCAACCTTTCTAATGCTGCAACCCTTTAATACAGTTCTCATGTTGTGGTGACCCCCAACCATAAAATTATTTTCGTTGCTACTTCATAACTGTAATTTTGCTACTGTTAAGGAATTGTAATGTAAATATCTGTGTTTTCCGATGGTCTTAGGCTCAACCTGTCACGACCCACAGGTTGAGAACCGCTAGCAGGGTTCCCTAAGACCATTGAAAAACACAGATATTTACATTACGATTCATAACAGTAGCAAAATTACAGTTATGAAATAGCAACGAAAATAATTTTATGGTTGGGGGTCACTACAACACGAGGAACTGTATTAAAGGGTCACGGCATTAGAAAGGTTGAGAACCACTGATCTAGAGCGTTTGAGATCTTGATTCCTGGCATATGTCATCAGTTTGGCTCAAATAAACTCTTATAAAAATTCTCTACAGGACTGGACATTTCTTACATTGACAGTCACTAAAGATTCTTCATAGATGAGAAAGTCAATAGCTCATTAGCAGGATATATGAGAAGTTGAAAAGAGAACTTTAAATTATTTGAAAGTTATTTCTTTCATTGATTTGAGGGAAAGAGAGAGGAGGAAGAGAGGGAGGGTGAGAGAGAGAAAAACAACGATTTGTTGTTCCACTTATTTATGCACTAGAGGCCCAGTGCACAAAATTCGTGCACGGGGGGAGGGGGAAAGTGTCCCTCAGCCCAGCCTGCACCCTCTCCAATCTGGGACCCCTCGAGGGATGTCCGACTGCCCACAAGGATTGGGCCTAAACAGGCAGTCGGAGAGCCCTCTCACAATCCGGGACTGCTGGCTCCCAACTGCTTGCCTGCCTGCCTTCCTGATTGCCCCTAACTGCTTCTGCCTGCCAGCCTGATCACCCCCTAACCACTCCCCTGCCAGCCTGATTGATGCCTAACTGCCCCCCTGCCAGCCTGTTTGCCCCTAACTGCCCTCCCCTGCAGGCCTGGTCACCCCTAACTGCCCTGCAGGCCTGGTCACCCCTAACTGCCCTCCCCTGCAGGCCTGGTCCCCTGCAACTGCTCTCCCCTGCAGGCCTGTGTTCCCCCCCAACTGCCCATCTCTGCAGGCCTGGTCACCCCCAACTTCCCTCCTCTGCTGGCCTGGTCACTCCTAACTGCCCTCCCCTGCAGGCTTGATCGCCCCCAACTGCCCTCCCTTGCAGGCCTGGTCTCTCCCAACTGCCCTCCCCTGCTGGCTATCTTGTGGTGGCCATCTTGGGTCCACATGGAGGCAGGATCTTTGATCACATGGGGGTAGTCATCTTGTGTGTTGTAGTGATGGTCAATCTGCATATTACTCTTTTATTAGATAGGATAGAGGGAGGCCTGGTGCACAGGTGGGGGCCAGCTGGTTTGCCCTGAAGGGTGTCCTGGATCAGGGTGGGGGTTCCCTTGAGGCGTGGGGTGGCCTGGGCGAGGGGCCTGTGGTAGTTTGCAGGCCAGCCATGCCCCCCGGCGACCCAAGCAGAGGCCATGGGATCTGGGATTTATTTATCTTCTACAATTGAAACTTTGTAGCCTTGAGCAGAGCCAAGCCTCCTGCTCACTCAGTGGCAGCAGCCATTTCTGTAGGAATTTATTTATCTTCTATAATTGAAACTTTGTAGCCTGGAGTGGAGGCCTGGGCTGGCCAGGGTGTGCAGAAAGCTTGGCTTCCTCCATCGCTGGGGAAACCCAAGCCTCCCTCCTGCTCTCTCCATGATCGCAGCCATCTTGGTTGGGTTAATTTGCATACTCGCTCCTGATTGGATGGTGGGCGTGGCTGGTGGGTATAGCAGAGTGACTGTTAATTTGCATATTACTCTTTTATTAGATAGGATTCATTGGTTGCTTCTTGTATATACTACTAGAGGCCCGGTGCATGAAATTCGTGCACGGGGGGGGGGGGGGTCTCCTCAGTCCAGCCTGCACCCTCTCCAATCTGGGATCCCTCTCACAATCCAGGACTGCTGGCTCCCAAATGCTTGCCTGCCTGCCTTCCTGATTGCCCCTAACTGCTTCTGCCTGCCAGCCTGGTCACACCCAACAGCTCTCCCCTGCAGGCCTGGGTCACCCCCAACTGCTCTCCCCTGCAGGCCTGGGACCCCCCCAACTGCCCTTCCCTGCAGGCCTGGTCACCCCTAACTGCCCTCCCCTGCAGGCTTGATTGCCCTCAACTGCACTCCCTTGCAGGCCTGGTCCCTCCCAACTGCCCTCCCCTGCTGGCCTGATCGCCCACAACTGCCCTCCCTTGCAGGCCTGGTCCCTCCCAACTGCCCTCCCCGGCTGGCCTGATCGCTCACAACTGCCCTCCCTTGCAGGCCTAGTCCCTCCCAACTGTCCTCCCCTGCTGGCCATCTTGTGGTGGCCATGTTGTGTCCACATGGGGGCAGCCATCTTGTGTGTTGGAGTGATGGTCAATTTGCATATTACTCTTTTATTAGATAGGATTATTAGATAGGATAGAGGCCTGGTGCATGAGTGGGGGCCAGCTGGTTTGGCCTGAAGGGTGTCCCCGGATCAGGGTGGGGGTTCCCTTGGGGTGTGGGACAGCCTGGGTAAGGGGCCTGTGGTGGTTTGCAGGCTGGCCATGCCCCCCGGCGACCCAAGCGAAGGCCCTAGGATCTGGGATTTATTTATCTTCTATAATTGAAACTTTGTAGCCTTGAGCAGAGCCAAGCCTGCTCGCTCCGTGGCCGCAGCCATTTTTGTTGGGATTTATGTATCTTCTATAATTGAAACTTTGTAGCCTTAAGTGGAGGCCCTGGCCTGCCAGGTTGTGCGGAAAGCTTGGCTTCCTCCATTGCCAGGGAAACCCAAACCTCCCGTTCATTCTGTGGTCGCAGCCATCTTGGTTGGGTTAATTTGCATACTCGCTCCTGATTGGCTCGTGGGCATGGCTTGTGGGTGTAGTGGAGTGATGTTTAACTTGCATATTACTCTTTTATTAGATAGGATGACTGTGGATTGAACCCGAAACCTTGGTGTATTAACCTACTGAGCTACCTGGCCAGGGCTCTTTGGAGGGTTTTAAATTGTTAATCTAAAATTTCTAACTCACATCAAGTGGGAACTAGAAGACCTATGTTTAAAATAATTTACTCAACTAATAAAGAAAGATGTGTCACTCACCCAACAACAGCATACTGTTGTCCCTCGACAATGAGAACTTCAGCTGGTTTCCTTTCTTCTGTAACTAGGGAGTAAAGCAAATAAACAAGAAAGACATAGGTACAAGATAAAACAAAGTATTGTAGAAAAATTTAAACTAGGAAATAAAATGGAATAAGATAGTTGCTATATAGGGACTGAAACTGTCTCATTTCTGAAAATAAATATCTACGCCTCAGGAAACAATTTGGCACAGAGTAAATAATATACTGAGTTTGAAATCAAAGAGATTTGGATTTGAGTTCCAGTATTGCCAATTACTGGACTCATGACCTTGGGCCAATTAATTAACATATTTGAGTTTCAATATCTATATCAATTAAACATGGATAACAATATTATCTTTCAGGGCTGTTGTTAATGATAGAGATAATGATTACAAACTGTCTATACTCTAGGTCTGGCACACAATAAATGATCAGTAAGTAGTAAAGCAAAAAATAAATGTTGTTAGTTTGGAAAAGCAGAACATTTCAACTGGTTGTCTTTAATATAAAATGCAAGTTAATTCCTATATTCCATGGAAATAATATATATTTAATTTCAAGAATTTAATCCAGAAGTTATTTTCAGCATACAGTATCTTACCTAATAATAGACAACCATGTGAATTGACCGTACCTCCGCTACGACCACGGCCAATCAGAATGAGTATGCAAATTAACCCAACAAAGATGGAAGGTTAATTTGCATATGCAGGCGCGGAGTGGCCGGGACACCTGCTATGAGGGGGAGGGAGGGGTGGCGGAGGAAGCTACAGGAGCGGTGCTTTGGACATAAGTGAGTATTTGCCGGCTCCCGGGTGGGCCGGGAATGGGGACTTGCAGGCTCCCGGGTGGTAGGGAGTGAAGCCAGGGGAAGGAAGGCCTATTCTTGCACGAATATCGTGCAACAGGCCTCTAGTTTATTATAAAACAAAATTCATCATGTTGAGGTGAAAAGAAAGGTGGACTGGATTATTACCTGAATCAGCCAAATTATCATGCTTCCCTAAGCTTCAAGTCCCCTTTAAGCTCTAAGACATTTGTGAATAATAAAGGGGCTATGTACAAGTTCAGTGACAGAATGTAACTCCGTAGAGTGATCTGATAACAAAATCCAAACTGGGCAGTTCATGGTGGGAGTCATGCCTCAGGCCTATAACTTTCCTAGTAAAGGTTATCTTGGCCTTAAGCAAAATCTGTCCATTGTTCTTGTGGTTCTAGGTTAACACACCTTTGAAATGCCTCTTTTTCAGACTCCTTGGAAGGGTAACCACCCTCCAAAGAGAACACAATTTTAACTATCCTATACTTTGCTCTCTCCCATCTTCATGTAATCTTCCTTACATTCCCTCCTACATTCCAAATGTATAAAAAGAAGTGCAAAACTGTCATTTACTGAAGGATTTAAGATCTTGCTTTTCTAATGCCATCAGTTTGGCTCAAATAAGCGCTTATAAAAATTCTGTACAGGTTTGGAAATTATTATGCTGACTAGAGGCCCGGTGCACGAAATTCGTGCATGGGGTGTGTGTCCCTCAGCCCAGCCTGCACCCTCTCCAATCTGGAACCCCTCGAGGGATGTCCGACCTCCCTTTCACAATCCAGGACTGCTGACTCCCAACTGCTCGCCTGCCTGCCTTCCTGATTGCCCCTAACCGCTTCTGCCTGCCAGCCTGATCACCCCCTAACCACTCCCCTGCCAGCCTGATTGATGCCTAACTGCTCCCCTGCCAGCCTGTTCACTCCTAACTGCCCTCCCCTGCAGGCCTGGTCACCCCTAACTGCCCTCCCCTGCAGGCCTTGTCCCCCCCAACTGCTCTCCCATGCAGGCCTGGGTCCCCCCCAACTGCCCTCCCCTGCAGGCCTTGTCCCCCCCAACTGCTCTCCCCTGCAGGCCTGGGTCCCCCCCAACTGCCCTCCCCTGCAGGCCTGGTCACCCCTAACTGCCCTCCCCTGCAGGTTTGATCACTCCCAAATGCCCTCCCTTGCAGGCCTGGTCCCTCCCAACTGCCCTCCCCTGCTGGCCTGATTGCCCACAACTGCCCTCCCTTGCAGGCCTGGTCCCTCCCAACTGACCTCCCTTGCTGGCCATCTTGTGGTGGTCATCTTGTGTCCACATGGGGGCAGGATCTTTAACCACATGGGGGCAGCCATCTTGTGTGTTGGAGTGATGGTCAATCTGCATATTACCCTTTTATTAGATAGGATAGAGGCCTGGTGCACAGGTGGGGGCCCTGAAGGTTTGCCCTGAAGGGTGTCCCGGATCAGGGTGGGGGTTCCCTTGGGGCGTGGGGCGGCCCGGGCGAGGGGCCTGTGGTGGTTTGCAGGCTGGCCACGCCCCCTGGTGACCCAAGCAGAGGCCTGGTATCTTGGGTTTATTTATCTTCTACAATCGAAACTTTGTAGCCTGGAGTGGAGCCAAGCCTTCTGCTTGCTCTGTGGCGACAGCCATTTCTATTGGGATGTATCTTTTATAATTGAAACTTTGTAGCCTGGAGTGGAGCCAAGCCTTCTGCTTGCTCTGTGGCGACAGCCATTTCTATTGGGATTTATGTATCTTTTATAATTGAAACTTTGTAGCCTGGAGTGGAGGCCTAGGCCGGCCAGGGTGTGCAGAAAGCTTGGCTTCCTCCATCGCCAGGGGCAACCCTAGCCTCCTGCTCTTTCCAGCTCCTTGGCTGCCGCCATTTCTGTTTGGGTTTATGTATCTTCTATCATTGAAACTTTGTAGCCTTGAGTGGAGGCCTAGGCCGGCAAGGGCAGGTGGAAAGCTTGGCTTCCTCCATTGCCAGGGAAATCCAAGCCTCCCTCCTGCTCTCTGTGGCCGTAGCCATCTTGGTTGGGTTTATTTGCATATTTGCTCCTGATTGGCTTGTGGGCGTGGCTTGTGGGTGTAGCAGAGTGATGGTTAATTTGCATATTACTCTTTTATTAGATAGGATACATTAAATGTCTACTTCCTCATTTCTTCAAAGTAAAGAAATTCAGTGTGATATAATTTCTAATCACAATTTACTCTGTATGTCATATTAAAGTTTTTGAGGACAGGGACTATGTCTTAACCCAGTGGTTGGCAAACTGCGGCTCTCAAGCCACATGTGGCTCGTGAGCCAAGGTTGCCGCTCTGTTGACTAATGAGTTTGCCGACCACTGTCATATACTACCCTTTACCTCTTTGCACACAATATGCCACAATGCCTAATCCTCACAGCTTCCAACGACATGGTAACATTTAGTCTAGTCTAGTGGTCAGCAAAGTCATTAGTCAACAGAGCGGCAAACTACGGTTCGCGAGCCGCAGTTTGCCGACCACTGTCTTATCCAATTCTCTACATTGCAGAGAAGAGGCATAGCATAGCAGTTAAGAGAAAGGGCCCTAAAGTCAGTCTGCCTGAATCTGGATCTCAGCTCTACCACTTCCGAGCTACGTAAGCTAGGCAAGCTGCTCAACCTCTTTGTGCCTCAGTTCACATATTCGTTAAGTGAGAATACTGAAAGTGACTACCCTGTGGACCTGCAAATGAGATAACAATATAAAGTGCTTAGAACAAACTGTCAAGCATCAATATGAACTGTTATCCATTAACCTTCATTTCCCCAATGCCTAGCCAAGTAACCAGTAACTCAAAAAATGAATGGTGGATAAATAATAACCAAGGACCCCTACCTTGGTAAAGCCTAGTAAAACGTTAATGAACTTCTAATAGCTTATACTTTCTTCTCTGAGGAAAGAAAAAAAGACTGGAGCAGAAGCAGGGTATATAGAGAAACTACTACTTTTAGTATTCTTCCACAGGAAATGAAAATAAATAGCCTACTTTGCAGAAAAAATACACAGTTAATTCAATCACATTTTTTCATTTTAATTAAAAAATCATGTTATGGATTGCAAGAATGAGCTGTTCATGTCTCAGTCATCTAGTATGGTACCCTTCCTTAATAGAAAGTTGATCAAATGTAGCTTAAAAGAGCAGCAGATGAGCAATAAATCTTTATAATTTTAAACTTGAGATTTAGAATGATCAGTGTGTTTTATTTTTCTTTCAGTTTTTGCTACTTGAGTGCTTTTGCTTTGCTAATATCATCAAATCAATTTAAAAATGGTGACCACAACCCAGCACTGTTGTTATCTACTAACAATGGTCACTAGACAACAGAAATTTACGTAATTCTTTCCAGTCCTCCCTCTATATGAATTAATCTATTTTACACCTGTCTTTAACCCTCCTCTCTTGCCACAGTGGTAGAAGAAGAGACAGCCTTTCTCCTGAACTTTAGATTCAATTCCAGGGTAATTGCTCCATAATCACTATTGTCATTCTTATCCTAAATTAATCTTCTTCCTCTGTTAAGCATAAAAATATAACTATGCTTCTCCTATGTTAAAACTCCTCTCAACTCCCTGAGTGGATTAAGGTAAAAATTTCTAATTTATCTTATATCTCCAGCTGTTGCTTCATCACTTAAACAGCGAAACTTGTTGAAAAAGTAGGCTACAATTGTCTACCCTTCCTCACCTTTTGACTTACTTAGCACTGAATGACAATCTGACTCTATCATTCTATTGAATTAATAATACTGCAAATGATCTACATGTCAAACTAGTGGTCACTATATTTTACTCCATCTTTCTATTATGTGCAATTGTATTTTGTACAAATGTAAAGTATACAGTTTAAAAATATTTCTATGTAAAAATACTAAATTTTCATTAAATGCATAAAATGTAAAAATGCAACTACCCCCTCCATTAAAACGATTCAAGGACTTCATAGTTTTGAATCTGGTATTAAAGAACAAGTTGTAAATAACTTTACACTATTATCATATGATAATATGATATAAAACCCACTTCATATATAACCCAACCAGTATTTAATACCAATGACAATTCTCTTCTTGAAACTCTAATTTTTTAATTCTATGTTCTTCTGGGTTTCTTCCTACCTCTCTGACTCTTCCTTCTTAGTCTCCTTCATAATTTTCTTTTTCTATGATTCTTTACATTTTTATTTTATCACATCATACTACATTACTTACTCATATACTGTGTCTAATGGCACTGCTAATCTGTATTTTTTCATTAGACATAACCCTTTTAAAGTACAACTATAACTGCTATCCCTGTCTCAATATCTGACACAAAGAAGCTTATTTCTGCTGTATAAATACTTGTACTGAATAATATGGTACAGTGGTTAAGAACATAACTATGAGGGAGAAACCAAGATGGCGGCATAGGTAAACACCTGAACTTGCTGCCTTGCACAACAACTTCAAAACTACAACTAAAAGACAAAATGGACATCATCCAGAACCACAGAAAGACTGGCTGAATGGAAATTCTACAACTAGAAGGCAAGAAAAAAAGCACACTGAGACTCAAAGGTGTGGAAGGCAGAGGTACGGTGGTACGCGCATGCGAAGTGGGCTGGCAACTGAGTACGCGGCTGGCTTTTTCAATCCTCAGGGAGACACAAGCTCCCGACAGCTCTAAACTCCAGTTCCGGGTGAGACTCTGGGGACCCAGACTTATACGGGGAGAAACTGGACTGTCTGGCAACGGGTAGAACTCGAGGGCAGCTTTCTCTCAGAGGTGCTTGCAGCGATTACCAAGGGACGCTGAGACCTGAGGGCCTCTTAGGGCAGGGCTGACGGTCAGCCATTGCTTTTTGCTCCGCCCTGAGACTCCGGCCCATCCAAGTTGTGCTCAGAGGCTTTTGCACATGAATGGCCTGGTCCTTTGAAATCTAAACTTACCTATCAAACTGCAGCTGAGTCAGAGAGACCCAGAACAGCCAAAAGAAGGCCCAAGGCCCCACAGCAGCCTGCATTGCTTCACAGCTGGACCTCATCTGGGCACCTCCAAAACCCAAACAAAGAAAAGGAATCTGCAGATCTCTCTGTAGCTCTTGCTGGGTGGCCTCAGGAAGAGGCTAAATTAGCACCTCCTTGGCGATCCAAGAGCCAGTGTACCCAGGGGTCAGAGTAGGACCATCCAGATTACAACTCCTCAGATCCATAAAGGACACACTCAGGGGGCAGACTCGGTGAGCACCAAAGCCCCCCTGAAGCAAGTCTTTCCTCATAAGGGTGTCTCCAGCACAGAAGTTCTCCCAGCGTAGACACAGCTGAACCTCACAGCCAATAGGTCAATTCCTCCCAGTGATACCAACAACAATCAAGGCTTAACTACAACAAGACTGTGCACACAGCCCACAAAGGGGTGCACCAAGAGTGTCCACCTCAGGTAACTGGGGAGGCTGAGTCATTGGGCCCTATAGGACACCTAGCACACAAAGCCACTCTATCAACTCAGGGAAGCAGCCAAAATGTGGAGACAAAGAAACAGGTTATAAATGATAGAAATGGAGGAAAGCAAACTACTGGATATACAGTTCAAAACCATGGTTATAAGGTTTCTCAAGAATTTTCTAGAAAAGGCCGATAAATTTAGTGAGACCCTCAAGGATATGAAAAAGGACCAACTAGAAATTAAGCATACACTGACTGAAATAAAAAATATTATACAGAGACCTAACAGCAGACTAGAGGACCGCAAGAATCAAGTCAAAGATTTGAAATACAAAGAAGCAAAAAACACTCAACCAGAAAAGGAAAAAGCAAAAAGAATCCAAAAATATGAAGATAGTGTAAGGAGCCTCTGGGACAACCTCAAGCGTACCAACATCCGATTATGGGGGTGCCAGAAGAAGAGAGAGAGCAAGATACTGAAAACCTATTTGAAGAAATAATGACCAAAAACTTCCCCCACCTGGTGAAAGAAATAGACTTACAAGTCCAGGAAGCGCAGAGAACCCCAAACAAAAGGAATCCAAAGAGGACCACACCAAGACACATCATAATTAAAATGCCAAGAGCAAAAGACAAAGAGAGAATATTAAAAGCAGCAAGAGAAAAACAGTTAGTTACCTTCAAGGGAGCACCCATACGACTGTTAGCTGATTTCTCAACAGAAAGTATGCAGGCCAGATGCGAGTGGCAAGAAATATTCAAAATTATGAATAGCCAGAACCTACAACAGAGATTACTCTACCCAGCAAAGCTATCATTCAGAATTGAAGGGCAGATAAAGAGCTTCACAGATAAGAAAAAGCTAAAGGAGTTCATCACTGCCAAACCAGTATTATATGAAATGCTGAAAGGTATTCTTTAAGAAGAGGAAGAAGAAAAAGGTAAAGATAAAAATTATGAACAACAAATACATATCTATCAACAAGTGAATCTAAAAATCAAGTGAATAAAAAATCTGATGAACAGAATAAACTGGTGAATATAATAGAATCAGGGGCATAGAAAGGGAGTGGACTGACAATACTTGGGGGGAAAGGGGTATGGGAGGTGTGGGAAGAGACTGGACAAATATCATACACCTATGGATGAGGACAGTGGGCGGAGGGGGGGGTAAGTGCATGGGGTGGGGTGGGGTGGGCTGGGAACCGGGTGGAGGGGAGCTATGGGGGAGGGAAAAAAGAGGAACAACTGTAATAATCTGAACAATAAAGATTTTTAATTTCATAACTATCCCAGCTCATCACATTTATACAAAATTTCTTAACCCTTCAAAAGCTTCATGCTTCCTCATTTCCTCACTGTTAAACAATGTAACAATAGTCCTATATAGTAAAAGCCTAGGTGACATCACGCCCTCATGCGACGCCACCATAAGATGGCTGCCCTCACGTCGTCACAAGATGGCCACCACAAGATGGCCAGCAGGGGAGGGCAGTTGTTGGAGATCAGGCCAGCAGGGGAGGGCAGTTGGGGACCATCGGGCTGGCAGGGGAGGGCAGTTGGGGGCAATTGGGCCGGCAGGGGAGGGCAGTTGGGGGCGATCAGGCTCGCAGGGGAGCAGTTAGGCATCAATCAGGCTGGCAGGGGAGTGGTTAGGGGGCAATCAGGCAGGCAAGCAGGAGAGTGGTTAGGAGCCAGCAGTCCCAGATTGTGAGAGGGAAGTCCGACTGCCCCCAAGGGGCCCCTGATTGGAGAGGGTTCAGGCCGGGCTGAGGGACACCCCTCCACTCCTGTTGCACGAATTTTGTGCATCGGGCCTCTAGTATCTTCATAACAGATTGAGTTTTAAAACTGGAGTTTGAAAAAGCACCTGGTACAGTGTCTGGCATATGATTACCCATCAATAAATATCTAAATTATAAATTACCACAGATACTTTTCCAGTTAACTACTAACAAGCTGGGAGTATTAGTTCTAGGCTTTTAAGGAGGTATTGTCAATTAATGAAATATTAAGCATTCCTACAAAATGAACAAACAATATAAAATTGGAAGAGAATGTGTGAAAAAACACACATACCCCCTGACTTTTTTTCAGGTAAAGCAATCTTTCCATCTGATAGAGAATCAACAAGATCCTGAAATTCTGCAGGAACATCAGCTTGTTTCCAGCGCTCATTGTCTAAGAGGAGGCTATTTAAAAGTAAAAAGAAAGATAAACCTTAATAACATTTTAATGCCATTTTTCTTGGTTGAAAAGAGCTGAGAAAATACATGAAACTTTTGTTATATCTTTTAATAATAAAAACTACAAATAAATTAAACTCAAGTAGAGCTCATGCAATACAAGACAGAGTTTTTAAATAGCAATGGCTATTAGCTATATTGTTAGTACATAAGACTTAAAAGTGTTGAATACATTAGTAAATTGAAATCATTCATAAATAGTATGAATACTTTCAGAAAATATTTCTCTTTTCATATGTCTTAGCCTAACCAAGAAGAGTGATGAAACATAATTATCTTCACTTTCACTGGGGGAAAAAGGCAATCTATTAAGGATCTTCCTGATAAATATTTTAATGGGAATAAACATTCTAACTTCATTTGGAAAAGCCAAAAAATGTGATTTTGATTCCAAATCTGCCTTTAATTAAAAAGGAAAAACTTTGTCAGGAGTTTTGGTTGGCCAATCAGTTAAGTTTCTTCTTTTAAATATAATTGTGTTTTTGTAAAGAAAAGGAAAAAAATGAAAGACAGAATAGACACAGTAATGATACCTGAGCTTAGTTTTTCTCTCTTCATGAAACCTGTTTACAAATTTATTAGCTTGGCTCTGAAGTGCTCCAAGTAATGACATGCTTTTTCTTCCACAGATCTGTTCAGTGTCTAAAATGAATGTTTCCATTAACCTAGAAAGTGTTATGAATTCCGTGGAATTTAGCTTCTCAAGAAAACCATCCTAAATTTTAAAGATAACACAAAAATCATGACAGTTAGTATATCACCAAATATGGATATGCTACAAAACCACTCAGTTTGACAAATGTTATTAATTATTTTATTATATTTAATATATTAATTCAAAAAAATTATTTTGAAATCATTATTTTAATGATTCTAATACTTTAGTCTCAAAAAATTGAATGTAAAAAGCTTAAGATGTCTCAATTTTATTCCAACTCATTTAAAATACAGCAGCTCAAATAAATTCACAATCTACACTAATAAAAGAGAAACATGGAAATTGACCGTACCTCCGCTATGCCCACCAGCCACACCCACCAGTCAATCAGGAGCAAGTATGCAAATTAACCCAACCAATATGGCTGCAGCCACAGAGCGAGCAGGAGGCTTTTGTTTCCCCGGCAATGGAGGAAGCCAAGCTTCCCGCCCGCTCTGGCTGGCCCTGGCCTCTGCTCAAGGCTACAAAGTTTCAATTATAGAAGATAAATAAATCCCAGATACCAGGGCCTCCGCTTGGGTCACTGGGGGGCGTGGCCGGCCTGCAAACAACCACAGGCCCCTCGCCCAGGCCACCCCATGCTCCAAGGGCCCCCACCTTGATCCGTGACACCCTTCAGGGCAAACCAGCCGGCCCCCACCCATGCACCAGGCCTCTATCCTATCTAATAAACGAGTAATATGCAAATTGACCGTCACTCCAACACACAAGATGGCTGCCCCCATGTGGTCAAAGATGGCTGCCCCCATGTGGACACAAGATGGCCAGCAGGGGAGGGCAGTTGGGGGCGATCAAGCCTGCAGGGGAGGGCAGTTAGGGGTGACCAGGCCAGAAGAGGAGGGAAGTTGGGGGCGACCGGGCCTGCAGGGAAGGGCAATTGGGGGGGACCCAGGCCTGCCGGGGAGAGAAGTTGGGGGGGACCAGGCCTGCAGGGGAGGGCAGTTGGGCAGGACCAGGCCTGCAGAGGAGGGCAGTTAGGGGTGACCAGGCCTACAGGGGAGGGCTGTTAGGGGCAATCAGGCTGGCAGGGGAGCAGTTAGGCATCAGTCAGGCTGGCAGGGGAGTGGTTAGGGGGTGATCAGGCTGGCAGGCAGAAGTGGTTAGGGGCAATCAGGAAGGCAGGCAGGAAAGCAGTTGGGAGCCAGCAGTCCTGGATTGTGAGAGGGATATCTGACTGCCCGTTTAGGCCTGATCCCAGTAGGATCAGGCCTAAACGGGCAGTCGGACATCCCTCGAGGGGTTCCAGATTGAAGAGGGTGCAGGCTGGGCTGAGGGACACATACACACCCCATGCACAAATTTCGTGCACTGGGCCTCTAGTATTATATAAAAACTAGAGGCCTGGTGCATGAATCTGTGCATGGGTAGGGTCCGGCCAGCCCTCCCTGATCGAGGCTGATTGGGCTGGGCCGGCCGTGGGGAGGGGATGCGGTTGGCTGGCCAACCCCACCCCCAATCGGGGGTGGAGCGGCTGGGGGGAGGGGCCGCAGGTGGTTGGCCAGCTGGCCCCGCCACCTGGTCGAACTCCCAGTTGAACTCCTGGTTGTGGGACAATTTGTATATTAACTTTTATTACATAGGATTTCACAATATTGGAGTTCAACAAATTTTAATAATAAATTGTTTGACTAGTTACACTCACATGTACAAAATAGCATTATTAATTTCAAAGTAATTATTAAGGTATATTTCAAAGTAAGTATTTTATTAAATCATTTATTTGAAAAGAATACTTGAATATGTTTTCCTATTTCTCTTATTTTGATTATTTTAACATCTTCCTAATAATTAATCTTACTAAGTGTTAAAAAATATAATATGCATTATGGGGAACATAGGGACATAAACAGGGATATGATTCCAGATTTTCAAAATAATTACACTATATATAAAATATCTAAAGCTTTATTAAAACAACTAACCTTTGCTCTTGACATGAGAAATTTGACAGCTCGATCATGGCATATGTCTGAGGCACTATACAATAACTCCTGGATATTATTTGCCAGCTTTCCTAGTTCTAAGTCAGTTAATTTCATGTCTTCATTCATCCTGAAAATGATCAAAAATAGATTAAGTCAGGGAAAGTTGTGAAAACATTGTTCTACATAGGTGACATATCAATAAAAAAACAAAATGCTATAAAATTCTCATTTAAGGAAAAATTCTGTGATGTGCCAAATACTGTTGTTGTTTTTTTTGGTGTAGTGAAGGATCTATCACTTAAACAAGTCAAGACA
Organism: Plecotus auritus; assembly: GCF_963455305.1. Taxonomy (NCBI): domain Eukaryota; kingdom Metazoa; phylum Chordata; class Mammalia; order Chiroptera; family Vespertilionidae; genus Plecotus; species Plecotus auritus. Next base: position 136,921,220 of record NC_137782.1, on the reverse strand, counting down.
ATACAAATATATTTACTCGAATCTTATAGAAGAATAATTTTCTCTTTCTACTAATAGTTTTAATAGTTAAATTCAGACTCTGGTTGGAAATTTTGCAAAAACTACAGCAAAAAAAAAAAAAATTTCTACTTAGGTATAAAGTGGTTGCTGTAATAGGTTGTGCACGGGTGTTTAAGATGACAAGGTGGAAGGAGGAAAAGAGGAAGGAATGTTATTTAATGACAAACAAGCTCTCTTTTTACTTACAATTATGAATGTTAACATTCAGTTTAACTGAACTAACATCTCCTGAGCATTTACTGTGTTTAAATGCTTGGCATTGGAGGGGAAATAATAGATCACTGCCCTCAGCGAACTTAAAATTGAACAGAAGTATTTGTAAGATGTTATGCATTTTTTTCCAGTTTTGAGAAGGAAATGTATCACTTTCAATTTTTATACATTTTCCTCTGGTATATGTAAAGATCACTGATTCCATGGCAACAATTCAGTTTACATAAACCAAGTTAGTGCCTTACCATCATTTTCTCCCTTTCAGTTGAATTAAAATAATTTTCAAAGATATTATAAAGAGGCTTTGATGTATATTAATTTTTGAGGAAAACCACTACTCTAACTGGGTTAAGTAAGGTATTAATGGAAGTTATTTACTGCTATTCTTTAAAATTATTATATCACTAAATTTATTTACTAATGTTCTAAAATAATAGAGGGGTTAATATTCTTAAAGTACTCTCACAAATAGTAATTTGTTTGGTTCTCACATTCTGAGGCAGGTATGTAAATATCTTCTTTATAGATGAGGACACTGAATCTCTAAAGGTTTAAAGTGACCTACCCAAAGTTACAAAGATGAAGAGGATGAGACCAGAATCCAGAATTAGTGTAATTTTATTTCTAATGTGCTAAACTGCCTCTACTCCAACACTTACTTCTACATAGATGGTCTAGAACTATTTCAATACCAGCTCCTACAAACTGCTTAAATTTCAAAGTTCAAATTTATTATTAAAATAAAATTTTATTTTCTGAAGGATTTCTAAAATTAGTCACTATATAACAACAGAATGATAAAGAATTTGGAACTCTTGACAATATGCTACCAATTCACAAAGATATAAGAAGAGAGCAAATGAAAAACAACTCAAATCTTTAAAAAGTAGGATGACAATTCACAAAGCTGAAAGTTTGTGTTTTTTTAAAGTCATTTATTTAATTATTATTTTGCTTTTTAAAATGATTTTTAATTTTAAGACTAATTGGATCCTTTTTTATGTTAATATGGGGAAAACTTCACAAGTGTTTCTGTGTATATATACAAAAGAAGTAAAAGCAGTATCTCAAAGAGTTTTTGCACACCCATGTTCAATAGCACCAATAACAACAGCCAAGAGATGGGAGCAACCCAGGAATCCACTGATAGATGAATGGATAAACATTCATTGCCTATGCATACAATAGAACAGTATTCAGCACTGAAAAAAGTGAATTCTGATACATGCTACAACATGGTTGAACCTTGAAGACATTATGCTACGTGAAATAAGCCAGACACAAAAGGACAAATACTGGTAGTACTGGAAGCCATAGCGATCAGACAAGAAGAAGAAATAAAAGGAATCCAAGTTGGAAAAGAAGAAGTAAAACTGACATTATTCACAGGTGACATGATATTATACATAGAAAACCCTAAAGACTCCATCAAAAAACTTACTAGATTTAATACATGAGTCTGGCAATGTAGCAGGATATAAAATTAACGCCCAGAAATCTATGGCTTTTTTTATACACCAATAGTGAAGTTACAGACAGAGAGATTAAAAAAAAATCCCATTTACCAATGCACCAAAAAAATTAAGATACCTAGGAATAAACTTAACTAAGGAGGTAAAAGACCTGTACTCTGAAAACTACGGGATGTTGAAAAAAAGAGGTAGAGGAAGACATAAACAAATGGAAGAATATACTATGCCCATGGGTTGGTAGAATCAACATCATTAAAATGTCCATACTACCCAAAGCAATCTATAGATTCAATGTAATCCCCATTAAAATACCAACAGCATATTTCATAGACCTAGAACAAACTCTCCAAAAATTCACCTGGAATAAAAAAGGACCCCGAATAGCCACAGCAATCCTGAAAAGAAGAACAAAGTTGGAGGGATCACAATACCAGATATCAAGCTACTAGTATATTACAAAGCCATTGTTCTCAAACTGCCTGGTACTGGACAAAAACAGACATATAGACCAATGGAACCGAACAGAGAACCCAGAAATCAACCCAAGCCATTATGCTCAATTAATATTTGACAAAGGAGGCAAGAGCATACAATGGAGTCAAGACAGTCTCTTCAATAAATGGTGTTGGGAAAATTGGACAGATACATGCAAAAAAATGAAACTAGACCACCAACTTATACCATTCACAAAAATAAACTCAAAGTGGATAAAGGACTTAAATGTAAGATGGGAAACCATAAAAATCTTAGAAGAATCCATAGGCAGCAAAATATCAGACATGTCATAGCAATATCTTTACCGATACAGCTCCTAGGACAATGGAAACTAAGGAGAAAATAAACAAATGGGACTACATCAAAATAAAAAGCTTCTGCACAGCAAAAGAAACTATCAACAAAACAACAAGAAAGCCCACTGCACGGGAGAACATATTTGCCAATATTATAACCGATAAGGGTTTAATCTCCAAAATTTACAGGGAACTCATACAACTTAACAAAAGGAAGATAAACAATCCAACCAAAAAATGGGCAAAAGAGCTAAATAGACACTTTTCGAAAGAGGACATATGAAAACATGCTCAAAGTCACTAATCATCTGAGAGATGCAAATCAAAACGACAATGAGGTACCATCTCACACCTGTCAGAATGGCTATCCTCAACAAATCAACAAACGACAAGTGCTGGAGAGGATGTGGAGAAAAAGGAACCCTGGTGCACTGCTGGTGGGAATGCAGACTGGTGCAGCCACTGTGGAGAACAGTATGGAGTTTCCTCAAAAAATTAAAAATGGAACTCCCATTTGACCCAGTAATTCCACTTCTAGGAATATATTCCAAGAAACCAGAAACACCAATCAGAAAGGATATATGCACTCCTAGGTTCATAGCAGCACAATTTACAATAGTTAAGATTTGGAAACAGCCTAAGTGCCCATCAGCAAATGAGTGAATTAAAAAACTGTGGTACATTTACACAATGGAATACTATGCTGCTGTAAAAAAGAAGGAACTCTTACCAATTTGCAGCAGCATGGATGGACCTGGAGAGCATTATGCTAAGTGAAATAAGCCAGTCGGAGAAAGATAAATATCACATGATCTCACTCATTTGTGGAATATAATGAACAACATAAACTGATGAACTAAAATAGATTCAGAGACATAGAAGCATTGAACAGACCATCAAACCTCAGAGGGAAGGCAGGAGTGTGGGGGAGTCTGGGGGGTGAGAGATCAACCAAAGGACTGGTATGCATACATATAAGCATAACCCATGGACACAGACAGTAGTGGGGTGAGGGTGTGTGCTGGGGGGTGGGTGGGAGCTACCAGAGAGAGGTCAATGGGGGGAAAAAGGAGACATATGTAATACTTTAAACAATAAAGAATAAAAAAACAAAAAACAAAAATCTGGAGCAGCCTCCTTAGGCAAAGATAGAAGCTACACAATTAGGATGGGAGAATTGCCTTTTCAGCTCTGGACCACCTACCTCTGAACTGTTACATGAGAGGACCATAATGCTATATTGCTTAAGCTATAGAGGTTTTTACATCTCTTTTAATAGCAGTTTTAGATTGTACCCTAACCAGTAAATGTGAAACTATTAGACTGAACAGAAAAAAAAAGTGTTTTTATTAATATGTAGTTCAGAGTTTTTTTGGGTTTTCTTTTTGGTGAGGAATGGAGATGATATAGCTGACTTTATACTGTTAAATGCAACCTTTATAAGCTCCAGAGCCATAAGCTGACTTATGTGAAAATGAACAGAAGTTCTGAGTTCTTATTATTCTTAACAATAATTAAATCCAAACTATATTCTTGGACCAGAAAGACTTTATTGGCTTTGTTTTCATTCTTTCTATATTCTAGATTATTGGGACAATTGGTGAATTCTTACTGCAGTTTATAGATTAGATGGTAATAATGTATCAATGTTTCCTTGATTTTAATTGGTATACTGTGGTTATTTAAGGGAGTATTATTGTATTTAGGAAATATAAACTTAAGTATTTGGGGATAATGGGACATCAAGTCTGCAACCTATTGTCAAATGATTCAGAAAAAATATTAACATGAGAGACAAAGAAGATAAGGGGAAGAGAGAAGGAGAGAGAAAAAGGAAGGGTGGGAGAAACAGGGCAATATGGTAACCTGTTAACAATTGGGAAATCAAAGTGAAGGATATATGAGAGTTTTTAGTACTATTTTGGCAACTTTTCTGTAAATATGAAATTATTTCAAAATAATAAGTTTTAAAAAGTAATGTTTAAAAAGACAGTATGATCCACTTGGAAATTCATATCTTTGAAAAATCAAAAACTGTAAATCAAACAGATTTTCACTACATACAAAATACAAAGTGACATAGAAGAAAATAAAAATAGGTAATACTGATCTGAGGTTCAGGACAAGTTCTGTCACTACTGACTTTAAGTCATCTAAACTCTTTGAAATGAAGGCATTTAAATGATTCCTTCCTAGCCTTAAAATTCTGCAATTCTCGATTACTTCCAAAGCTCACCTCCTAACTACCTTCCATACATTTCCAAAATCATACGTTTCACAAAATTGATTTTTGTTAAAATAAATTCCAAGACCAAAGTTTACATGGTTTTTCAATAAACTGAATAATCAACCTACTGAAACCATTAATAAGGTGATTCAAAATCTTGTGTAGTTGGCAGCAGTCACCATACTCACATAATGTCCACACCTCCTGGAGTAGCTGATGATGACGTCTGCTCTTTACTGGATGAAGAATCAGTAGTACATTCTGGTTCAGATACCGAATCACTGCTGCAGGGCTCACTATTTGGAGATGCATTTCTTTGAGAGGTAGTGTCAATTGTTATAGGTGTTAATTCATTCTCACTGAATGCATCACTTACAAATATGCCTTCTTGGATTAAATAAGCCACCTCTGTGTCCAAGGAATTATCCTTTGCAGCATTCTTCTGTTGTGAAATCTCCTCCAATTCTCTAGTTCTTTGGTTTTTGTCAAGAACTGAGAGAACAACATTGTGAATGATATTTAATGTTGCCTGTAAGAAAAAAGGGTACATTTTTAAAGGATTTAAAATATCTTGCACCTAAAGTTCCTAAAAGTAAATTCTGTGTATGTACTTTTAAACATTTTATAAATGAGTCAACGTCATGTATGTAACACCGTAAAGGTGACTTGTGAAAAAGAACTGCTCAAGAGAAATGGGCACCCTAAAGCTTAAATAAACTTCTGTAGTTTAGTTGATTTTGTAAATTAAAATATCCCTAAATATAATGCAGATTTCTCTAACCTCTTAGCTAGGTTGCACTAAACATAACTTGCCTGTAAGGAATCATATCGTTGATGTGCTTGTTTAAAAGAAAAAAAGCCATATTCCTTACCATGCCTAACCTTAGATCCATTTCTCCTTATCTCACGCCTGTTTTCATTCACTCACCACTCTGCAGACATTCTGGTTCTCTTTCTACTCTTCTAAATTCTATTGTTCCCCTCTCAAGGCCCTTTGTTGTTTCCTCTGCTTGGAATGCTCTTCACCTTGACCTCTGCATAAGTGTTTCCTCTCATCACTCAGGTTTTTGCACAAAGTTAGTTCCTCAAAGAGGCCTTCTCTGACTCTCCTTCCAGCAACTCCATCCCATTACCCAGTTTTAAAAATACAACAGTTATCATTATATATTTAACTTTTTAATTCTAGGTCTTCACTAGAACGTTAACTCTGAGATACTTTAATTCTAATGCCTAGAATAGTGCTAGGCACATAGGAGGCACTTAATAAATATTGAAAGTTAGATGAATTAAGAGTAATTATATATAAATTAAGTCTTTATGAACTATTAGGAAATAAGGGATTACTTGCCTACTTTAATATACATGGTGGCATTCTCATAATTTGTTGCCCCCTTTCTAAAAACTGATTTCTTTTTCAAGATCTACATGGTTCTAGAGAAAGAGATTCCAACTTCAGGTCTTCAAAGATAGGATTAAGGGTCTAAGCTCATGCAGTCAGCACATGGAACTACCATGGCCTGAGCTTAAAGCTAAAGATGCATAGAAGACAAACTGAGAAAAATGCAGAGAAACAAAACCAAGGCTAGATAACATCATCAACTTTTCTATCAAACACCTAAAGGCTGACCTACATCTGGATATTTTTTAGTTAAATATGCTAGTAAGTCCCCTTAATGGCTGAAGACACTCTGGCTTGTATTTTCCTGTTATTTGGAACTAAAAGCACTCTTAAGACACAATAGCCCATACAGTATATTGCAGAAATTCTGTGCCTTTGTTTTTTGGCCAGTGGGTATCCAGCCAAAGGGCTACACTACCAAAGTGTTTATGCGTACTACATTTTTATCTTTCTCTGTTGATCAGTAACTTCTCTATTATCTCAAGCATGCTCCTTGCCACACTCCACCATTGATGATTTTAATCACCACTATAGTCTTAATCTTTGATGTGATTATATCCCCAACCTCATTTTACTTTTCTTCATATCTTTCCATCTTGCATATTTCCTGTCTTAATTTTTTTTTTTAGTAAAAAGACTATGATGGTTGACATAGTCTTTCTCTTCCCAGCTATACAAATCAGCTTAATCTTTGGGTTATAGACAACCAACAAGAATTTTAATAAAAATTCAAAATATAATTAACAGTAAAGAAGAACAAAGTTGGAGGTCTGATTTCAAGATTTACTAAGTGATACCATTATCAAAAAGTGTAATACTGGCATAAATATAGACATATAGACCAATGTGATAGCATAAAGAACCCAGAAATAAACCCTCCCATATATGGTCAAATGATTTTTGACAAGGTTACCAAGACCATTCAATGGGGAAGACAGTCTTCAATAAATGGTGTTTACAAAACTGGATACCCACCAGCCAAAAAACAAAGTAGGACCTTTTTCTTACACTATATACAAAAATTAACTCAAAATAGTTAAAAGTTCTAAAATATAACCTAAAACAATTAACTTTCAGAAGAAAACATAGAAGGAAAGCTTCACAACATTGAATTTGGTGATGATTTCTTGGATATGACACCAAAAGCACAGGCAACAAAAGAAAAAGTGAACTACCTTACCTAATAATAGAGAAACATGTAAACTGACTGTACCTCTGCTACGCCCACAGCCAATCAGAGTGAGTATGCAAATTAACACAACAAAGATGGCGGTTAATTTGCATACATACCTGGGTCCTGGAAACCTCCTGGGCACCCAGGTCACTTCCAGCCGGCCATCGGAGGGGCGGAGGGAGGGGGGAAGGGGCCGAGCCTGCGATCAGAGGGGCGGGGGGGGGGGGCGCTTCCCAAGCCTAAAGCCTGAGGCAGAGGTTTTAGGCTTGGGAAGGGGCTGAGCCTGCGATTGGAGGGGTGGGGGGCCCGCTTCCCAAGCCTAAAACCTGGGGCAGAGGCTTTAGGCTTGGGAAGGGGCCCAGCCTGTGATTGGAGGGGCGGGGGGGGGGGGGGCTTCCCAAGCCTAAAGCCTGGGATCGGAGGGAAGGGGGAAAAAATCAATGGATACATATCCTCAGGTGAGGATAAAAAGAAAAATAAAGAAAGAAATGTCATATCCTATGAAAGACACATCTTGAAAATGCCTAAAGAAAGTTGTCATTTTTTCATGGTGAAGGGACTGGAGTCCATGTTGATGAAAATACCTTGGCGGTTGCAGTGACTGGCAGTGGCTGCAGCAGCGGGGTGATGGGGCTGGCGCATTCCCCTGATAAGCCTGGTCGCCACCCGCAAAGGGAGGCCAGACTGCGGCTTAGGTCCGCTCCCAATGGGGAGTGGGCCTAAGCCATCAGTAGGACATCCCCGAGGGCTCCCAGTATGTGAGAGGGGGTAGGCTGGGTTGAGGGACCCCGGCCCCTAGTATCAAAATTAAAAACTTCTGTGCACCAAAGGGCACAAAAAAACAGTGAAAAAACAACCCATACAATGGGAGAAAATATTTGCAAATTATTAAAGGGTTAATAGCCAGAATATACAAAGAATTCCTACAATTCAAAAAACAAAGAAACATCTGATTAAAAAATGGTCAGACTCCCACACCTGATGAACAGCTTCAGACCACATCAAATCACCAGAAACTCTGCAGGCCAGAGGGAGTGGCAAGAAATATTCAAAGTGATGAAAAATAAGGACCTACAACAGAGATTACTCTATTTAGCAAAGCTATCATTTAGAACTGAAGGTCAGATATAGAGCTTCCCAGACAGGGAAAACCTAAAGGAGTTCATCACCACCTAACCAGTATTACATGAAATGTTAAAAGGTGAAGAAGAAGGAAGAAGGAGGAAAAAGAAGAAAGGAAGAGGAAGGAGGAGGAAGGAAGAGGAAGGAAGAAGAAGGAGGAGGAGGAGGAGGAGGAGGAGGAGGAGGAGGAGGAGGAGGAGGAAGAGGGGGAGAAGGAGGAAGAGGGGAAGGAGGAGGGGGAGGGAGAGGAGGAGGAGGAAGAGGGGGAGGAGGAGGAGAGGAAAGAGGAAGAAGAGGAAGGAGGAGGAGGAGAAGAAGGAGGAGGAGGAGGAGGAGAAGAAGGAGGAGGAGGAGGAGAAGAAGGAGGAGGAGGAGGAGAAGAAGGAGGAGGAGGAGGAGAGGAAGAAGAAGGAGGAGGAGGAGGAGGAGGAGCAGCAGGAACAAAGAAGATATTTCTTCAAAGATATTAAAAATGGCAATAAGCACATAAAAAGGTCAACATCACATAATCATTAGAAAAATGAAAACCAAACTAAAATGAAGTACAACCTTACACCCATTATGATGTCTACTATCAAAAAAAGAAAAAGCAACAAGTGTTGGCAAAAATGTGGAGAAATTAAAATTGTTATGCACTACTGGTGGGAATATAAAACTGCACCTATTATTAAAACCAGCATGAAGTTCCTCGAAAAATCAGAAACAGAATTGTCATATGATCCAACAATTCCACTTCTGAACATATACCAAAAGAACTGAAAGCAGCTATGAGATATTTGTTCATATTGTGAAGCATTATTTACAACAGCAAAAGGTGGAAGCAACTCAAGTGTCCACTGACAGAAGAAGGAATGAACAAAATGTGGAATATATATATACTAGTACAGTCGTCGGCAAACAGTGGCTCGCGAGCCGCAGTTTGCCGCTCTGTTGACTAATGAGTTTGCCAACCACTGGACTAGACTAAATGTTACCGAGTAGTTGGAAGCTGTGAGAATTAGGCAATTGTGGCATATTGTGTGCAAAGAGGTAAAGGGTAGTATGTGACAGTGGTCGGCAAACTCATTAGTCAACAGAGCGGCAAACGGCGGCTCGTGAGCTGCTGTTTGCTGACCACTGTACTAGGATAACGGGATGTTATTTAACCTTAGAAATGAATGAAATTTTGACACATGCCACAATGAATGAACCTTGAGAACATTAAGCTAAATGAAACAAACCAATCTCAAAAGGACAAATACTGTATATTGAGCCCTGGCCGATGTGGGTCAGTGGCTGGAGCGTCCGTTCCCGCACCAAAGGGTTGCAGGTTCAATTCCCAGTCAAGGGCACATACCTAGGTTATGGGTTCACTCTCCACCCCCGATTGGGGACATATGAGAAGCAACCAGTTGATGTGTCTCTCTCATATCAATCTCTCTCTCTCTCTCTCTCCCTCCCTTCTGCTCTCTCTGAAAAGCAATGGAAAATATCCTAATGTGAGGATTAACAACAACAAAAAACTATATAATTAACACTTATATGAGGTACCGATAGCAGTCAAACTCAGGCAGAAAGTAAATGGTGGTTGCCAGGAGATGGAAGGATGAAAAGGGAAGTAATTGTTTATTTTATTTTATTATTTTATTTTACTTTACTTTATTTTACTTTATTTTATTTTTTAACTAGAGGCCCGGTGCATGATTTGTGCATGGGTGGGGTACCTTGGCCTGGCCAGCGATTGGGGCCATCTCACCCAGTCCCAATTGGGGCCGATGGGGGCCGGCCAGCCTGGGAGGGACCGTGGGAGGGCTCCAGGGTGTGTCCAGCCCTCTCGCCCAGTCCCGATCGGTGGGACCCCAGGAGTAAGCTAACCTACCGTTCGGAGCATCTGCCCCCTGGTGGTCAGTGCATGTCATAGCAACTGGTCAAGCGGTCAACCAAACAGTTGACCAATTGGTTGGACACAGCATATTACGCTTTTATTATATAGGATATGTTTTTACTGATTTCAGAGAGAAAAAGGGAAAGAAATAGAAACAATGATGAGAGAGAATCACTGATTGGCTGCCTCCTGCATGCCCATTATGGGAATGGAGCCCACATCCCAGGCATGTGCCCTGACCTGGAATAGAACCACGACCTCCTGGTTCATAGATCGACACTCAACCACTGACCTACAACGGCCGGGCAAGTTATTGTTTTAATAGCTACAGAGTTTCAGTTTTTTTAGATGAAAAGTTCTGTAGATGGATGGTAGTGATAGTAGCAAAACAATGTGAATGCCACTAAACTGTACAATTAAAAATCCTTAAGGGAGAACCAAGATAGCAGTGTAGGTAAACACCTTACTCGCTGCCTCCAACAACCATATCAAAATTACAACTAAAATACAGAACAACCATCATCCAGAACCACCTGAAAGCTGGCTGAATAGAAGTCTACAACTAGAGAAGTGAAGAAGAAAGCACGTTAAGACTGGTAGGAGGGGCAGAGGCACTGACCAGGCTGGACTGGCACCCATGTGTGCAGTTTTTTTAATCGGGAGGGAAATGCTCTCTGTGGAGGCCCCCCCGTGAGGAGCAAGGGGTCCCATCCCCACATCAGACCCTCAACCCAAGCTCCCAAAGCTGGGAAATGAAGTCCCCATAACTAAGGGCTGTAAAAACCAGCAGGGATTGTGGTTGAGTGACATGTAGGCTGCTGGAGACCCAGGTGTTCCTCTTAAAGGGCCAGCACATAAACTGAACTTACAAGGTCCCGCTTCCTCTGAGCTCTACTGCCAACGCAAGGCCCTGGGGCACCAGACACATATGAGTAGGAACTGGATTATCTGGCATCAAGGCAGGAACTCGGGAGTGGCTTTCTCCTAGATGGAGGTGTTCACAGGTGTCATTATTCCTATGCTGGGATCTCCCCTTTTGCAGGGCTGATTGGCAGGCATTTCTGTTTGCTCTGCCCTGGTGATTCCCTGAGACCCCACCCCATCCAATCTGCAGCCCCACCCATGCTCTTTGCAGCAGCTTTTGCATATGAATGGCCTGTCCTTGCTCAGGCTTCAGACTTTGCTAAAATCTCTCAAACAAGCTGTAGCTGGGTAAGGGAGCCCCAAATCTATCAGAGCCAGCAGTAGTACCAGTCTGCCTTGCTTTACAGCTAGACCTTGCCTGGGCACTTCTAAGTCCAATACAAATAGGAGGAATCTGCAGATCTCTCTGTAGCTCCTGCTGGGTGGCCACAGGCAGTGGCTGACTTTGCACCTCCTTGGATCAAGAGCCAGTGCACCCAGTGGTCCTCATCAGACCATATCAGATTACAGCTCTACACACTATAAGCGACACACTCAATGAGCACCAAAGTCCCACTGAAACAAGTCCTGCTCTATAGGGGTGTCTCCTGCACAGCAGTTCTCCCACTATAGTTGCAGCTGGTCTTCACAGCCAATTGGCCTAGAGGTCAATTCCTCCCAGTGACACCAACAGCAATCAAGTCTCAACTACAACAAGACTGTGCACAGAGCCCACAAAGGGGGGCACCTAGAGTGCCCAGCTCAGGTGACTGGGGAGGCTAAGCCACTAGGCCCTGCAGGACACCTACTACACAAGGCCACTCTACCAACTCAAGGAGACATAGCAGCTCTACCAATACATAGAAACAAATACAGGGAACCAGCCAAAATGTGGAGACAAAGAAACATGTCACAAATGAAAGAAATGGAAGAAAGCAAACTACTTGATATAGAGTTCAAAACCATGGTAATAAGGTTACTCAAGAATCTTCATGAGACAGTCAAGGGATTTGGTGAGATTTTCAAGGATCTTAGTGAGAATGCCAATTCTATGCAATGTGAAAATCCTCTTTATCCAGACATGCAATAATAGAAGTGATGATGTCAAGGTGGGATTATGAGGAAAAGTAAAAACATGACCTAGTTATTGATCAATCCACAGATACAGGTTTCCTATCTCTGTCAATAGGTGGGATCAACATTTTGGTAGGAGTCTAAATTAGGTATAGTGAATAAAGTTTTATTAAACTTTTCCCACTCTGATTGGAGAGCTTATTCATGTGACTTAGCATTACTCAAATGTCAGCAATGGAAAGTCATGTCATAGATAAGTCACTAAGTCCCCAAGACCATTTTAACATGATACTCAGGAGATGCCAGGAATGTTAACTAGTACATATAACATAATACTGACATATGATAATTAAAAGAATATCTCATTTCATAAATAGCCTACTATACGCAGTAATTCCTAATAACTTTCTCTTATTAAAACACAATCCCAAACAAAATGTATTAGAGCATGTGACATCTTTTCTTCTCAAAAACGCTGTGTGGTATGTGTTCTTTTCCTTATATTTAATGGCCTAAAAGTAAGTGGTTTGACTAAAGAGACAAAGTAATTAAATGTAATACATGACCCTTAATTGGATCCCAGATTAAAAAATGAAATAAAAACTTGCAACAAAGGACATTAATAAAGCAACTTAAATATGAAATATGTTTTAAAATGCCATCAACACTAAATTTCTAGAAAAATTAAGTGGTTTAGGAGAGATTTTTGAATGTTATACAACACTGGACCTCTAGATAATCTAGAGAGATTCAAGCCTCACGAAATCAGAAAATATTATTGTATAAATTTAATGCCAAGCAAACTTATTTCTTTTTAATATCAAATAAATAATCCAAATTATAAAAGATACCAAAATATTCTGCAACACTTCAAATCTTATTTAAAAACAGGCCTTAGAAAAATTACTAAAACAAAGAAATTGTGTTTTGTTCTAGTTTGATCCTACATATATTTATAAATCTAGAAAGTTGACTTAATTTTAGGGATATTTTGGATAAACTGATAATCATATAAGCTTACCTTAACTCTCTGTAGGAAAACTGTAAACTTAAAGAAAATATCCTTTAGTAGATCAAACCACTGAGGAAAATTCAACATTCTCATCTGATCTGCAAGCCTAAAAAAACAAAGACAAAAATAGTGATTGTCTTTGGGCCAAATGCTATATGAAATAAACCTACAAATTAAAGGAAACTATACTAAATACTAGTATAGTTTTTATACTAGTATACTATAAAGGAAACTATACTAAATACTAGTTTTTATACTAGTATACTAAATACTATCTAGTAACATAAGAATTATGTAATTTCATCTAGATACCCTGTATCAAAAAATTTAGTTGAAGTCAATTACCAAGCAACTCCTTCTTGGCTAAATATCTCTAAGACTAATTTAGTTAAGTATACTGACTTATGAATCTTACAAAATAATTCCATGTGAGCATAATTCGTGACCATTGGGTAAAAAGCCAGAGAGAAATAAACCAATTTTGGTTTAAGGGGGAGAAGAAATATTCTGAAATAAGTAAAAATAGGAACATAACATCTCCCTTAATAACTTAATAACCTACTTTTCTAATTACAAGCTAAAATGTACTTTTCCACATATGGCATGGTGGCTAAGAGCATGAGCTCTGGGCCCACAATGCCTTGGATCAAGTTCCAGCCCTGCCATTTACTCTCTGTATGACTCTGGACAAGTGACTTAACCCCTGCATGCTCTAATTTTCTCACCTTAACATGGGTGAAAGTAACAGAACTTACCTTGTATGATTGCTATGAATATTAACTGAGTTAATAAGAAGCACATAGAATAATTCATGGTGCATAAAAAGTTCTATGTATTAGCCAGTATGGTATAGTATACATATATGTGAATCATTATATATGATATTAGTATAATATATAATAGTATAGCCAATATTTTATAGCTGACAACAATCAATAACTTCAAGATAAAAAGTTAATGCAAAATAGTTCCATAAAAATATTTTATAGCATTACAATGACATTACTCTAAATTTTTAATGAATGCTGCTCCAGCTAAGAGTTTATTTTCCAAAGATATTCCTATACTTGAGATACAGGAAGCTCTCTATTTGAGGAAATATCCTAGGGAAGAAAACAATTAAAAATAACTGACTCTCCATGTCTATAGGGCTTTTAAAAGAGTCCCAATAACTTAATTTTTCTAACTACTGCACTAGTGATTCCTGCAGTATTAGGGCTGCTTCAACTAACTCTGAAACTGAGTTTTCACTAGGTAATAGTATGTAAATTAAAACTCCACATCCTCATTCTATGAGTCTGACCTAGAGGAGTTTCACATTTGTCCATATTGTTATTCATATTTTAGGCCAGTTAATAAAGTTTATATATCTATTTGAATGAGAAATTCATAGTCATAAAATATTTATCACTATTCTCAAAATAAAAGAATAGGGATTACACTGGTGAAAATAAAGTTACAGATATGGGCAATTCAAAATCATGTACTCAACTTTCAAAGCCAATTAGAAGCTGGGTTTTAATTATTTGGCCAACTAATTTAAATTTCACACTGATATCCTCTGAAATGGATTATCTGCAATTTCCCCCCTCCATATCTACATTGTATCCTCTCTACCCTCTGTCTGCCCTGGGAGATGATCTGCAGGGCTTGGTCAATGAGGAACCTTTACAAAAGATTGGAAGGAAGAGGCCTGGCCTGTGTAACTCAGTTGACTGGGCGTAGTACTGAGCACTAAAAGATTGCAGGTTTGATTCCTGGTCAGGGCACAGGCCCAGGCTGTGGGCTCAATCCCCTGTAGTGGGTGTGCAGGAGGTAGCTGATCAATGTTTTGCTCTCACATGGATGTTTCTCTCTCTCTCTCCCTCTCCCTTACTTTCTCTCTCTTAAAAAAACAAAACAATCAATAAAAAATAAAAAATAAAAAGATTGGAAGGAGAAAAGGTGCCTACAGCTCTATCTCCTCTCCTTGAGGGGTTACCTCCAGATGACTGCCTCCCTCCAGTGAAGATAATTTCAACTACTGAATGTCTTTTTTTTCCCTACCACTACATATCTTTCTCCTTCTGAATTCTATTAACTGCTCTCTTCCCTTAATAGAATTCAGAAGGAATTCTGTGACTGATATTTATACTTACTTCGTAACAGCATCTGTGTCTAGTTCTTCTATTTGTGAAACTTTATTAATCACACACTGCAAAATTTAAGAAAAAAATGTGATTAAAGTGAATTCTAAGTACTGTATATTTAAAAGGGCTTCAATGGGTAGAAATGAAAAAAATTAAAAATTAAGAAGTGTTACTTTGAAAATACATCTTAAAATTAAATGAAAGTAAAAGGGCCTCAATGATTCTGATAATTATCTTACCAGACTCCTCTTGTGTCTTTTATACATACCTCAAGGTGTTTAAAAAACTTCAGCATTACCATTACCCTATTAAATAATTATTCCAGGGTAGCTTAAACTGTATTAATTAAAATCTACTATTTAAAACTATTCAAAACATAAAAGAACACAGAACTATAATACTTAGGAACAAGATATAAGCCCCATATTAAAATCACAAATAAAATGACAAATTTCTGTATGTTGATTTTGTATCCCATTATTTTAGTGAATTTCTTTATTAATTCTATTATCTTTCGGTGGATTCTTTAGGGTTTTCTACATATAGTATCATGTCATCTGCAAATAGTGACAGTTTTACTTCTTCCTTTCCAATTTGGATAACTTTTATTTATTTTTCTTGTCTGACTACTGTGGCAAGGGCTTCCAGTATTATGTTGTAATAGTGGTGAGAGTGGGTATCTTTGTCTTGTTCCTGATCTTAGAGGAAAAGCTTTTAGCTTTTCACCATCGGGTATGCTGTTAGCTGTGCGCTTGTCATATACAGCCTTTACCAAGTTGAGGCAAGATCTTTCTATATCCACTTTGTTGAGACTTATCATAAATGGATGTGGAATTTTGTCAAATGCTTTTTCTGCATCTATTGAGATAATCATGATTTTTATCCTTGGTTTTGTTGATGTGATGAATCACATTGTTTATTGAATGTTGAACCACACTTGCATCCCTGGTATAAATCCTATTTGATCATATAGTATAATTCTTTAATGTACTGTTGAATTCAGTTTGCTAGTATTCTGTTGACAATTTTGTTCATCAAGAATATCAATAGATGAATGGCTAAAGATGTGTGACACACACACACACACACACACACACACATAGTATTGTATTTTGTGTATATATACACACACACACTGGAATATTATGCAGCAATAAAAAAGAATGAAATATTGCCATTTGCAAGAACATGGATGGATCGCAGCCGTGGGCAAACTACGGCCCGCGGGCCGGATCCGGCCCATTCGGCTGTTCTATCCGGCCCGCGGAGCTGAAAGAGCGGAGGGTTCTCTTGCTCTCCCCTCCACTCCTTTACTTTGAATTTATATTAGTTCACACAAACACTCCGTCCATGCTTTTGTTCCGGCCCTCCGGTCCAGTTTAAGAACCCACTGTGGCCCTCGAGTCAAAAAGTTTGCCCACCCCTGAGGGTATTGTACTAAGAGAAATAACACAAATACGGTATAGTTTCACTTACATGTGGAATCTAAAAAACAACAAATGAACAAACAAAACAAAAATAGACTTATAGAAACAAAGACTAAAGGGATGATTACCAGAAGTGAGTAGATGGGTGAAAAGGGGAAAAGGAATACAGTCTGCAATATTATGATAAGTTTGCACAGGGAAGATGATTACTATAATTAGTGGGGTGATCACATTTTAAGATATAAAAATGTTGAAACTAATATAACCAATATAATATTGTTTACCAACTAGACTTACGTTTTAAAAAATGTAATTCCAAAAGAAATTTATTTGGAAGTTACATTTTCTTTTTAAAAAAATTTTTTTATTGATTTCAGAGAGGAAGTGGGGGGGGAGAGAGAGAGAGAGAAACATCAATGATGAGAAAGAATCATTGATCGGCTGCCTCCTGCACACCCCCCACTGGGGATCTAGCCCGCAACCTAGGCATGTGCCCTTGACCGGAATGGAACTTGGGACCCTTCAGTCCCCAGGCCAATGCTCTATCCACTGAGCCAAACCAACTAGAGCAGAAGTTACATGTTCTTGCAAATCATGCAACAGTTTAAAGTTGGAAAAAATAATGCTTAGACTTCCAGAGAAGTCTGGGAATTAAAACAGCAGTTTTAAAAACTTATTTAAAAGCATAGTATTCTTACAGAAAATTGTACAAATTATGTTTATTGCTCAATATTTTTTCACAATGGAATACACCTGTGTAACCAGAATTCAGATCATGAAACGAACACTGTCAGTAAGCCATTCTCCTGCTCCCATCCAAGTAACTATTTCCTCCCCAAAGTTACTCCTATCCTGATTCCTAAAACAACAGATGTTTGAATCAAGTGAGTGGAATCATACAGTGTATATTCCTTGGTGTCTAGTTTATTTGGCTCCACATTATGTATATGATATTCATCCACATTGTTCTATGTAATTTATTCATTCTCATTGGTGTATAGTATTCAATTATATAAATATGCCACAATTCTGTTTATCTTTTCTAATGATGACAGAATTTTTTTCCATTTTTTAAATATAAATAGTGCTACAATGAAATTCTTGTGCTGTCTTCAGTGAGCTTATGTATGCATTTTTGTCAGGTAAATACTTTGGAGTAGAACTGCTGAGTCATAAGTATATATTTAGCACTAGCAGATAGTGCCAACAATTTTTTAAAGTGGTTTTAACTATTTTAAAATAGTGTTTCAGCCAGTGTTTGAAAGAGGTAAAAGATGGGGTGACTGTAATTTTTTATTTGATTTTATTTAAACATTAAAAACTCGGTATTGTACATTCAACTTCATGAAGGTCAATTAAGCCTAGTAAGTACATTTTGAATTGGGTTTTTTTTTCCTTCATATTCAGAAAAACTGACGTTCAGTAAATAAGATTTATCTGAGTAAAAAAAAGTCAAAACAGAGATCAGGAAAGACTAAAAAAACACATGGATTTCAGTTTACAATTATGATTTCTTAGAGATCAAGTGTAAGATGAAATGAACATTTATCTACTGCTAGTGACAGTATATATTGTTAATTTTTAAAAATTTAAAAATTGGTCACTTTCTGACCAATAATTCCACTTTCAGAAATCAGTTACAAGGAAATAGTCTTATGTAAAACCAAACAAACAAAACTTTATACCACAGACACTTGTCACAATGTTCTTAACAGTACCAAACTGAAAACAACCTAAATATGCAGCATAAAGGAAGTGTTAAGTTTAACATAATATAGATGAAATTTTATACAACTGCTAAAAATCTAACTGAAATATATGATCAAAATAATATATACAGGACGGTAATAATAATTAAAAATATCAGTAACAATTTATACTTGTAAATATTCTTAAATTATAATCTTTTAGCTGATAGGGCTATGTTCTTCTACTTTTCTACTTTTCAACTTTTAAATAAATGAAAAGATATTACTATTATACTACATATATTATTTCTAGGATCATGTAAAAACAAACTTCACAAAAGATTCTAGAGCAAAATATATCAAATAAAAAATGTATAATTACCTGTTTAATGATATTCTTTGCCGTAATAATCATTTCTTCACTATAGATTTCTAAAAAATTAAGTTTTCTTTGTTTTAAAAGTCCAAATACAAGAGATACTAGTCTCTCCTATAAAAATAAAAGAAGAATGTGTAACTTCACATTTTAAATACCAAATAATCTTAGAGATAGAAATATTAAACACCAAGGGTTTTATTTTCTGATGCTCAGAAATCTATACTACATATGGTATTTTTTAGAAGCCTGAAAAAATCAAACCCCAAAAAAACAAAACCCTTCTACTGCAATCTGGTCATCAGATTTTTGGAGTCAGTGTTCTAAAACAGATAAATCCTATTCCATAAGAGTGGATAAAATGAAGCTGGTTTAAGGGCAAGACAATAAAAAAATATATTTTAGCCTAGTTTCAAGTAGCTAGAAAATATCCTTCTTAAACCCTGATGACTAATAATACTCCGTGATCCATGTGCTTTGTAATTAGTGGTCTAGAAGACTGGAATGATGACCTGGACTATCTGTGGGGAATTAACTGCTAACAGGTAAAAATATCTCTTAACTACTTAAGACTGCTATCAGGGCTTTTTGGAACTTTACTAGTTCTTGGCAATAATCAGCATTGAGAAGTTACCAGGTAAGTAAAGCCTGGGTATGATGTATTTGTATATGCATGTGCATAAAACATGTTCATAATAAGTGCTCAGTGAATGTGAATGACTTATGAGTTACCATATAAAAATAATCCATTTTTAAAGAGACATACTCCAGTACATGCATATACGTTAATTTGTCCATATCTACATTTTGAATTTGGATTGTAATCTATATAGAGACCTCATTTTAACTCCAATTTCTAGGTAAGCTATAAAATTATTTTATTCTCTAATTTCACAGGATAACAAACAATTATAGTACTTGCTAAAGTCACATAGTGAAGTACTTCATAGGTCTAATAAATTTAATGTAATTCTGAAATTTAATGTAATTCTGTTCATTATAATCTGAGAAGAATGTGTTCTAAACTAAGGATTTTAGGAATTAGCACCAAGCAATGACATCAATTTCATTCCAGTGCTCAAAAACCATACCTCTTCTAAAATTTGACAGTCATCTTCCAGTGGTCTATTTAAGTCACTGTGACAATAAGTAGAAAATTCTGCAATCATCATTTTATCTATCAGTTTTTCTAATTCACAAAGCTGTGATCCCAAATGCCTACAAAGGAAGAAGAAAATGTTACATATTAAAAATCCAAATTCACTCCACGATTAAGGGAACTAGTAAGCAAAACTTTTCTAACTGACAGTACTTGTGCAATAATGCAATGCTTTAGTAAAATGGAGTCCTTTAACTTAACAAAAATAACTGCAACAGTTCCACATCACCTCCCAAATTCTATTTTTCTCTTTAACTTCCAGTTAAATGTGTTACAGGAAACCTGGTTCTAGAAATTCCATGATTTTTTTTTTTTGTCTACTTTTATAGATAAAATATTCAGATATTCTGAGTCCTTTCTTCACTAACCATTTACTGCAGGGGTGGGGAACCTTTTTTCTGCCAAGGGCCATTTGGGTATTTATATCATTCTTGGGCCATACAAAAGTATCAACTTAAAAATTAGCCTGCTATATTTGGTCAAACATTTAATTAACTCATTTCTAATGCCTTGCAGGGCTATACCAAATGATTTTGCGGGTCTTATATGGCCCATGGGCTGGACATTCCCCACCCCTGATTGAGTATCAATGCCAGTAGCTCCCAAGCTACTCATTTATTCAACAAATACAAGCACCTACTATGTGCCAGGTCCTGCTCTGGGTACATATAAATATCTCAAGGACTATCAGGACAGATTTACTCAATTCAATCTCTGTCATCATCAGTTTGAGGTACTGTGCAATATCCCTCAGGTCCAAAGAGAATTATTTCAACTGACTTTAAAACATAGTAATTTACCCATTCATCCACAAAGGATACAGCTTAAGGAAAAGAAATCCTACATTACAAAAGTAATCATATTGTTAGTTCTGAGAGCATTCTATTTATATTGTAGGATAAAACAAATGAGAAATTATGTTGACATCATTAGGAACTACAGTTTTCAGCCTGTTCAAAAGGATGTATGAGTAAGACTGAAGAAGTAAAAACTCTATAGTCCTGAATTTAATTGAAACTACCAATATAAACTCATATTTTTTTATAAAGGTAAAATTATTCTCTAGCTCTTTCCACTACAAATTACCTCTGGTACCTAGATTATAATTTTAAAATACCATTTCCTACTAAGAGAAACTAGAGCTCTTTAGAAAAATGGCAGCTTACAAGTCTGGGGCAGAAAATATGTAGGAGTATCTTGTCATAACACAAAGTAAGAAAACAATCAATGACTACTCATGGAATCATGTCTCAATAATGAATTGGAGGAGGTTCCTACAAAAGATAGGACAATTTGAACATTGATAAAAATAAAAACAGCTAAAAACTTAAACACTTCAAATATATATAAATTCATGTGTTTATAAAAATATTTTTAAAAACTCATCAGTCACCTTTGGAAGATGCTGGATTTTCAAATCACTGTTTTTTAAAAGTTCTAAATAAGGGGAAAGAATCTAGAATTTATTCTGCCTACACTTATAAGAAATGTCCTTCAGAGTTATCAAATAATTGTTAGGTAGAAACACTGATTTAAGGAAATATTCCAGTTAGTAAATGAATAAAGAAGTATAGAATTAGAATATCATGATTTGGAAACCATAATAGATAAGTCTAGGCAATGAACATCAAATTGCTGCTAATATCACAAAAAGAGAGACAACCAGATATATGCATCGTGACTGACATATACACCACTACCTATTAGGTGCTCTTGACAAAAAGTAAAACTCACATCTGGTCAAGACTTTAAATTTCACTACCAGTTTATAAAAATTATAGGCAAAAGAAAAACACGCTGAACATGAGGATGTAGTCGGCAAAACCCAGACTCTGAGAAGGCTCTAAAAGACAACTAACTCAATTTCTTCAATAAATATTTTGAAAGGAAGAATACAAGAAGAATGGAGAACTATAAATCAAGACACTTGGAATATATCAACCAACTGCAATGCATAGATAATATGAGGATCCTTTTTTCAAGAAAAACTATAAAAATGAATTTTGAGACAAACAGGAAAATCTGAACACTCACTAGATATTTGAAAGTATAAATGATATTAGAGTTATGTTTTTAAAAATATTTTTCTTTCAAAGATATATCATGAAATATTTATGGAAGAAAGGAAATGATGTTTTGAATTTGTTTCCAATACAGGAGTAGGGGAAGGGACATAGAGAAAAAAAGTTGGCTATGAGTTTGTAACTCATGTGCAATACACAATTTATCTACCTTCATACATCTCTCGTCATATAATTTCTTCTATTTTTTAATATGTCTAAGTTTTCAGTAAGTCTTAAAAAGTACTAACAGAGAAGGATATAAATCTACCCATAATTTTACTATTGCTTGGTTGTTATTTTTTATGATAATCAGATTTCTTTTTAAGGCACACTAGCGGTTACACTCAGGTATGTGTTACATTCAGGTATGAACGAATAGTCTTCAACAAATTCCAACAAAGAATTATGGTGAGAAGTCAATATGATGTTTGGGCATCAAAATAAGACTCTAATTTCAGCATAATAACTTACATGTGAGGTTCTATTTGACCCCACATACTGTCTTAACTAAGTAGCTTCATTTTTATGCATTCTTTAACTACTTTCAAAGTCTGATAACTATAATTTTAAAAAGGCAGATATGAATTTTAATACTAATATCAATACTACATAATCACAGGTACATGAAATATACACAAAGATTTGTCTAAACAAATCCTTAAACAAAACTTTCAGGATTAAGATGTTCTACAAGATTCACCTATTCATCCTTGCTCTAATTGTTTTTTATATTCTTGACTGCTTTGAGAATAGATATCATAATAATGGCCTCTGCATTATTAACCTTATAAAGATATTTAAAATAAATGTTAACAATTCATTTTAATAGCATGTATCCTTGCCTAGACAGTGTGGCTCAGTGGTTGAGCATCAACCCATGAACCAATAGGTCCCTGGTTCGATTCCTGGTCAGGGAACATGCCTGGGTTACAGGAGGCAGCTGACCGAGGTCTCTCTCTTATCAATATTTCTATCTCTCTAGCCCTTTCCCTTCCTCTCTAAAGTCAATAAAAACATTTTTTTAAAAAAGTATGTATCATAATAATCACATACAGTAATTCAGAGTGGCGAAAGAAATCTACTGAAATAATAAATAACCAAAATGCCACTTTCTGAAAAAGTACTTATCCTATATAATAAAAGGTTAATATGCAAATAGACTGAACGGCAGAACAACCGGAACAACTGATTGCTATGATATGTGTTGACCACCAGGGGGCATGTGTGGAACATGGAGGGCGTTGGCCACAGCGAGATGGTGAAGCAGGTGAGCGGGGTGAGCCTCTGCTGGTTACTAAAAATTCTTTGCTCCTGCGCACTGTGGTCCCACCAGGCGCTCACACCTGCGCCCAGTACCAGTCCCAATCACTTGGTGCCATCAGTGGGTGTGAGTCGCGGTTGCTGGTCCTGATTGCCCCTGAGGGCTTCTCCACCTCCCCCTGCTCCTGAGGGGCAATCGGGGCAGCAGCCGCTGCTCGCACCCACTGACAGGACAGCCCCGCTGGCACCTGCTGCTGGTGCTGGCCCCAATCACTCCACGCCATCAGTGGGTGCGAGCGGAGCCAACGCCATCAGCGAGTGAGAGTGGCGGAGGCAGGAGTGGGGCTGCCAGCAGAAAGAGGACTGGGGGCCATGGTGGGAGAGGGTTGGTGGGGGTGTGGAGGATGGGCCGAGACCAACCCCTGTGCCTAATGCAGCTTCGCAGCCCACAGTGCCTTTCAAGGTCCACAAATTCGTGCACTGGGCCCCTAGTCCTATATAATAAAAGACTAATACACAATCAACCAAACAACACAATGACCGGTGGAATGACCTGTCGCTCTGACATGCACTGACCACCAGGGGGCAGACGCTCAATGCAGGAGCTGCCCCCAGCCTGCAGGCCCCAGGCCAGCCAAGGCAGATGCATGTGGGGGCCCCCCAATCATCCCGCCAATCTCCCTGCAGAGGGAGGCAACCACTGGTGGTGGCGGGGGGCGGAGCTGGTGAGCGGGTGGTCCCAGGCCAGCCAAGGTGGGTGCCAGTGGGGGCCCCCTAATTGCCCTGCCAGTAGCCCCACAAATCCGCCCTGATTGCCGGCCAGGCCTAGGGACCCAACCCATGCACGAATTTCATGCATCGGGCCTCTAGTGGTCTTACATAAATAAATTGGAACAACTCCAATACTTCCTCCTTTGGCACATCTCAACTTGTACATTAATTCAAATCTTCTAGAGAAATTGTATGGACCTACAATGGACCTCCGTGCTGCTTTTATCAGAGAAACTTATATGTAAATAAACTGTACAGTTATACTAGTTTCATCAAATAGCAGAAAGTATGGTGTTTGGCTTCACCCCAGAGCATACAATGTGGGTGCTTTCTTACTATAATATTTTGAAGATTTAAATTATAGATTATATTAGGATCAAAGACTTTGTTACATACCTTTGATACTTCCAATAATAAAAATCACTTAAATGGATTCCCAAGAAGACCTCAGATCAATGAAAGCACAATAAACAGGAATATATAATTAACTGAATGTTTCCTACCTTTTCTTTAAAAAAAAAAAAAGAAAAAAAAAGACTTATGACAAGGAAACAAGCTAGTTTCATAAATTTTTATCCTAAAATCACTTACTCTGGTAGGTCCTGACTTGAAAAACTTACAACTCAATTGCCCACAGTTTTACATCTATCACACTATAAAATTAGCACTGATGTGCCGAGTGATCTATCTGAGGTTCTATAAATTCTCCATCAAATACATTAAAAAGCATACATAGCTTTTGGGTCAGATGAGACCTGGGCTGAATCTCAACTCTACTGTTTTATAACTTGCTGTATGACTTGGAGAAAGTTCTCGAAGACTTTCTATGCCTCAGTTTCCTTATCTAATAAATTGGGAAAAGATTACTGATCTCATAGAGGTGGTGTTTTGGGGGGAAGGAGGGATTAAATAATATATGCAATATATACTTAGCACTGAATCAGGTACAGAGTACTAAAGAATTTTTTTAGTGTTCTCAGGTTTTATAGTTATGGTGGTAATAGAGTAATGGTGGTAATAAGTAGCAAGAAAAAATGTTAACAATGGTGAAAAGAGTTTCTACATACTAGGTGTACCAGTTAAGAATGCGGATTTTGTAATCAAAGAAAACACGATAATTTCAAGAGAAACATCAAAAGTGCTTTATTCAAAGTAATGTCTATCGCTAGCTACGCATTTACCCCATCTTTCAGGTAATTTGTGGATACCGTCCAATAGAACTTTTCTTGTTTTGAGGCAGATGATTCAGAGACCCAATTTTCCACTTCTTCACATGTTTTGAAGTGCTGCTCAGAAAGTGTGTGTGCCATCGATTGGAACTGAATGTAATCTGAAGGAGCAAGGTCTGGTGAATATGGCAGGTGGGTTAATACTTCCCAGGCAAGATCTTTTAACATGTCTTTAACTGGTTTTGAAGTGTGTGATGGTGCATTATCATGAAGCAAGATTACTTTGCCATGTCTTCTGGCCCATTCTGGTTGTTTCATGATCAAAGTGTGGTTCAAATTGATTATTTGTGGTCGATAGTGATCAGTATTAGCGGTTTCACCTGGTTTTAGAAGCTCATAATACCACACCTTCCTGATCCCACCAAATACAGAGCATTGTCTTCTTTCCAAAGCAATTTGGCCTTGCAGTTGATGTTGATGGTTGACCTGGATCAACCATGATTTTGTGCATTTGGGATTCTCAAAATAAATCTACTTTTCATCGCCAGTCACAATTCAATGCAAAAAAGGCTCTCTTTCATGCCGCTGAAGCAATATTTTACTGATGACTTTTTGGCTTTCCATTTGTCTTTCGTTCAGTTGATGTGACACCCATTTTCCTTCCTTTAAAATCTTTCCCATTGCTTGTAAATGATCGGAAATTGTTTGCTGAGCAACGTATAATCTTTCTGCAAGTTGTTTTTGAGTTTGACATGCATCTTCATCCAATAATGCTTGTAATTGTTGGTCTTCAAACTTTTTTGGTTGACCTGGACATTCTTTGCCTTTCACATCGAAATCATCACTTTTAAAGCGTTTAAGCCAGCATTCACAAGTATCTTGAGATGGAGCATGTTCACCATAAGCTTCCCGAAGTATTCAGCAGCACTTTTCTTCAAAATAAAGTAATGAATTATAACTTCCCGCAAATGCTCTTTTTTTGGCACAAAATTTGACATTTTTAAGCATAAAAATACCTATGATGTTAACACCTTCAGCAAATTTAACACGAAGTTTTGAAGCCTGAAGCCTGCTGTCAATACAACAAAATAGCATACAAATCAAATCACATATATATCAACATATGTGTAAGTCCATCTATTGAAAAAAATCCACATTATTAACTGGTACACCTAGTAAATCTTTACATAAGAAAGAGCAAATAACAACACAGCATCCTCAAATTTCAATGTAACTGAAAATTTTCTATATCAAAACCTATAAGATATCAAGGTTCAAATATATTCTTAGTCCTATAATGATATTTCTGTATTACATCTGCTTAACAAGCATCTAAATGTCATTAACTACAGCAACACTTTTAGAAAAATTACTATAGATCACAAATGATATATTTTGTAACACTGATTATTATACAGTTAAAGTGATATTACCACTTTAACTCCAAATACTGCTAATAGCAGAATTTCATTGCATGAGTAATGGTTAAAAATATTTATGTCCTGCCCTGGCCGGTGATTCCCAGTGGTTAGAGTGCCAGCCCAGGCATCAAAGGGTCACGGGTTCTATTCCTGGTTAAGGGCATGTACTTGGGTGCAGGGTCATCCCTGACCCCAGTAGGGGCACCTGCTGGAATCGATGTGTCTCTCTCACTTTGATTCTCTTTCTCCCTCCTCGTCCCTCCCACCCTTCCATTCTCTCTAAACTAATGAAAAAAGTATCCTTGGGTGAGAATTAAATATATATATACATACACACACACACACACACACACACACACACACACACACACACACACACTAATAACTGAAATTGCCCAAATTTGCAACAATTTAGCCAGTAAAATAATTTACATTTTTTTAATTACAAAAATCAACAAATGTACAAAAGATCCAGTTTATTTATTTATTTTTTTGTTAATCCTCACTTAAGGACATAATTTCCATTTTTAGAGAGAGTGGAAGGAAGAGACACAACAATTGGTAGTCTCTTTCATGTGCCCCATCCAGGCTGGGGATCAAACCTGAAACCCAAGTACATGGCCTTGACTGGGAATTAAATCCAAGATTGTTCAGTTCCAGGGTGTATTCTCAACCACTGAGCAACACTGGCATGGACCAAAAGATCCATTTAGTAATTATGAATTATTCAATGAGCCAAAATTTCCCACTGTATAAATTACTGTCCACATTCAGAAGAGGGAATCAAACTGGATTTCTACATTAATAACAGATACATTAGTAGTCCCCTCTTTGAATACAGACAGAAGGACGTTTTAGTTGGAAATTTTATTTTAAAAAGAATAAAATTATGTAAGAAGATATTACCACTTTAACTCCAAATCCTGAAAAAGCAGAGGACCCAATGGTAATTTAAAACCAATCTTCTCAGTTCTAGTGCATTTTAGAGACTCCAAGAAAGCTTTGTTCATGGCTATATTTCCAGTATTCTGTCTTGTGTCTGGCATGTAATAGGTGATGAAAAACCATTTCTTTAATGAATAAATCAATCAATCATTACATAATCCAGTGTGTGCCAAATTTTTTAAAATGCTTCCTAAATAAATGTTCTAATTACATATCTTTAGTCAATAAGAATTTATAATTCAGAAGAGAGACAAAATGGTGGCTGAATAGGCAGACATGTCCCGAGCCTTATCCTGGAGCAGATAGAAGGAGCAACTAAATTGAATACCATGGACCCAGAATTGGCAAACTGGGCACAGCTGGTGAGACAATTTGCAGCCGGGAAGAGCAGAGGATGCCTGGAGAATGGTAAAATCGGGGATCTGGGCTGGAGAGAGTTGTGTGACCTCTGAGCCCAGAGGGTCAGAAGGAAGTCGCATGGCTGCCGCGTCCTTTTGGGAACAGTCGTAACATCTGACTGTGGAAAGGAAGTCCACAGGGCTGCTGGCAGGAGGGGATTCTAGACCTAAGCCCACAGCCACGAGAGGCTGAGCCTGGAGGGGGCAGCCTAAACAACTGCCCAAGCCTCGTGGTGCTGGGGGAGAGAAACTTACAGTGGTGCAGCTCTTTCCCCTCTTTTTGGTCTTTTCTTTTATTTGCTAAACCCAGGACCTTTCAAATACAAACACTCACCCGTGGCAGAGGTACAGGTGGAGGTGCGGACTTGTGGTGTCTGGGGAGAAGAGCAGGTCACGGAGAGGTGGCCAGGAGTCTGGCACTGGGACATACCGAATACTCCGGACCTAAGCAGCCATTTTCTTCTGAAGAGATAGCCCCTCCCTGCAGTCTCCAAGACAACCAATACAGCCATACCCAGACTACACCCTGAGTGGTACAAAGGATACAAAAAAAAAATCTGAAAAGTCCCTGGGAGTCCTCAGGGACTGGGCTGAGGAAAGGCCTTTCAGTCCAGAAAGCAATATGGCAACCTCCCTAACTATAGCCCTGTCAGAAACAGCTGCTTGAGAGATTAAGACTGACAGCAGGCAGAAAGGCTAAGTGGGCAAATTGGTCCCACCTGCTGGCAGTTAAGGTGGTGTAGATAGACACAAACAGAGGAGTGGTGGTCCGCTTGGAACTTCAACATGGTGCTGACTACCTAATAGGAAACTGAGAAGTGGCAGACAGTACAGAAGAGTGGGATCTTAAACCAGCCCCCATGGGCATTAAAACTAGGCCAAAAAGAATGACACTTCACTTTTATTATTTTATTATTTTATCTCTTTTTCACTTTTTTCTTTATTTTGTTTTCATTTGTTTCTTTTTGCATCATTTTTTCATCATTCTATTTTTTATTATTTTATCCTATTTTTTAAATTTTTTATTATTTTTTAATCTCTTTCTTTTTATTCTTATCCACTCATCCTCTTTCTATCTCCTCTATCCTGAAACGAGGTCCTCTCCATATTCATCCAATTCCTTAACCTTACTTTCTGTATATAAGCTCAGCTTCTACAGATTCTGCCCCTACCCTCTTTTCTGGGTGTTTGTTGTTTGCATTTATTGGTTTATCTGTTTGTTCTGTGGTGTTTTCTCCCCATATATATCTTTTCTCTCCCCTAATTATCTTTTCTCTGGTAGTCTCTTATTTTGGGGTTATCGGTGTCGTGAGTATATTTGTGTTTTGTTCGCTTTGTGTCATGTCTTATTGAGTTGCATTTTGTCCTGTTTGAGAGCGAGCCACATAACCAAACACCCGGAAAGGGGAGACACCCATGAACGGGTCAATAACACTCCAGACCCAACTACAGAGGCAGGAAGATGGCGGCCAGGAGGACAGCAGTAAGGGAGAGAGCATAAGTGAGGGAGTGAAAGGGGACTGTGTGGACGTGTGGTGTGTGCGTGTGTATGTGTATGAGGGACAGTTAGATACCACAGGACCTTCAGGAGCTGGCAGACCGGGCTTGCCTAGCCAGGCAGCCTCTGCTACCATTGCAAACGGTCCCGGGGTGGCTGGATCTACCACAGAGGCTGTGCCATCTTGAAGGGGAGAGCTGCTATGACTGGGAGCCCAGCCTCACCTCTCTCCAGAGAGCCCTCAGACACCACCCGGGACACTCTTAGAGCCACCCCTGCCAGGAACCTGGTGCTTTGGCTGCAGTCCGACAGATATCAAGACACCAGCTATCCCGACCACAGGCTCCTGTGAGTTTCAAAGTGCCCTCCCCTCCAGCCAGCCCGATGCTTTAGCCCAGGGGACCGTGACCGCACAAGCAACAGCTGCGCAAGCAGCCTGCCCCCGACTGAGGAGCAGCAGCTGCGGCAAGCAGCCCGCCCCTGTCCAAGGAGCAGCAGCCCTGAGAGCAGCCCGACCCATCCAAGGAGCAGCAGCCTTGCAGGGGCAGCAGCCCCATGAGCAGCCCACCCCTTTCCAAGGAGCAGCAGCTGTGTGAGCAGCTTGCAGCCGCCCGCCCAAGGAGAAGCAGCGGCGCAAGTAGCCCCCACCAGCCGGAGGAGCCACCACTGCTGTGAGTAGCCGCATGAGCAGTGCCCATTCGAGGAGCCACCACCAACAGAGGAGCAGCTGCAGCCATGACTGCCCAAGGAGCAGCCACCACCCGAGTAGCCACTGCTGCTGGAGGAGCAGCCCCTGCATGACTTGACACCTAGATCTTTCAGTGAGAGCAAAAATGGGGAGACAAAAAAAAAACAACCCCAAAAAGAAAAAAAAGAATAACGAGAAAAGCTAAGTGAAACAAAGGCATGCAATGTGTCAGAAAAAGAATTCAGAAAAGGGTCATATAGTTCAAAAAACCAAGATGGATGAAAAAAATCAACAAATTATGGAAACCAAGATGGTGGCAAAGGTAAATACCTAAACTGCTGCCTCGCACAACAATTTCAAAACTACAACTAAAAGACAAAACGAACATTATCCAGAACCACAGGAAGGCTGGCTGAGTGGAAATTCTACAACTAGAAGGAAAGAGAAAAGCACACTGAGACTCAGAGGAGCTGCAGGAGGCAGAGGTACTGAGACGCGCGCGCAGAGAAGACGGGCAACTGAGTGTGCGGCTGGCTTTCTCAAGTGGGAGGGAGACAAAAGCTCCCGACTGCTCTGAACTTCAGATCCGGGCGAGACTCTGGAGACCCAGACTCATACGGGGTGAAACTGGACTGTCAGGAAAGAGAAAAGCACACTGAGACTCAGAGCAGCTGCGGAAGGCAGAGGTACTGAGGTGCACGTGCGGAGAGGGCAGGCAACTGAGTATGCGGCTGGCTTTCTCAAGCAGGAGGGAGACAAAAGCTCCCGACTACACTGAACTCCAGTTCCGGGCGAGACTCTGGGGACCCAGACTCATTCGGGGAGAAACTGGACTGTCTGGCAGCAGGCCGAACTCGAGGGCGGCTTTCTCTCAGAGGTGCTTGCAGCAATTACCATGGGACACTGAGACACAGGGGCCTATTAGGGCAGGGTTGACAGGAAACCAATGCTGTCTGCTTCGCCCTGAGACTCCACCCCATCCAAGCTGAGCACAGAGGCTTTTGCAATTTTGCAAGTCTTGTCTGATAAGGGTGTCTCCAACACAGAAGTTCTCCCAGCATAGACACAGCTGATCCTCACAGCCAATTGGCCTGGAGGTCAATTCCTCCCAGTGATACCAACAACAATCAAGGTTTAATTACAACAAGACTGTGCACACAGCCCACAAAAGGGTGCACCAAGAGTGTCTACCTCAGGTAACTGGGGAGGCTGAGCCACTGGGCCCTATAGTATATGTAGCACACAAAGCCACTCTATCAACTCAGGGAAGCAGCCAAAATGCGGAGATAAAGAAACAAATCACAAATGAAAGAAATGGAGGAAAGCAAACTACTGGATATAGAGTTCAAAACTACGGTTATAAGTGTTTTCAAGAATTTTCTAGAAAAGGCCGATAAATTTAGTGAGACCCTCAAGGATATGAAAAAGGACCAACTAGAAATTAAGCATACAATGACTGAAATAAAAAAATATTATACAGAGATCTAACAGCAGACTAAAGGATCACAAGAATCAAGTCAAAGATTTGAAATACAGGGAAGCAAAAAACACTCAACCGGAAAAGGAAAAAGCAAAAAGAATCCAAAAATATGAAGATAGTGTAAGGAGCCTCTGGGACAACTTCAAGCGTACCAACATCCAAATTATGGGGGTGCCAGAAGAAGAGAGAGAGCAAGATACTGAAAACCTATTTGAAGAAATAATGACCGAAAACTTCCCCCACCTGGTGAAAGAAATAGACTTACAAGTCCAGGAAGCGCAGAGAACCCCAAACAAAAGGAATCCAAAGAGGACCACACCAAGACACATCATAATTAAAATGCCAAGAGCAAAAGACAAAGAGAGAATATTAAAAGTGGCAAGAGAAAAACAATTAGTTACCTACAAGGGAGCACCCATATGACTGTCAGCAGATTTCTCAACAGAAACTATGAAGGCCAGACGGGAGTGGCAAGAAATATTCAAAGTGATGAATAGCAAGAACCTACAACCAAGATTACTGTACCCAGCAAAGCTATCATTCAGAATTGAAGGGCAGATAAAGAGCTTCACAGATAAGAAAAAGCTAAAGGAGTTCATCACCACCAAACCAGTATTATATGAAATGCTGAAAGGTATTCTTTAAGAAGAGGAAGAAAAAGAAAAAGGTAAAGATAAAAATTATGAACAACAAATACATATCTATCAACAAGTGAATCTAAAAATCAAGTGAATAAAAAAAATCTGATGAACAGAATAAACTGATGAATATAATAGAATCAGGGGCATAGAACGGGAGTGGACTGACAATTCTTGGGGGTGAAAAGGGTGTAGGGGGTGGGGGAAGAAACTGACAAAAATCGTACACCTATGGATGAGGACAGTTTGTGGGCGGGGGGGGGGGTGTAAGGGCAGAGGGTGGGGTGGGAACCGGGTTGAGGGGAGCTATGGGGGAAAAAAGAGGAACAATTGTAATAATCTGAACAATAAAGATTTATTAAATTTAAAAAAATCAACAACTTATGTAAGAATCAAGCGGAAATAAAGAGTAATATAGCTACAATAAAAAAAACTATGGAAAGTTTCAACAGTCGACTAGAAGACGTGGAGGATCGAATTAGCAAATTAGAAGACAGGGCAGCAAAAGTTACCCAAGACTGAACTGCAATTGGAGAAAAAAAAGTTGAAAGACAGGAGGAGAGCCTAAGGGAGCTTTGGGACAACATGAAACAAAGCAACATACGAATAATAGGGGTGCTAGAATGACAAGAAGAGGAACAAGGGTTAGAAAACCAATTTGAAGAAGTAATGTCAGAAAACTTCCCTGATCTGGGGAAGAAAACAGTCACACAAGCACAGAGAGTCCCAAACAATATGAATCCAAAAAGACCTAAACCCAGACATGTCCTAATTATGATGGCAAATGTTCAGGACAAAGAGAGAATCTTAAAGGCTACAAGAGAGAGACAGAAAATTACGTATAAAGGATCTCGCATTAGATTATGAAATGATTTCTCAACAGAAACACATCAGGCCAGAAAGGAATGAAAAGAAATTTACAAAGTGATGCAAAGCAAGGGACTGAATCCAAGAATACTCTATCCAGCAAGGCTATCATTCAAAATTGAAGGGGAAATAAGGAGCTCCACTGACAAAAAAAAAAGGCAGCAATGCAAAAAATGCTAAAGGGACTGCTGTATAAAGAAGAAATAAAAAGGGAAGAAGGAACACAGGCACAAAAAATAAAAATGGCTACAAACAAGTACCTATTAATAACTTTAAACGTAAATGGACTAACTGCTCCAATCAAAAGACATTGAATGGCTGAATGGATAAAAAAAAAAACATGACCCATATATATGCTCTCTACAAGAGACCCACCTCAGAGCAAGGGACTCAGACAGACTGAAAGTGAAGGGATGGAAAAAATATATTTTAGGCAAATAGAAATGAAAAAAAGCTGGGGTAGCAATACTTATATTTGACAAAATAGACCTCAAAGTGAAGGCCATAACAAGAGATAAGGAAGGCCACTTCATAATACTAAAGGATCGATACAACAAGAGGATATAACCCTGGTAAACATATATGCACCCAATGCAGGAGCACCCAAATACATAAAAAAACTCCTGGAAGATATCAAGGAAGAGATCGACAATACAATCATAGTAGGGGACTTTAATACCCCACTGATATCACTGGATAAATCTTCTAGACAAAAAGTCAGCAAAGAAACAGCAATCCTAAATGATTCATTAGATCAGATGGACTTAATTGACATCTTTAGAACATTTCACCCCAAAACCACGGAATATACGTTCTTCTCAAGTGCACATGGGACATTTTCAAAGACAGACCACATATTGGGTCACAGGCATATTGGGTCACTATCCAAATTCAAGAAGATTGAAATCATCTCAAGCATCTTCTCAGACCACAATAACATAATATTAGAAATAAACTACAATAAAAACAATCCAAAAAAATCAAACACTTGAAGCTGAATAGCATGCTATTAAACAATGACTGGGTTACCAAAGAGATCAAAGAAGAAATTAAAAACATCCTGGAAACAAATGACAATGAAAACACAACAATCCAAAATCTATGGGACACAGTGAAAGCAGTCCTGAGAGGGAAGTTTATAGCTCTACAGGCCTACCTCAAAAAAACAAGAAAAAATGATAATAAATTATCTAACTCTACAGCTTAAAGAATTAGAAAGAGAACAAGAAAAACACGGAGTGAACAGAAGGAAGGAGATAATGAAGATAAGAGCACAAATAATAAATGACATAGAGACCAAAAAAACAATACAAAAGATCAATGAAACAAAGAGCTGGTTCTTTGTAAGGATAAACAAGATTGATGAACCTCTAGCCAGGCTCACCAAGAAGCAAAGAGAGAGGACCCAAATAAATAAAATCAAAAATGAAAGAGGCGAAATAACAACAGACCTCACAGAAATACAAAGGATTATAAAAAAATACTATGAACAACTCTACTCCAACGAACTATACAACCTAAAGGAAATGGATATATTCCTAGAAAAATACAAGCTTCCAAACTCAATCAGGAAGAATAAAAAAACCTGAATAGGCCGATAGCTACCAATGAAATTGAAGCAGTAATCAAAAATCTTCTAGGAAACAAAAGCCCAGGGCAGGACGGCTTCACAGGGGAGTTTTACCAAACATTCAAAGAAGAACTAAAACCTATCCTCTTCAGACTACTGCAAAAAATTCAAGAGGAATGAACACTTCCAAGCTCATTCTATGAAGCTAGCATTACCCTAATCCCAAAACCAGATAAAGACAACACAAAGAAAGAGAATTACAGGCCAATATCCCTCATGAACACAGATGCCAAAATCCTCAACAAAATTCTAGCAAATCAGATCCAGCCAGCATTACATCAGAAAGATCATACACCATGACCAAGTAGGATTTATCCCAGGGATGCAAGGATGGTACAATATTCGCAAATCAATAAACATGATACATCACATAAACAAATTGAGAGATAAAAATCACATAGTCAAATCAATTGATGCAGAAAAAGCATTTGACAAAAATCCAACACTCTTTCTTGATAAAAAACCTCAGCAAAGTGGGAATAGAGGGATCATACCTCAACATAATAAAAGCCTTATATGACAAACCTACAGCCAACATCATACTCAATGGGCAAAAACTAAAACCATTTTACCTAAGAACAGGAACAAGACAGAGATGCCCACTTTCATCACTCCTGTTCGACATAGTGCTAGCCATAGTGGTTAGACAGGAAGAAGAAATAAAAGGTATCCAAATTGGAAAAGAAGAAGTAAAACTGTCATTATTTGCAGATGATATGATACTGTACATAGAAAACCCTAAAGACTCCATCAAAAAATTATTAGACTTAATAAATGAATTCAGCAATGTAGCAGGATACAAAATTAATGCCCAGAAATCTATGGCATTCTTATACACCAATAGTGAAGTTACAGAAAGAGAGATTTAAAAAAACAATCCCATTTACCATTGCACCAAAAAAATTAAGATACCTAGGAATAAACTTAACTAAGGACGTAAAAGACTTGTACTCAGAAAACTACAGGACACTGAAAAAAGAGAAAGATATAAACAGATGGAAGAACATACCATGTTCATGGATTGGAAGAATCAACATCATTAAAATGTCCATATTACCCAAAGCAATCTGTAGATTGCTTTGCACTCCCCATTAAAATACCAACAGCATATTTCACAGACCTAGAACAAACTCTCCAAAAATTCATCCTACCTAATAAAAGAGTAATACGCAAATTGACCATCACTCCAACACACAAGATGGCTGCCCCCATGTGGTCAAAGATGGCTCCCCCCATGTGGACACAAGATGGCCGCCACAAGATGGCTAGCAGGGGAGGGCAGTTGGGAGGGACCAGGCCTGCAAGGGAGGGCAGTTGGGGGCGATCAAGCCTGCAGGGGAGGGCAGTTAGGGGTGACCAGGCTGGCAGAGGAGGGAAGTTGGGGGCGACTGGGCCTGCAGGAAAGGGCAGTTGGGGGGGACCCAGGCCTGCCAGGGAGAGCAGTTGGGGGGGACCAGGCCTGCAGGGGAGGGCAGTTAGGGGCAAACAGGCTGGCAGGGGAGGGCAGTTAGGGGTGACCAGGCCTGCAGGGGAGGGCAGTTAGGGGCAAACAGGCTGGCAGGGGAGCAGTTAGGCATTAATCAGGCTGGCAGGGAGTGGTTAGGGGTGATCAAGCTTGCAGGCAGAAGCAGTTAGGGGCAATCAGGAAGGCAGGCAGGCGAGCAGTTGGAAGCCAGCAGTCCTGGATTGTGAGAGGGATGTCTGACTGCCTATCAGGATCGGGCCTAAACGGGCAGTGGGACATCCCCTAGGGGTCCCAGACTGGAGAGGGTGCAGGCTGGGCTGAGGGACACACACACCCCGTGCACGAATTTCATGCACCAGGCCTCTAGTCTGGAATAAAAAAAGACCCCGAATAGCCACAGCAATCCTGAGAAAGAAGAAAAAAATAGGAGGGATCTCAATACCTAATATCAAGCTACATTACAAAGCCACTGTTCTCAAAACTGCCTATGTGTTTGCACAAGAACAAACAAACAGACCAATAGAATAGGATAGAGAACCCAGAAATCAACTCAAACCACTATGCTCAATTAATATTTGACAAAGGAGGCAAGAGCATATAATGGAGTCAAGACAGTTTCTTCAATAAATGGTGTTGGGAAAATTGGACAGATACATGCAAAAAAAAATGAAACTAGACCATCAACTTATACCATTCACAAAAATAAACTAAAAATGGATAAAGGACTTAAATGTAAGACGGGATACAATAAAAATCTTAGAGGAATCCACAGGCAGCAAAATCTCAGACATATGCCAAAGGAATTTCTTCACAGCTCCTAGGGCAATGGAAACTAAGGAGAAAATAAACAAATGGGACTACATCAAAATAAAAAGCTTCTGCACAGCAAAAGAAACCATCAACAAAACAACAAGAAAGCCCACTGCATGGGAGGACATATTTGCCAATGTTATCTCCGATGAAAGTTTAATTAGCGACATTTACAGGGAACTCATACAACTTAACAAAAGGAAGGTAAACAATCCAATCCAAAAAAATGGGCAACATACCTAAATAGATACTTTTCGAGAGAGGACATACAGAAGGCCAAGAGATATATGAAAACATGCTCAAAGTCACTAATCACCTGAGAGATGCAAATCAAAACGACAATGAGGTACCATCTCACACCTGTCAGAATGACTATCAAAAAATGGCAAGTGCTGGCGAGGATGCAGAGAAAAAGGAACCCTTGTGCACTGCTGATGGGAATGCAGACTGGTGCAGCCACTGTGGAGAACAGTATCGAGTTTCCTCAAGAAACTAAAAATGGAACTCCCATTTGACCCAGTGATCCCACTTCTAGGAATATATCCCAAGAAACTAGAAACACCAATCAGAAAGGATATATGCACCCCTATGTTCATATCGGCACAATTTACAATAGCTAAGATTTGGAAACAGCCTAAGTGCCCATCAGCAGATGAGTGGATTATAAAACTGTGGTACATTTACACAATGGAATACTACGCTGCTGTATTCCTACCATTTGCAACAGCATGGATGGATCTGGAGAGCATTATGCTAAGTGAAATAAGTCAGTTGGAGAAAGATAAATATCACATGATCTCACTCATTTGTGGAATATAATAAACAACATAAACTGATGAATAGAAACAGGTCCAGAGACAGAGAAGCATCAATCAGACCATCAAACCTCAGAGAGAAGCGGGGAAGCTGGGGGGAAAGGGGAGAGATCAACCAAAGTACTTGTATGCATGCATATAAACATAACCAATGGACACAGACACTAGGGGAGGTGAGGGCATGAGCGGGGGGGGGGGGGGGGGGGGGCAGGATGCACAATGTGGGGATAAGAACACATATGTAATACCTTAATCAATAAAGAAAAATAGGGGGGGGGAAGAATTT
Organism: Plecotus auritus; assembly: GCF_963455305.1. Lineage (NCBI taxonomy): Eukaryota > Metazoa > Chordata > Mammalia > Chiroptera > Vespertilionidae > Plecotus > Plecotus auritus. Next base: position 136,882,926 of record NC_137782.1, on the reverse strand, counting down.
ATAATTCAATAATAAACTTATTTTGAAGCTACATTTTCCAGAATATATTAAGTATATTTTAAGTTATAGAGCACATACTATCTAATAAAGAGGCAATATGCTAATTGACCCTCACACCATTGCAAAGATGGCGGAGCCCACAGCTAATAAGGAGGGAATATGCTAATTGACTGCCCCGCCTTCAAAGATGGCAGCGCCCACAGCCAATAAGGAGGAAATATGCTAATTGACTGCCCCACCCTCAAATATGGCAGCGCCAACAGCCAATAAGGAGGGAATATGCTAATTGACTGCCATGCCCTCAAAGATGGCGGCACCCACAGCCACAAGATGGCAGCACCCAGTCCCCTCAGCCCCGCCAGGGCCGCGCGCCTACCTCCAAAGTCCCGTAGTCCCCTCAGCTCCCCAGCCACCCAGGGCCGGCCCGAGGCGCAGGCAAGCCTCGGATAGCAGCTGCCCAGACGCCCAGGGCTGCCTGAGGCTCAGGTAACTAAGGCCGACCGAGGCTTGCACTGCCAGAAGTGGCAACAGCAGAGATGTGATGAGGCGTCACCTTCCCCTGATCGCCAGGTCACCTCCCGCCCCTGAGGGCTCCTGGACTGTTAGAGGGGGCAGGCGGGGCTGAGGGACCCGCCCCTCCAGTGCATGAATTTTCATGCACCAAGCCTCTAGTATCTTCCATAAAACTTCTTTGTAGTTACGCAGAAGTGTAAGGTTTGGATGGGTTTCCCAGCAAATAGAAACTTCCACAAGGACACTGCAAGCCTGCTTAACTGAATTAAATTTTGTGGCTTGCAATGGGTCTATCTATAAATTAAACATTTTGCCATGTTCTCATGTAAAATAACTAAAACGCTAACCTTAAAGGTATTTTCAAAATAAAAACAGAAAAAACTGGATCTTTTCCAACACCATGTGGAATTTTTTGTAATGTGATAAACAATGAAAATCAGAAATAAAATTTAATAATTATTAAATTAAAAATCTAGTCAAAAGCTTTAAAAAGGAACTTAATTTTAGATATATTGGTATTTCTTCTGCTACCTTGATACTATCTTGACAAAAAATTATTTCAGTATTTCCAAAACGTTATTTTCAAAGTTGTAATTGGCCTTTCATTTATTTCATCTACTAGAAAACGTAATTTCGCTTCTTCATCCAAATGTCCCTATAAATATTGATCCTTATGGGTTTTGTTTAAGCTAAGAATAAAATATCAGAATGATAACGTTGCTAAACAGATCAATCTAGAAGAAAAATAACCATGTAACTTTAAACATACATTTCTTCAGCTAACCTTACACACTAAAATTTATACTTTAAAATTTTCTAACATTATTTCTAATGGTTTACTTAACTGACATACCGGAAGCTGTGAATGCCCTGAAGTTCCTGCTGTAGAACCTCTTGCGTTGTTGATATTAAGTCCAATGCTCCAACAAATTCAGAAGCGGATAACAACACCTGTACTGTAGGTTGAGTCTGGTGTACAGTGGCCATTAACTTCAGTTTATTGTACACTTTAACACAGTTATTTCTGCTAAGAGCCAGTCTTAAAATGTGTAGTGATCCTTCACACATTACTTTATCAATCTGTGCAATTTTATCTCGAAGCATTTTTACAGCCTGGGAAGTTTTCTTGAGGTAGTCCTGCAATTCGTGTTGAGAGGTCATTGCATGAAAAAATGCTTCTGAACGTAGAGAGATCTGGTGAGCAATGTTTACTTCCACAATATCCAGGTAATGGCTCAGCTTGAGAGGGAAGGAGAAAAAAATCATGGAGTATTATAAGTATACCTTCCTTGACTATCCAAATACTTCCTGAAAATGATACAAGATTTCTACATGTATTTTAATCCCCTTGGGTGAACTGTTTGCTTATGGGATCCTTGGTATTAGACATAACAAAATGGAAGAGAGATAAAGATATAGCCCAAAGATTAATAAAATGTATACAACAGCGTAGAAGAAGGTGATTTACTGCCCTTCAAACACTAACCTCTTTCTAAAAAGTAAAAGTACATCACAGTCATCTCAGATTATAACCTAGTTTCACAAATTCGAAGATCTGAGAGAGAATGAGCTCCTTAAACCCCAGACATCATTTTCATCATTAATATACAAATCACTTACCTGACTAAAAGATGATTATAGTTAATATTTACTGACCTCCTCCTTCTATGTACCAGACACTGATATATTATTTACATCATTTTCTAATTTTAACAAGCTTGTAATAAAATGTATTATTATTCTCATTTTACAGATGAGGAAACTGAGGCTCAGAGGCATTACATTGCTTGAATAGTCATGTGGTTAGTGAGTGGCAGAACTAAAATTTGAACCCAGGTCTGTCTGACTCAAAAGCTAAAGTTGTTTATACTATATACCATGCTGCTTTGAAATGCTAAAGAACTCATAAAAGACCGATTGGTGGTCCAGTCACAAATTATAAAAAGTACTAAAATTTATTTGGATCTTTTTTTCAAGGCTGCTCATTTCACACCTCAAAAATTATTAGCAATTTGTAATACTCAGTTTATTTCCAATGTATTTTCTTCTTAAAAGGTTAACAAATACCTTAAATAATTAATTTATATATATTTTTATAACACTACCAAGATGAATTCCTAGATTAACACAGAAATTGTTACTCTAAAAAAATTAGAAAAATTAAAAATGTTTTCTAATTTCAAATATGGACTCCTAAAACTTGAGTTGTCTTTTCTTCCTTTCTAACTGCATATGCCTTTCCATTTCTCTCCCACTTTCTCACTTGTAGGTTCTTCAACCTATAGCAAAAATTTAAGCATTATTTCTGAACATCTCAGGAGAATTCATAGCGTTAAAGGGTTAATGAACTTTCAACACTTAGGACTCTTAAGACTGGAGGAGATATTTGGTCACCTAGCCTGTATCTTTAATACCATGCAGGATCACAATATCTTCAATAAGGCTCCTTCAGTAATCCTATCTAATAAAAGAGTAATATGCAAATTGACCATCACTCCAAGACACAAGATGGCTGCCCCCATGTGGTCAAAGATGGCTGCCCCCATGTGGACACAAGATGGCCACCACAAGATGGCCTGCAGGGGAGGGCAGTTGTGGGCAGTTAGAGGTGACCAGGCCGGCAGAGGAGGGCAGTTGGGGGAGACTAGGCCAGCAAGGGAGGGCAGCTGGGGGGGACCCAGTCCTGCAGGGGAGGGCAGTTGTGGGCAATCAGGCAAGCCGGGAGGGCAGTTAGGGGTGACCGGCTGGCAGAGGAGGGCAGTTGGGGGAGACCAGGTCAGCAGGGGAGGGCAGTTGGGGGGGGACCAGGACTGCAGGGGAGACAGTTAGGGGGGGCAGGCCTGCAGGGGAGAGCAGCTGGGAGGGACCAGGCCTGCAGGGGAGGGCAGTTGGGGGGGAACCAGGCCTGCAGGGGAGGGCAGTTATGGGCAATCAGGCCAGCAGGGAGGGCACTTCAAGGTGACTGGGCCAGCAGAGGAGGGCAATTAGGGATGACCAGGCCAGCAGGGGAGGGCAGTTAGGGGCAATCGGGCCAGCCGGGGAGCAGTTAGGCATCAATCAGGCTGGCAGGGAAGTGGTTAGGGGGCGATCAGGCTGGCAGGCAGAAGCGGTTAGGGGCAATCAGGCAGAGGCAGGCGAGTGGTTGGGAGCCAGCAGTCCTGGATTGTGAGAGGGTGGTCAGACATCCCTCAAGGGGTCCCAGATTGGAGAGGGTGCAGGCTGGGCTGAGGAACACCCCCCCACCCCATGCACAAATTTCGTGCACTGGGCCTCTAGTTTATTATAATACTAGAGGCCCAATGCACAAAATTCATGCAAGAGTAGGCCTTCCTTCCCTCAGCTGCCAGCACCAACTTCCCTCTGGCACCTGTGACCGGGCTTCCCTTGCAGCCATGGCGTCTGGAAGGGCATCTAGAAGGATGTCCGGTCTAATTAGCATATTACGCTTTTATTACCAGGTGTACCGGTTAATAATTCGGATTGTGTAATCAAAGAAAACACGATAATTTCAAAAGAAACATCGAAAGTGCTTTATTAAAGTAATGTTCATCGCTAGCTACACATTTACCCCATCTTTCAGGTAATTTGTGGATACCATCCAAAAGAACTTTTCTTGTTTTGAGGCAGATGATTCAGAGACCCAATTTTCCACTTCTTCACATGTTTTGAAGTGCTGCTCAGAAAGTGTGTGTGCCATCGATTGGAACTGAATGTAATCTGAAGGAGCAAGGTCTGGTGAATATGGCAGGTGGGTTAATACTTCCCAGGCAAGATCTTTTAACATGTCTTTAACTGGTTTTGAAGTGTGTAATGGTGCATTATCATGAAGCAAGATTACTTTGCCATGTCTTCTGGCCCATTCTGGTTGTTTCATGATCAAAGTGTGGTTCAAATTGATTATTTGTGGTCGATAGTGATCAGTATTAGCGGTTTCACCTGGTTTTAGATGCTCATAATACCACACCTTCCTGATCCCACCAAATACAGAGCATTGTCTTCTTTCCAAAGCAATTTGGCCTTGCAGTTGATGTTGATGGTTGACCTGGATCAACCATGATTTTGTGCATTTGGGATTCTCAAAATAAATCCACTTTTCATTGCCAGTCACAATTTGATGTATAAAAGGCTCTCTCTTTCACGCTGCTGAAGCAACATTTTACTGATGACTTTTTGGCTTTCCATTTGTCTTTCGTTCAGTTGATGTGACATCCATTTTCCTTCCTTTAAAATCTTTCCCATTGCTTGTAAATGATCGGAAATTGTTTGCTGAGCAACGTATAATCTTTCTGCAAGTTGTTTTTGAGTTTGACATGCATCTTCATCCAATAATGCTTGTAATTGTTGGTCTTCAAACTTTTTTGGTTGACCTGGACATTCTTTGCCTTTCACATCGAAATCATCACTTTCAAAGCGTTTAAGCCAGCATTCACAAGTATCTTGAGATGGAGCATGTTCACCATAAGCTTCCCGAAGTATTCAGCAGCACTTTTCTTCAAAATAAAGTAATGAATTATAACTTCCCGCAAATGCTCTTTTTTTGGTATGAAATTTGACATTTTTAAGTGTAAAAATATCTATGATGTTAACACCTACAGCAGATTTGACATATGAAGTTTTGAAGCTTGCTGTCAATACAACAAAATAGCATACATATCAAATCGCATATATATATCACCATGTGTAATTCCATCTATTGAAAAAATCCGCATTATTAACCAGTACACCTGGTATAGATAAAATAGGTTACAAACAAGAAATTTTCCCACAGTTGAAGTTTCTTGCATTTATGCCCTTCTACTACTGTTCTTTTCATCTTCAATACAGCTGGTTCACTTATTTACCTAAAAAGCATTACTGGAGACAAAGGCACTAAAGTACACTGCAAGCTAAAATGGACTCAATTTTCAGAACAGTAAATGGAGCATGGGCAACTCCTTTAGGACAGTTTGTATGCTGCTGCCAGTCTGTGACAAAACAATGAACTTCACTAGAAAGTAAATCAACTATATCACTAAGCCCATTGCATTATTTAAAAAAAAACAACAAAAAACTTGCTTAATGAAGGAAGCAGTGCAATAATTTACATTCTACTGCAAACGCCTTATCTCATTGCAGGCCAGCAAACTTCTCTGACCCTGGTTGTAGCATACCCTCTCTTTAAAGCTACTAACAAGATAAAACAGCTGATGTCAATCATAAAGTGAGTTTGAAACTGCTCTCTTAGAAGTCTGTCTTCCATTAATTTTCTAAGAACAGAGCAGAATGAAAAGGAGTCAGAATATAAATGTAACAAACCTGATTTTGCAACTTAGCAAAAAAAAAAATTCCATTACTTTAGTCACTTTAAGCATTTAGCATGAGAAAATTGTTTCATTTGAATTTCAAAGATTTCAACAACTTATCAATATTCCACTGACCTACTCTTTTCAAAAGGGATATTTTCATAATTCATTTCTTATTAAAATTCTTTAAAGAGAACAATTTTTAAAGTATTCCTAAAAATATTTATATAATCAACGAGGTTTTTATTAGCCTTTGTTGTTTTTTTAAGGTTTTATTTTATCAGGATACATACTTGGAATGTGAAAAAGTGGTCTGGAGTAAGCCTATGTCCATAAATAAACCCATCAGATTTATGAATCTGTTCTTACTCAAGGAAAATCTTTGTAGGTAAAAATATTGCCAAAGCAAAAAGTTAAATATTTTTTCATTTTTAAATCATTTTTATTTTTCAATTACAGTTGGCATACATTTTATTAGTTGCAGGTGTATACCCCAGTGATTAGTCATTATGTAATTTACTAAGTGATCATCCCAATAAAACTGTAAGAAAAGTCATGATTCTTTTCCTACATTTCCTCTTTTATCCTCCTCAAGTTAGTCCTTTCTTCAATTACTGAGGACTGAACCTAATTTATTGAATCATCTTCCTGGAGAAGCTTTCATACTGCCAAGAGATGTCACTAGACTATAACAAAATGCTTTCTTTTCAGTTTAAGAACCACAGTCAGTTTTAGGAAAGCTCTAAACTGAGTGCAAAAACAAACAAACAAACAACACAGATATCAAAGGTCTTTACATTTTTGATATGTGAGTTAAGATATTTTTAAAGTTCTACATTTAAAATGATGTTCAAGATGTTGGTTTCTGAAATATAGAACACTGTAAAAAAATTAAAAACTGCTGAGTAATAATATGCGAAAGACTAGGCTTTGTAAAGCTAAAAACATTTAGAAATATTGATATGATGGTTTTGCTTTAAAATAATAATCCTTACTCCCCGGCAGGGTGGCTCAGTGGATGAGTGTAGAACATGAACTAAGAGATGACGGGTTTGATTTCTGGTCTGGGCACATGTCTGGGTTGCAGGCTCCATCCCCAGTAGGGGGTGTAAAGTTGACAGCCGATTGATGTTTCTCTCTCATCGATGTTTCTATCTCTCTATCTCTCCCTCTCTCTAAAATCAATAAAAACATATTTAAAATAATAATAATAACCCTTACTGTGTAAATGAGGACAAATAGTGCCTCAGGAAAAGCTGATTTTTTGTGTTTTAAATCATACAGAATATAAAATTGGCAATATATTGCTCGGGATAAGTGTAAAGCAATTATAATTATGTATGTTATCTATATATCCTTTCGACTGAAATTCTATCAACTGCTGTTTCAAATAACAAGCACTCAAACAATAAGCTTTTTTTTTCACCAGAACAACTTATATTCCACTGAATCAAAATACTATTACTTTTTCAGTAAATATTCGAAGGCTTATAATTATCAATAACAACAAAATGATATTAAAATAATGCTTACTAAGTAACTAAATCTGAACCCATGCCAAGTAGCACCACTTAACTAGAATAAAATTTTCTACATGAAAAAAGTAAAAAAGAAAATACCTTTTCTTGTAGCAACTTTGAGGAAGCTGCATCACGATTTCCTTTTCCACCAGCAGTATTAAAATGAGACCATGGTAAAACTGAATTAAAAGTTAAAGAATCGTCCAAGGCAAAATCTGGTTTCATAAAAATCTATCAAAAAAATTCATTTCTCTCGATTAGAAAAACATATTCTTTACATTCATTATCTCTTCTAAAATCATAGATCATTAAACAATAATTAATTTGGATCTCAAGCATAAACTGCAAAAGCAAGTGATAACATGTTATTTACATAAAATCTATAGAAAAATGTACAAGTAAAGTCTCATCTAGGTAAACATGCTCATGAAAGATAGAAAAATGTTTTTTGCCTTAACCAATGGATGTGTGGAAGGCCGCCTGCCCTGTTTATCGGAATTCGACTTAGGGGAGTGTTAAGATGGCGCCCCTAATTATTCCTTGACCTTTCCAAGCAAGTCTGTGCATATGCAGATCCCCGGGGTGTTTACTGGAATCCTTATGCTTAAGCCCTGGATGCCCTTGCCTAGAGTACAATGTAAACATGTGTCCTCACAAGATTACTCATCCTACTGATTGCATCTAAAGATAAAAATTCCAATAAAGGCCTAACAAGGCAGGCAATAGAGGTTGCCCTGGCCACTAAAGCCAGGGGCCCCTTAGCCCTCTCTTTCACTGTCAAACTATGTCTGAGTAATCTGTTCAACCGTCGTTCAGGGGCTGCTGGTCAGCCCCGGCAAATGGAGATGATCATTCCATTACAACTTGATCAAATGCACTAATGTACTCCCACTGAGCACATACCAAAGGGAGGTAGAGTGTGTGTGTGTTTTAAATGCCATCAATTTCTCTATACTTATATTTCTACTTTCTCCTAAAATTTCTTTCAAAATTGTTTTTTAGATTGGACATACACTAAAATTTAAAATCATAACAAATTCTATTTTATGAAAAGCCAACTCCTTTTCTCTTACATATCACATCCATCTGAGTACTAAGTAGTATTCATTATACTTCCTAAATATTGCTTGAATCCCTTCAGTCCTCTATCTCCACAGCATTTCATCAATGCAGCTCTTCATTATCTCTGGATTACAGTAAATGGACACTTAATGATGTCCTTCCCTGATCTATCCACTATATTGCTGTTAGATATCCCTTTAAAATGCAAGTATAACTGAATTAACTTCTCTGTTTAAATCTCTTAATAGAGTCCCATGACCCACAGACCAAGCTTTTTAGAATGGCATTGAGTCCTTTAACTTTTGGACCCACTTACCTCTTTTTACCTTGCCACTATTTACAAGTTAAATTTGAGCAGTATTCAACTATCTTCCATATCCTCTTATGCTTAAGTATACATGTATTTTTGGCCTAGAATGCTCTTGCCTATCTTCCTAGAGAATTCAATCCAATCAAAGGGGCAAACATGTCCCTGTGTATGACACAGAGATTAATCACCCCATCTCTGAACACAAATATACCATGCACACTTATTTATCTCTATATCTCTACTTCACCAAAAATTATTTGCTTAATTTATATATATATATATATATATATATATGTATATATATATATATATATATATATATCTCCTCCTGGAATATGTTCCTCTAAGATTGGATTTATAATTATTATTCTTTGTATCCCCATAAGGCAAAAAACATGCTTTAATCATTAATTAAATGATTAATTTAATCATTAATTTCTATATTTTATTCATTAATTTCTATATTTTATTCTACTTACTGATTCATTTTATCTTTATGCAAAAATTGTTATGAATGTGATAGGGAAAATCTAGGGACATGAGTATATTTTCTAGTCACTGCTTTAATATTATTGAAAGCATTGATTCATTCAATAAGTATTTACTGGTTGTCTAACTCTTATACTAGGCACTAAGAGAAAACAAAAATAAATTATTACAGAGGTACTAATCTCAACGATCTTTAGTGCAAGGCATATGATAAAATATATACATAAGTATCTTATAAGAGGAAGAATGACAAATACTTTGAAAGGGAAGGCTGGGATCTAGATAAAATGCTATGCAAATTCAGCAAAGGGGCAAATTATCTTCAGTTGGGGAGAAATGTATTCATGTAAACTTGCCAGTTAAGCAAAAGAATGTAAAGGATTAGATATAGGGAGATGATGGAAAGTCTCTGTCTGGGTTCAGGAGCAGTTTAAGAATGGAGTCAACAAAAGAGTCTGACTGAAGTAAAAGATGTGTAAAGATTAGGAGGCAAAAGTTAAGAGTGTAACTACGAATAAAAATGAATAATTAAGGACCTTAAATTACAGGGTTTGAATTTTATTTTATAGGAATCAAAGAATTTTAAAAACGACTGCCCTCTCCTTTTTGTTTCTGTCTATCTCTTCTCACCCTAAAGAGCAATTACCACAGACTCCTTTGAGAATCTGATGAATGCAATGGATTCTTTTCCCAGAAAAAAAACCTCATCTATTACACATTTCTACAAATGTTTTCTTCTAAAGGAAATGTCTTTTAATAATTTGAAGGGAGAGTAAGATCAACAAAATTCTTCTTTGAGAATGGAGAGACTTAAACATATTTGTAAGTTTTGATGATGAAGAGATTGATGATGAAAAAGAGAGATGTAACAAAGTTACAGAAGAGGCAAAGTGATCTAAGTGTCAGAAAACAGCTAAATGAAAGCTTCTTAAAGGCAAAATTAAAGATCAAATATTAAAAAGCAGTATTCTCATTTTTTAAGCTTTGTTACCTTAGGTACTTGCTCCAGATCTGTCCTGGATTTATCTATTAAAAAAAGGGGGAGGGGGAAGGAGAACTTGATTTTTTAAACTTGTTTTCATTTTACTTCCATAAAATATACTTTGACAAGATTCAATACTATACTAAGTCACAGCCAAATAATCACATAAGTTTCTTTGTTCAACAAGTATTTATTTAGCACCTCCTGCATCCCTAATAGTATACAAAGCACTGAATACGGCATATGTGCAAATAATTTTAATCAACTGTATACTAGCAATAAAACAACTTAATAAATTTTAAGTAAGAATGATTAGTCTACAATGAATCAGTCTGTAATGATTAGCTACACAGAAAGTTAATCTTACCATGTTTTGGTGAGATTAAGTTTGGCATGCTATGTAGTTTTAAGAATGAATTAAATTCTAAAATAGGAATACTGTTTTTTAATTCTTCAAAATATCCACCATCCCTTCCAGAATTTCTTCTGATCAAAGATATTTTAAAATATATTAATTTTCTCCTTATACATTTTAGTTTGTATCATCTACAAATTTATCTGTGCCCATCTGGTGTGGCTCAGTAGTTGAGCGTTGACCCATGAACCAAGAGGTCCCTGGTTGGATTCCTAGTCAGAGCACATGCCCGGGTTGCAGGTGGCAGGCTTGATCCCCAGTGGGGGGCATGTAGGAGGCAGCCAATTGATGTGTCTCTCTCATGGATGTTTCTATCTCTCTATCTCTCTCCTTTCTGCTCTCTCTAAAATTGATAAAATGAAATAAAAATTATCTGTAATTGAACCTATTTTACCTTCATCTCACCAGTAAGACCTCAGGCAAGATACCCTCCTTTCCAAAAGTAACCCATTCCCTCCTGCCTCTTCTGTGAGCTTACTTCAATTACCCTGCCTCTCTCTGGATCTTCAACATCTTTCTCCTTCTAAGAGCATTTTCCTCTCTGCATATAAACGTGTTTCATTAAAAAAAGAGAGAGAGGGGAGGAGAAGGGAGGGGAAAGTAGGAGTAGGGGGAGAGGAATGGAGAGGAGAGAAAGAAATGGATAAAACATAGGGCCCAGACTAGATTGAGGCAAGGGAACCTTGGGTGCAAAATTTTAAAAAGCACTCACTTTCAGGATTATGTAAATGCCTCTCTTGCCTCATCTAGTCCTGGCCCTGCAAAAACATTCTTCCACTCTATTCCCTCTGTAGTCAATATCCTATATCTCAAATCTTCAAGTTACATACACACTGTCCATTTCTTTCTCTTGTACTCACACTTTAATATATAGTGTTGAGGTTTCTGTAACCACAACTCTAATTTAAATGCTCTCCCTAAGATCTCCTAAATTGCTTAATCCATGAAGACTTCTCAGTATGCAAACTGAAGTACTGTGACAATGTAGACTAATTATTCTCACTTCTTTGAAATTATCAAAGGTGGAACTCTCTCTTGGTTGACTCTCTTATCTCTCTACTTCTTTATAGTCTCCTTCACAAGTGCCTAATTTTCTATCTGCCCCTTAAATGTGACAGCTTCCTAGTGTTCTATTATCAGTTATTTTCTTCCCACTATTCACATCCTTCCTGGGTTATCCCATCCATGCCCTTGGATTCAACTACCATGATACTGTCTAGCATATTGTCTATGATAGTGTCTACTATACCTACATCTCCAGCCCAGATCTCTTTCCTGAGCTCCCAGTTACTTACCAAACATGTTTGCAAAACTGCAATTAAACCAGCCTCTAGCTCCTCCAGAATTTCTCCTCTTATATTGGCTATCTCACTGAATTGCACCTCACCTAGCCAGCTGCCCAAGCAAGAAACTGGGGAGTCATCCTTGAATCAACTTGTCCCATTACCAACAAGTAACTGACCACCGAAACCTATGCCTCAATCACTCAAAGGCCTAATATCCTCTCCATCTTCATTATAACTGTGAATTGGGGCCATATGATTTCTCACTTGTATTATTGCAATAGCTTCCAACTGTCTCACTGACTCCAGTTATATCATCAAAAAAGTTATTATCCACAACTGTTTACATAGTGAAATGTATAACCATAATCTGATTTTATCTGGTTAAAAGATTTTGTAGCTCTATACTGCTTTAAGAAATATTCCTTAGCATGGCACACAAGGCTCTTGATCTGACTCCCACCTATTTCTTCAGCTTCTTTTCTTGCTCCCAATAGAGCCAACATACTGAACTCTTGCAGTCCCTTGGACATGCTAATTTATTTCTTGACTCTATGGCTTTATACAAACTATTCCTTCTTCCTGGAATGCCTTTCACACATAAATATTTCTCAATAGCTAGTTTAAAACACAGGCAATCATCATCAACTCTAGGAAATCTTCTAAGCTAAGTTAGGAGCTGTATACAATCTTGCCATGCTGAACTTATTACTTGATATACAGTGCTGCAATTTTTTGGTTTATTTATTTAACCTTACTCAGGAGACCATCAGCTTCTTGAGGACAGGGACCATTTCTAATTCATCTATTTTTAAAGCAACAAGCAAAGTATCAAGCACACAGATATTACATAAGTATTTGTTAAATTGAAGACAATACTATCATCAGACCCAAGAATTTTCTCTTAAAGCTTTTAGAAAAGATTTTAACAGTAAGCTATAAAAATTTTACTAGAAAGAAAAATTGTAAGTATGACAGCCAACAAGGTCCCCAAGTTAAGATTTTGTTCATTAATATTATTCTCTTCTACAAATTTCACATATTCATCTACGTATTATCTACAAATAGCATATATTCATACCATGACTATGTAAGAGAGTCCTGTCAAAGGTATCTTTAGGAGGACAAATGTTCTTGCATCTTTCGTGAATCTTCTCTCTCTAATAAAAGGATAATTAAATAAATAATGTAATCGATGCTGTGTGGCAATACAAATATTCAAAGCATTAAAATGTTTCACAACAGAAGATATAAAATTAGTTCTATGATTTTTAAATCATTAGTATTTGAACTTAAATACAAATAGTAAGTATGCTTAATAAACTAAATATCACTGAGATGTATGAATACCTATTTACTTATACTCATCCCATTTCACATAATTAGTAAAATCTCCATAAATTTGGAATGAAGTGGGAAAGCAAATGAAAAATCCTTACTTATATGACAGAAATCATTAAGAAAATAATTTTTAAAAGCAAGGAAGAAAATTTGAAAACTGATATACCTAAGATAGATAATTATTGACACCTTCTCTCTGAGTAAAGAAAAATAATTCCATTCTAATTTCAGATTAGATAACGACTAACAACACTGTTATCTTTTCAGAGGTACCATAAATAGGACACATGGGAAAGTGGAGTGTGGTAAGAAAAAAACACTGGGCCAAGGGTGTTCAGAATTCTGATAGTAGTTCTGACAGTATGGAACTGTCTGCCAAAGAGGCTGTGCATTTTGCATCCCTACCCACAATGAATGAGAATCCCCATTAGTCCATTTCTTAAACCTCACAAATAGTCTGGGCTTTATAGGTCTAATAAAACCATTTTTTTCCTTGGTAGGTAGGGTGCGTTTCATGTTGAATCTTAGCATTAACAGGATTATGTCATTCTGAAAAATCACTAGAGTAAGAAAAATATATTTATATAAATCTAAGCAAAGAATTAAATACAACCCAGTACAGAATGTATATGAACAAAAAATAACATAGATTCCTCAAAGACTACTGGTAAAAATCCATTATAAATTACTTTTGACCTGACTATAACTAACTTCAAGATTAGATGTTACCTGAGAGATTTCCTGTTGATATACTGTAAAATGTTCCTTGCTGATCTGTGGGAGGTAGAATGAAGGTATGACTTCAGTGTCCACAAAGTCCAATCCCCATGTTTTTGTGAAGAAGTCAGATTCTCTTTTTGCTAATCTAGGATCATTTAATGCTGCTGGGAGATTTACTTTGGAATGATATATAGTCCATTTGTGTTGATCTGTAACTAGAGATGGGGCAACACATAAACTGTGTGAATCACCTGCAAAAAATAAATAAGAGAACTCTATAAAATAAGTTCTATGTTTGAAGGTATACCCTAGAAAAATAAAAATGCTTAGATTCTACATTATGCAAAGCAACTACACTCTCTCTTCTATGGCAAATGTTTTAATAAAAATCAATCAGATGAAATAAACTTGAGCTTTCAGCATCAATTGCTGAAGGAAGAAAAAAACCTGTATAAGATCAAAGATGCAAAATTTGAGAGCTGTAGTCACAGGGTAGAGTAAATGGTAAAGAAAGTCTTTCATTAATTCCTTTCCTTGCTGTACAATTTATCTTTTTTCAACGTAGAAACTTTTCTACCTTCAATTGAATATCTTCTATCCTTTAATATTCCAGTTTTTTTCCATAAGTAGAGCATTTTTCTATTGTACTATGGCAGACAGCACTAGTTCCATTTTTTTCCCACTTATAATTGGATAACATAAATACTGCTGTGGCATTAACAATAGAGGAAAGAAAAATATAGTTGATTTTTGTTATTCACAGTAGTTCTGTTCTAGAAAGTCACTGAACACTTAATTAGCAAATACTGAAACAATGACCCTAGTGAAAATACAGGTTAGATTCCTGCAAGTCTTTATGGTCACAACATTTTCATCAACTGATCAATACAGAATCACATGCATGTGTCTATTTAAAAACACATTATTTACTATATATTTAATATACAGTTATATATACTTACTACATATTTAATATATAACATATATTGTCGGTTCATTAACATGGAACTATAACTCATACCTGAATGAAGCTTATATGACATGCATATTTTCCTCATAAGGCACATTACAGCTTTCTTATACTTAGGAATACTAGAAAACACTTCAGCACTATGTTTGAGAATATTTAAAAAAGCAAAATCACCAACAAGATACACAAAAATGCAAAAAAAAGTAGCACTAAATAGACCACAAAAAGAACACTTGTTTACACCATGATAGCTGAAACAATAAGGCAGAGTGTTGACTTGTTCAACCTCAGGTGGAACATATACATTGGGTAATTTAAATTTTTCACTCCTCTCTGCATGTTTGCAAATGACCATAAAAGTGCCACAAATATAGATTTGGAGGTTACAAATCATTTTTAAGGTGTAGGCAAATTTGCAAATATGGAAACCACAAATAATGAGGATTGATTGTATTATGTTTAACTAAAGAACTTTTCGAACTGTACATTTCAAAATATTTTTAATAGTTTATATAAGTACTTCTTTTATGGAAATGCATGAAAAGAACTATATTCTAATCTCCTAATCTACTTACATCCAAATTATTTATATCTCTTTAGTTTTAACATTATAAAATTTACTCTTTTAGATAACTATTCGAAATCTGTCTACTCCTTTACAGTTAATATAAATCCTCAAAAAAAAAAAAAAAAAGCATTACCTGTGGGTTCCTTGGGACACACATCTGGCAGTGACTGCACAGGTCGAATGTGTTTTGTCGGATCTACCTCTTTTTTAATGAAAACATCACTGCTGCTTCCTTGAGGCACTGGTGAAGAACTGTGGCTTGAAGCCATTGCATAAAATCACCACTCAGCTGAAAATGAATAAGAAACAATAATTAAGACACTGAACACAAATCAAAATTCATCTTGCTACAAGCAAATTCCAGCAGGTCATAATTATGCAAGAAGTTCATCAGATGGCCGATGGACCTTGGGGCTTCACAGGGCTGATAATCTGCATATTATCACCTGCTGCTGAATTGCTATAGGCATTTCCCCTAACCTGATCATCTTTTCCTGTTTACCAAACCTTACCTTTGATGTGTATATCTGCTTTATTAAAGGGCAATATGTGTTAATAAAAAGCCGTGGGTCCGGAGATTCAGAGAGACCACTTCACTAGAAAGTGGAACCTCCCCTGGCTCCCCCATGCCTCCTAAATTTATATTCCTTGTCTAGTCTCTTTATTCATTTAAATCGCAGCCCCTTCTCCAGATTCCCGAACCCTAGCTGTGGAAAAGACTGCGGCACATCTACAGGGTGAGGCAAAAGTAGGTTTATAGTTCTGAGTACACAAAATACAGTTAATAAAGTGACTGTAATAATCATAACCTGCATGTCTTTTTCCATACTAAAAACTGTAAACCTACTTTTGCTTCACCTTGTATAAGTATTATACATGTCACAAACTTTCTTTCAAAAACAGATACAATATTAAAAATCCCCAAGTATAAGTACACAATTTGAATATTCTCTATTGTGAGTCACTCAATATTTATTTATTTTGCAAAGGAAGTTATTTGTCCTTGTTTAAAAAGTATTCTTCCCCAAAATGACCTATCCTTAGACTTTAATCCAAAGTGCAAATAAATATCAAACCTGCAACCAGTATAAATTAAAAAACATTCCATTCATTCAACAAGTATATAGTAATTATACATTATAGCAAAATGGATACGTGCATGGGTTTCTAAAATGGTGACTGCTTCATGTACCAGTAGTATAACCTTGAGGAAATTTACTTAACCTTTGTGAGCTTTACCTTATCTGTAAAAATGGGGCTGAAAAGAGGTCCCATCTCATAAACACTTTGTAACAAAGAAAGAAATGGATACATGTAAAATAAACCATTTAAAATCATGTCTCAAAGTTTGTGTTCATAAATGTTAGTATCATTATATTTATTATTACTATGTGGCTGTCACTATATTAAATGACTATAAAAGTATCACTCTTCAAGGTGATTGCAATTAAATTAAGTAAGCAAAACACTAAGCAAAACACCAGTTAACCTGTGTCTACATTTTTTAGTAAGTGCTGAAAAAATTTGTGGGCAACATAATATAGGCTACAGTGTCAGGTAAGACATTACAAATGAAGTAGTACATAACTTGGATAAACATGTGATATTCTATTATTAGAGAAAGGATAATTTTATATTGCTGAACATACCTATCAAATAGCAGGCATTCAATAAATATTTTAATAAAGGAATAAATAAGTGGATATAAACACAAGCTTATAGCTGAAAGGAATCTCAAAGATCACCTAGTCAAAGTTCCCTCACATTGGAGATAAGACTAATTGTTTACAAAGGTATCTGTGGTTTAACAAGTTTAAAAAAAAAATCCAATTTAGGAAATCTGGTGAATAGAAAAATAATAATAAGAAAAAAGAGCAGAGACATAGGCTAGGATCAGTGACAAAAAGTTCATCCATTCTAATTCCCCTCCAGTTTGGTGGAAAACTAACAATTACATTTCCCAGACTTCCTTGCATATCTGTCTCAGTCCTTCTAACGCAAAGGAGACATTTCCAATTACACCATTCACTGAGACTATCTGAAACAAGCTACTAAGAAGAAACAGAAAGATAAATAACTTCCTCATGGTCCCTGAACAGAAAGCAAATAACAGCATGAATAAAGGTTAAGGGACATGGTATAATCATAAGATTGTGTGGAAACTGACTTGGCTAGAGTGAAATGTTTACATTGGGAAGTAATGGCAAATAAAGCATATTTACACACACACACCCCACCCACAGCCTATATAGTTGGTTCTCTAAGCAGTAAGGAGCAACAAGCTTTTTTGTCCTGTGGACTTCTTTGGCAGTCTGGTGAGTTCCATGGGACAAAAGAATACTATTATGAAAATATCTGGGAAAATTAATTAGGGCCTTGGTTTGAAAGGCATCATTGGCTTGTTTGCAGTTATATCCATACACATTAAGTGTATGGTTATTTCTGTATAAAAGCATTTGCATATTTAGGCGAGAAGAAATATCTAAAGGATAGGAAACATTGTATGAAATAAAATACTGTATATTAAGCATTTGGTAAAGACAACTTTTTATTAATTTCATCAAATAAAATGGCTAAAATAAACACATTTTGACACTTTAGGTGGTAAGCTGCAAATATATAGGAAATGTGTTTATACTGAACACCCATTGCTTGATGTCAGATAAATTAAATATTGATTCCAACAATAGTACACAACAATTTCAATTTATTTTTCTTACCTTCATGTTGTTTTTACAGCAAAAAGAAATCCTAAGTGCCATATTAGAAAGCCAGAAATACTTGGGGAGATAGGAACTTGTAGAAAAACATTTCTAGACTCCTATAAGTTATTTCTGTATCTGGGAGGAGGAGGGGAATCACTTTATTTACTCATTAAAGATTCTGAATTAGGAAACATTTGCAGATTTTCTATTTTTTTCTTACACCTCTCCTAATTCTTATGAAAAAGAAGGACAATCTCTAGCTTTAAAGGGATTATGTAAAATTAGGGCATTGCCTACATAAGTGAGTCTTATGAAGGAAGAAAGGAAGGGCCAATTGAATATAACATATTGAATAAATAAAAATTAATGAATGCAGAGTGATACTTGAGTGGAGGGAAGAGATAAAGAAAGGGGGTGAAAGGGGATCGGTTGAGGTGAGAAAAGAAAAACTCTTTTTCACAGAAAGCTAGTAATAAATGTAAAAGAATGACTGAACTAGAAAGTCATTGTTTTGTAACCCCAATGTAAAATCCAATTCAGGCAAAAATCATCAATGTATGCTAAAGCCATTAGGTGAAAGGTTTTTCAGAAATAAAATTCACCTGATGTCAAAGTATCACCCTACAGATTACTTAGCAATGCAAAGGGAAAATGTATCTTTAAAATGGAAAGATCTCTACCTTAACTAAGTCATCAAACTTGGTATTACTAAAAATAGAAAGACAATTTGATATTATGTGACTTATGAAAAGACAATATAAAATAAACATCATCTATGAGACATTTACACCAAAATGTTTAACCTAATCTAATTAAGCCTCTAGACCAGGTGTTATGCTTTTTGGTCCTGGGCAGTGGTCGGCAAACTCATTAGCCAACAGAGCGGCAAACCACGGCTCACGAGCTGCATGTGGCTCGTGAGCCGCGGTTTGCCGACCACTGGACCTGGGGATTCCTTTGGCAATCTGGTGAAGTCTACAGACCCCTCCCCAGAATAATATTTATAATTAATAAAATATATAAAATTACAATGGACAATTATACCGAAATATAGCTATCAAACTGTTTTTTTACATTGTAATATATATATATATATATATATATATATATATATATATATATATATATATATATATATGAAGAGCCAGGGTCCGTCACATCCAAAACGACCAAAGGCTTGACCAAACACCAGGCTAGGGTCCCGGCCAGCACTGCGGAAGTCAGGCCCGGGTCCCAGCCATCTGTGGCAACAGTCAGGCCTGTGTCTGCAGCAGCCAGTGCTGTGGAAGTCAGGCCTGGGTCTGTCCGCGGCAGCCTGAGAAGTAGGCAGAGGACAGACCACTGAAGGTCTTATATACCATAGCAGGAAGCTTAGATTTTATTCCACAGAAGGAGAAAAAGTGAAGAATGTCAAGCATGGGAGCATCCTGGTCTTGCTTTCATTTTAAGTGAACCATTCTGGTGGCTGTGGGAAGGATCAATTTAGACAGCTGCAGTGTTTTGGGGTCTAAAAGAAAAAGAGAGACTGATGCTGGGAACTAGGATTAGACAGAGGCAGTGGTTCAGAGAATATTTAAGAGGAAACCTGATGGAACTATTTTACTGATTACACAGGGATGAAAACAAACAAAGCAAATGGTATTAGCCCAGGTTTTCCAGTTTGGGCAACTTCATTGAATGGCTGATTCTAATAATTGGGAGAAGGTATCGAGGAAAAGGAACAGTGTAAGGGAGCCTGCTTAGTTCAGCAATAGCCAAACAATTAGGACAGAAGACAGACTTAGTGCTCTTTCTTGGCTGCAACGTTTGTTTTTCTGCCTTCAGCCACCACCATGTAAGGCTAATGTGCCATCTTTTGACCTAATCTAGGATATTATCTATCTACTACACATTCCTATCACCTAAATTAGCTTTCCTGCATGATCCTTTAAATATACTTATCGAAGTCATTCAATGCTCTGTGAGTATGGGGACTTTCAAGATGTGGAAACATTATGAGCCTATATAGATTGATAAAGAGATATTGGGTGCTCAATTTTTAATAATAAAAATCAAATACTGAATGTGGTCATGCCAGAGGCATAATTTTAATGAGTCAATGTCTCTTTACTGAAGTGTCACACTTCAAAAGAGATCCTCTCAAATAATACAATGCATAACACTCATCTGGGTTGCCTGTTAAAATGCAGGACCACACCTTGAAAAACATTCCTTCTAGAGCTCATTTTGGTGGATAAATCTCCCTCCAAGTAAAGCAATCTATAATAACAAAAGCATAATATGCTAATTAGACCAGACTTCCTCCCAGACAACCTTCCGGATGAAGCCAGGGCTGCGAGGGAAGCCCAAGTTCCGGGTGCCAGAGGGAAGCCTGGGTTCTGGGTGCCAGAGGTAAGCCGTGGCCGGCAGCCAGGGGAAGGCAGGCCTACTCTTGCACGATTTTCGTGCATTGGGCCTCTAGTACTATATAATCAAAGTGTAATATGCAAATTGACCAAACGGCAGAACAACCAGTCAATTGGGGGTGGGCCGGCAAGCAGGTGTTGCCAGGCCAGCCAAGGCGCATGCCAGCGGGCAGAGGAATGGGACGGCGATGAGGTGGGGGTGGGGGGTGGCGGCGACCAGCGGCAGCCGGGTGATGGGGGCCAGCGCCATCCCCTGATCGCCCACCTGGTTGCCTCACGCAGAGGGAGGCCATGGGCGGCAGCAGCAGTGGGGCGATTCGGGGCAGGGCCACCCAGCACCGTCCCCAGATAGGCCTGCTGGGGTTGCCTCCCGCAGAAGGAGGCCACCAGTGTCCACGGAGCAATTGGGGGCGGGGCCGGCCGCTCGCCGTCTGCACCATCCCGATTGGCCTACCAGTCACCTCCCACAGAGCTGGACATCCCCTGAGGGCTCCCAGACTGAGAGAGGGCACAGGCCAGGCTGAGGGACACCCCCCCCCCCGGCACCGCCGAGTGCACAAATTTTCGTGCACCGGGACTCTAGTTTAGTAATCGTTTTGCTTCTCAATTACTGCAAATCTCTCTAAGCAATAAATGAGCATAAATTTTGAGATACTTGCAACAATTTAATATGATATGAAAATATCTCAAATTGCTGTTGTAGCGAAGTTGCAGGAAATGATAACAGCCCTGTGAAGGGTTTCCAACATCGTATATAATAAAGATGTAATATGCAAATGGTCATTACGCCGTGAAGCGTAACGACCAACCACGTAACAACCGGATCATGGATCAGCAGGAGGGTGGGCAGCGAGCTACAAGTGGTCAGCAGAGAGCTACAGGAGCGGGCAGGGCAGCAAGATATGAGGGGGAAGGGGGGAGGGAGGGCGGGGGAAGCTACAGGAGGGTGGCAGCAAGCTACTGGCAAGCTAGTTCATAATGAAAGGAAATGCTAAAATCCAGTTAAGCAGAATTTCTCAACCACAGCAGTATGGACATTTTGAGCTGGATAACTTGTTGTTTGGGACTCTCCCTCTGTACACTATAGGATCTTTAGATACATCTCAGGCCTCTATCAACTTGATGCCAATTGCACCCTCCCACCCAGTTATGACAACCAAAAATGTCTCCAGACAAAGCCAATTATCCTGGGGAGTAGGGGCAAAGGGAGGAGAGAACAAAATCACCCTAATTGAGAACCAATGAATTAAAATAAAGATGTAATTTTTTTTGCCCACCTAAAGTTTGCAGACTCCCTGAATTCTATTCACAGACCCTATGGAGTCTGTGAACCCAAGTTTAAATACCCTCTACTCTAGACCTACCTTGCAGCTGACAGGAAATAAAGAGAAATAGGATGTCAGGTTAAAACACAACATTGAGAAACAATCAACAAATTGAGAATATGAGACATTATACAAGAAAACTGGTCTGGACACTTACATCAATGTCATTTTTTAAAGGTGGGGAACTATTCTACATTGAAATAAATATAGGGACAACAACTAAAAGCAATATGTGAGCCTTGACTGGTTCAAAAATTTAAAAAATGGCTCTAATACATTCTTGAGACAACTGGGAAGTTTTGAATATGGATTGGATGTTATATGATATTTTAGAATTTTAATGAATTTTCTTAGGTGTATTAATGGTATTGAGATTATGGGAAAATGCCCTTATACTTAGAACATGAATACTAAAATATTTAAGAGTGATTTGGCAAAAAACACACAAATAAAACCAATATGAAAAGATTTAAAAATAGTTTAAGTGAAGTATATATAAGTGCAACATATTCTACTCCCACTTTTTTCTTTAAATTTTCACAATATAATGTTGGGGGAAAGAAACTTTACATATTTGTCAAATGTTAAATAAATAAATAATGCAAAATATGGATATCAAAGAGAAAGAAAAAGTTTTCAATTTCTAACCGTAATTCTATCGGAAGATGGTATTGCACAACTTCAAATATAGAGGGGGGAGGAAATCAATCGATTTCAATGAAATTTTAACGTTGTGGAAGAATAATACCATATATTCAAACTGGAATTCCTTAAAGTCTGAAAGAGAAGGCAGCTGAAATAGAGAAACATTTATCACAGGCATTACCCAATACTGTGCAAAAATTTATTTCCTTTGTTCTACACTGATACAGTAACTGCTTACAGAGAATACTGGAATTACATATCATTTACTAAACTATCCATGAACTTGCCTATTATAGGTAAGGTAATAGTCTTTTTATTTTCCTCTACTACTTCAATGTATGCAAAACATTTTAGCAGAATATTAACACAGAGATATGTTAACTAATCATTTATTTCCCTTCTCCCGTTTTTCAAAAGTGATACCCTACTTTATAATATACCTTACTTTATAAAATCTAAACTTGCCTGACCTCTATCACGCTTCTATCACACTGTGGTCTTCTATCACACTGTGGTCCCCTAACTGGTCTCTCTGCCTCCAGTCTAAATCATTCTGCATATTGCTTTAGGATTTAATCGAGAAAGTTTTCATTCTGTTGTACTTCAGCTCAAAAATTTTTAATATTATCATTACCTTCCAGACAAATGCTAAGCTTCACAGACTGGTACTCAAGGCTTTCCACAATCGGATGCTTATCTTCCCTTCTAGCCTTATTTCCTATTACCCACAAGTTAAGTATGTTAATTCTAGACAGAGTGGTCTAATTGTCCCTCTAATCCAGTGGTTCTCAACCTTTCTAATGCCGCGACCCTTTAATACAGTTCCTCGTGTTGTGGTGACCCTCAACCATAAAATTATTTTCGTTGCTACTTCATAACTGTAATTTTGCTACTGTTAATGAATCGTAATGTAAGTATCTGTGTTTTCCGATGGTCTTAGGCTCTACAGCAGCAGTTCTCAACCTGTGGGTTGCGACCCACAGGGTCGCCTAAGACCATCGGAAAACACAGATATTTACATTACGATTCATAACAGTAGCAAAATTACAGTTATGAAGTAGCAACGAAAATAATTTTATGGTTGGAGGTCACCACAACACGAGGAACTGTATTAAAGGGTCGCGGCATTAGAAAGGTTGAGAACCATTGCTAATCCATCATGCTATTGAGGCCTCCTTGTCTTTTTTTAAGGCTGTGACTTTCCTGGAATATTCACACCATCTTTCTACCTCTCTGATCCCTTCAAAAGTCACTTTAAATTTCATTTCTAGATTATATCTTCTAAGAAAACGAATATACACACACTCCAAAACATTAACAAAATAATCCCAGCCCAGCCAATGTAGCTAGCTCAGTGGTTGGTTGGGGCACATGCCTGGATTGCTTGATCCCCAGTAGGGGGCTTGCAGGAGGCAGCTAATCAATGATTCTCTCTCATCACTGATGTTTCTATCTCTCTCTCCGTCTCCCTTCCTCTCTGAAAGCAATAAAAATATTTTTAAATAAATTATAATCCCAGCATTATTTTTAAGAGTAAAGAAGTTAAAAGAACCACAGCCTTAAATAAGGAATTAGTTAAATAAGCTATAGTACAACCAAACAATAGATTGTGCTGCCATTAAAAATAGAACTGCAGACCTCACACCCATCAGTATGGCTTCTATTAAAAAAATAAAATCAGCCCTAACTGGTTTGGCTCAGTGGATAGAGTATCAGCCTACGGACTTAAGGGTCCCATGTTCGATTCTAGTCAAGGGCATGTACCTTGGTTGTAGGCACATCCCCAGTAGGGAGTGTGCAGGAGGCAGCTGATCGATGTTTCTCTCTCATCTATGTTTCTAACTCTCTATCCCTCTCCCTTCCTCTCTGTAAAAAATCAATAAAATATATTTTTTAAAAATTAGAAAATAACAAGGCTTGGCAAGGATGTAGAGAAACTAGAACCCTTATGCACTGTTAGTGGGAATGTAAAATGATGCAACCATTATGGAAAACAATACGATGGTTCCTCAAAAAAGTAAAAATAGAATTGCCATATGATACAGCAATTCCACTTCTGGGTATACACAAAAAAGAACCGAAAGCAAGGTCTTGAGGAGATATTTTTACCCCATGTCATAGCAACATTATTCATAACATCCAAGAGGAGGAAACAACTTTAAGTATCCATTAACAGTTGAACATATAAACAAATGGATAATACATACCCAATGGAATATTATTATTCATCCTTAGGAAGGAAGGAAACTCTGATATATGCTACAATATGGAAGAATGTTGAAGACATTATCATAAGTGAAAAAGCCAATCACAAAAATGTAAATACAGTATGATTGTACTTACATGAGGTATTTTATTAAATACAGGCATACCTCTGAGATATTATGGGTTCAGTTCCAGACCACTGCAGTAAAGCGAATATCACAATAAAGTAAGTCAAAATCCTTTTGTTGGTGGAAGGTCTTGCCTTCGATTTATAAAAAACACAACATCTGTGAAGCACAATAAAGTTAAAGGGTAATAAAACGAGGTATGCTTATAGTCAAATTCATAGACACAGAAAGTAGAATGGTAATTGTCAGGGACTAGGGGGAGGGAAAAATAAGTTGTTTAATGGGTATAGTGTTTCAGTTTTGCAAGATGAAAAACTTCTGGATATTGGATGCACAACAATGTGAATAAAATTAATACTAATGAACTGAACACTTAAAATGATTAAGACAGTCAATTTTGTGTTATAAGCATTTTAACACAATTTTAAAATTTTTTAATAGGACTGCAGAATATTTAATGACATAAAAATGTTTAACACATATTCTTAAGCCATGTGGGCCGGACTACAAACTTTTTTGATCCTGTATCCCATCAGTTAAAAAATTTTAAGCAAGTATTATTTACAAATTATATAGGGTACCACTGTATTAATAAGTGTAATAAAAAACTATGCAAAATAAATTTTTATAAGGTGAGATAAAGAGGAAAGACTTTTAAAAATAATTAATGGCAAAATTAACTTTTTACTCTGTTTTTAATTGATAGCTATGCAACTATGCCTCATTATTATTAAAAATCTTGATTTAACACCTTATGAAATGGTGTTTCAAAGGCTTGTCTCCAAATTTATTTTTATAACTGACTTGAATGCCTATTATAGAAAACACACACACAATATCTCACAAATGTATGTGGCACCAAATGAAGCAATAACATTACTGCATCACTGATTATGATAACACTGTAATAACCTGGTTATTATTTAACAAAAAAGGAATGAAAGGGAAGACTAAATTTAGACATGCCATTTATAGCTTCGCCACAGAACTAATTTAACACTGTCCAAATCTGTTTCCCAATCATTGATAGAGGAAAGGATTGGAGAAAGGTAGTTCAGATACATGCCCAATAAGGTCTGAGTGACGTGAAAAAATACTTGCCCATCAATCACACCTAGAAACAGGTAATTGTCCAGGATGGGCATGGCCACGGCAAACATGAGAAATCTAAACATATAAACTTCCAGACAAAAAGCCCCTCTCTCGCCTGACTAGCATGGCTCAGTGGTTGAGAGACGACCTGTGAACCAGGAAGTCATGGTTGGATTCCTGGCCAGGGCACATGGGTTTTGGGCTGGTCCCCAGTGGAGGCAGCCAATCAAAGATTCTCTCTCATCATTGATGTTTCTCTCTCTCTCCCTATCCCTTCCTCTCTCTGAAATCAATAAAAATATATTTTTTAAAAAAGCCCCTCTCTCTTAGCTCTCACCTGCTAACCCTCTGCAGGGGTCCTCAAACTTTTTAAACAGGGGGCCAGTTCACTGTCCCTCAGACGGTTGGAGGGCCGAACTATAGTTTAAAAAAAAAACTATGAACAAATTCCTCTGCGCACTGCGGGCCCGGGACGAGTCGGCTACTAAGCAGGACAGGCAGCGGCACCCGGCGGGCCGGATAAATGTCCTCGGCGGGTCGCATGTGGCCCGCGGGCCGTAGTTTGAGGACGCCTGCTAGGGACTCCTGCTGCAGGGCACTCTTCTTCCCTCTACCCAAATGGCACACGGCCATATTGGGCTCCACACATGGATTAATGAACTTTAATCTGGCTGAATGCCAAACCACACCCAACTACAACATGGAACGGAAGCTCTGGATACTGGCCTTCTTTCTGACTCTACTAAACTCCCAAGTGCCCCTCTTCCAGGACTGGCTTAAGGGGCAGGGAACTTCGGAATCCCAGAAATGTAACTCCATGCAAGTAAAGCCTTCTTCCACATTCCATCCGCCTGTGGGGGATTCTGAAAATGCTTCTCTCAGTAGCACCCCAAGAATCTCGCTCCCCCAAATGGCAGAAGAGTTTCACCCACCAGCAATAATTATACTTTCTGAACTCTCTATTTCGAGATTTTTAAAACAAGTTAGAAAAGTCCATTCTTGGTTTTTAAAGAGTTCACCATTTAACAAAATCACATATTGATGAAAGATTTCAAACATCCATTTCAAAATACATTTATCATAGCTTGAGTGTTTCTAGAAAATAACCTATTTTCTCACTCATTATTTAAAAAGAAGGACACCTTTC
Source organism: Plecotus auritus (assembly GCF_963455305.1). Classification (NCBI taxonomy): domain Eukaryota; kingdom Metazoa; phylum Chordata; class Mammalia; order Chiroptera; family Vespertilionidae; genus Plecotus; species Plecotus auritus. The sequence continues at coordinate 136,855,819 of NC_137782.1, read as the reverse complement.
AGGGACAGATTAAGAGTTTGAGTGTGTATGTGCAACTAAGTGTTTAGTTAAATATTATTGTCAGTCACATGTCATCTCTGAAAAGATTAGTAAATTTGGAATGCTTTTTTTTGGGGGGGGGGATGGTTAAAAAATCCACAAAAATTCTTAAATTTGAAAACTCTTTTGAATACTTTTATGCATGGCTATGGAAGAGCTTGCACTAGGTAAGAGGAGAACCCAGCTCTGTACTTTATTGTTAACTTGTGGATCCATTATTAGTATAACCTTTCATCCAAAATGTGATTTCCCTACAAGAGTCATTTTAAGTTAATTGGACATTTTGAGAAAGTTGGTTTAGTTAAAACTAGATAACATAATGTGTAAACCCAATTAAACACTCATGAAAACTATATTACATCACAAGGATGACCTAACTGAAAGATACCACTATTATTCCCTTGTACTTGATCACCTATTTAAAATAGAGGCCTGGTGCACGAGTTCGTGCACCGGTGGGATCCCTTAACCTGGCCTGCGGGGATCAGGCCAAAACCGGCTCTCCACCATCCCCTGAGGGGTCCTGAATTGTGAGAAGGCGGTTCTCAGGTGACACACCCCAAAATCAGGCTCCCTCCTCTCTAGTTCCGGGTGTGTCACCCAAGACCGCATCTGGCAAGTCACTGCAGCTCAGCAGCTCCTGCATTGAGCATCTGCCCCCTGGTGGTCAGTGCACATCATAGCTACCAGTCAGAGCATCTGCCCCCTGGTGGTCATTGTGCGCCATAGCTACTGGTCGGATGGTTAGACAGTCGCTTAGGCATTTATATATATATATATATATAAATGTGATCATGTGATAAATAGCATATGGACTGACTGAAGGTGCTGGTATCAATCCTTATAATAAATATCAGTAAACGTTCATTTCTTTTTTTCTGTAGATAAAAAAAATGAATATTTCTTAGGCTCGGTGGAACCTTACAAAGGAGTTTGGACTCAATCCACAAGACTGTGGTGAGTCATTAGAGAACTTTAAAACACTGGTGTTAAATGCATCACTCTAGAAGAATATTAGTAAGGAGGCCAAGTACAGAACCTGAGACAATTCCATTTCTCAAGACAGAAAAGAAAGATATAATGAAAGACTGTGATAAAGACAAGAAGGAACATCCTAGAAAGTGGGAGAAAAACCAGGAGAGAAATATCAGCTCAGAGTTTTCAAATAAAATAATAAGAAAAAAAACCTCCTTTAGACTTGGCTTTTAAGAAGTGACCAGTTACATCATAAAGCTATGTCATATCCAATAGTGGAGGTGAAAGCCAGACTGCAGAAGTTGGAGTGAAACAAAAGATGATTAAATTAAAAAAAAAAAAAAAATACCTATTGCCCTGGCCAGCATGGCTCAGTGGTTGCAGCATCGGCCCTTGCACCAAAGGGCTGCAGGTTCGATTCCCAGTCAAGGGCAAGTATCCAGGTTGCAGGTTCAATCCCCTGCCCCAGTCAGGCTGCATGCAGGAATCAACCAATCGCTGTTACTCTCTCTTTCTTTCTCTCTCTCTCTCTCTCTCCTCACCCCTCCCTTCTACTCTCTCTAAAAAACAATGGAAAAAATATCCTCAGATGAGAATTAAAAAGAAACAAAAAACCTACAATTTCAAGAGATTCAATGAGATATAAAACAGAATATATAGTACAATCTCATTTTAATATAAAAACTTTATATAGTTATATATAATGTATGAAAAGTTACACAACAAAATTTTAAGAGTGTTTACATTTGCTTAGTGACCTTTCCTGACCACCATATTTAAGCACATGTCCTCTTTTTATTTCCCCCATGCAATACACATTTTCTGTTATTCTTTCGCATTAGCATTATAGTTTGTGATCTTTACAGTACTTTATCAAATTATAACTATTTATCTACTTATTTCCTGTCTCCCACCATAAAGTAAACTTATATTTGTTTAATTCACCTTCCTATATACCACACCCAGCACAGAATTCACAATCAATAAAATGTATGAATGTTCAATGAAAGAATCAACAAATGAATAACTATTGTGGAAAAGGAGGTAAAAACACACAAGCCACTAACAATGTCTCATATAGGTTCATGTACATTCAAAACAGTATAAAAACTCAAGTCAAAAATACATTATCCTGCCAGGCCAGTGTAGCTTGGTGGTAGTTAGGCGTCAACCTGTGCACTGGAAGGTCACTGGTTTGATTCCGGTTGAGGTACATGCTCGGGTTGCAGGGTAGGTTCCCAGAGGGGTGTGTGCAAGGGATAGCCAATCAATGTTTATCTCTCATCAATATTTCTAACTCTCTCCCTCCCTCTCTCTAAAATCAATAAAAAGAAGACACTTCTAAAAAAATCAGAGAAGGCCCAAGCCAACTTGACTCAGTGGATAGAGTGTCAGCCTGCTGACTGAAGGGTCCCAGGTTCAATTCCGGCCAAGGGCACATGCCTGAGTTGCGGGCTCTATCCCCAGTTGATGTTTCTATCTCTCTCTCCTTCTCCCTTCCTCTTTTAAATCAATAAAGAAATAGATTTTTTTAAAAAAAATCAGAGAAGGATAAAGATGACCTTAACCTTCTAAAGACAGTAGCTTAACCTTCTCAACTGTGGCTGCAGACAGAATCACCTAGGAAAATTTAAAAAACAACATTATCTTGTTTGTATAATATTACCTGCCTTTCTAAAATCTTATTTTAGACGATTACCTTTCACGTAACCCAGTATAATATACCACTTAAGTAAACTGGCCATAAAATGAGTTAGATCTCTGTGACCTCGTTGCGTGACCTTTGACAACTTTCTTATCCTCCTAAATCTCAGTTTCCTCATTTATAAAATGAGACAGCAATAGTATCTTCCTCATAAGAATGTTGTAAGATTTAAATCAAATATAACTTACATAACCTATGTAAGTTCATGACACAATACTTGGCACACAGTAGACATTCAATAAATCATTGCAATTATTATAATCCTATCTAATAAAAGAGTAATATGCAAATTGACCATTACTCCAACACACAAGATGGCTGCCCCAATGTGGTAAAAGATGGCCGCCCCCATGTGGACAAAAGATGGCTGCCACAAGATAGCCAGCAGGGGAGGGCAGTTAGGGATGACCAGGATGGCAGAGGAGGGCAGTTGGGGGGGACCAGGCCTGCATAGAGGGCATTTGGAGGGGACCAGGCCTGTAGGGGAGAGCAGTGGGGGCAACCAGGCCTGCAGGAAAGGGCAGTTGGGGGCGACCAGGCCAGCAGGGGAGAGCAGTTGGGGGGGACCAGGCCTGCAAGGGAGGGCAGTTGGGGGGGACCAGGCCTGCAGGGGAGGGCAGTTGGGGAAGACCAGGCCTGTAGGGGAGGGCAGTTGGGGGCAACCAGGCCTGCAGGGGAGGGCAGTTGGGAGGAACCAGGACAGCAGCGAGAGCAGTTAGGAGCAACCAGGCTGGCAGGGGAGGGCAGTTAGGGGTGACCGGGGAGAGAAACCAAGATGGCAGCATAGGTAAACACCTAAACCGCTGCCTCGCACAACAATTTCAAAACTACAACTAAAAGACAAAACGGACATCATCCAGAACCACAGGAAAGCTGGCTGAGTGGAAATTCTACAACTAGAAGGAAAGAGAAAAGCATACGGAGAATCAGAGGAGCTGCAAAAGGCTGAGGAACGGAGACGCGCATGGAGAGGACGGGCGGCTGAGTGCCTGGCTGGCTATCCGGAAGCTCCCGACTGCACTGAACCCCAGTCCCGGGCGAGACCCTGGGGACCCAGACTCATACGGGGAGAATCTGGACTGTCAGCAAAAGAGAAAAGCACACGGAGATTCAGTGGAGCTAAGAAAAGCAGAGGTCTGGAGGCGCGCGCGCGAGCACAAGAGGAAAAGACTGACTGCTGAGTGCGCGGCTGGCTTTCTCAAGTGGGAGGGAGACGGAAGCTCCCAACTGTGCTGAACTCCAGTTCCAGGCGAGAATCTGGGAACCCAGATCCATTTGGGGAGAAACTGGACTGTCTGGCAGCGGGTGAAACTCGAGGGCAGCTTTCTCTCAGAGGTGCTTGCAGCGATTACCAAGGAACGCTGAGACCTGAGGGCCTCTTAGGGCAAGGCTGATGGTCAGCCATTGCTGTTTGCTCCACCCTGAGACTCCGCCCCATCTAAGCTGGGCATAGAGGCTTTTGCAATTTTGCAAGTCTTGTCTCATAAGGGTGTCTCCAGCATAGAAGTTCTCCCAGCATAGACACAGCTGATCCTCACAGCCAATTAGCCTGGAGGTCAATTCCCCCCAGTGATACCAACAACAATCAAGACTTAACTACAACAAGGCTGTGCACACAGTTCACAAAGGGGTGCACCAAGAGTGTCCACCTCAGGTAACTGGGGAGGCTGAGCCACTGGGTCCCATAAGACACCTAGCACACAAAGCCACTCTATCAACTCAGGGAAGCAGCCAAAATGCGGAGACAAAGAAACAGATCACAAATGAAAGAAATGGAGGAAAGCAAACTACTGGATATAGAGTTCAAAACCACGGTTATAAGGGTTTTCAAGAATTTTCTAGAAAAGGCCGATAAATTTAGGGAGACCCTTTAGGATATGAAAAAGGACCATCTAGAAATTAAGCATACACTGACTGAAATAAAAAATAATATACAGAGATCCAACAGCAGACTAGAGGATCGCAAGAATCAAGTCAAAGATTTGAAATACAAAGAAGCAAAAAACACTGAGCCGAAAAAGCAAAAAAAGAATCCAAAAATATGAAGACAGTGTAAGGAGCCTCTGGGACAACTTCAAGCGTACCAACATCCGAATTATGGGGGTGCCAGAAGAGAGAGAGCAAGATACTGAAAACCTATTTGAAGAAATAATGACCGAAAACTTCCCCCACCTGGTGAAAGAAATAGACTTACAAGTCCAGGAAGCCCACAGAACCCCAAACAAAAGGAATCCAAAGAGGACCACACCAAGACACATCATAATTAAAATGCCAAGGGCAAAAGACAAAGAGAGAATATTAAAAGCAGCAAGAGAAAAACAGTTAGTTACCTACAAGCAAGTACCCATACGATTGTCAGCGGATTTCTCAACAGAAACTATGCAGGCCAGACGGGAGTGGCAAGAAATATTCAAAGTGATGAATAGCAAGAACCTACAACCAAGATTACTGTACCCAGCAAAGCTATCATTCAGAATTGAAGGGCAGATAAAGAGCTTCACAGATAAGAAAAAGCTAAAGGAGTTCATCACCACCAAACCAGTATTATATGAAATGCTGAAAGGTATTCTTTAAGAAGAGGAAGAAGAAAAAAAAGGTAAAGATAAAAATTATGAACAACAAATACATATATATCAACAAGTGAATCTAAAAATCAAGTGAATTAAAAATCTAATGAACAGAATAAACTGGTGGCATAGAATCAGGGGCATAGAAAGGGAGTGGACTGACAATTCTCGGGGGGAAAGGGGTGTGGGGGTGTGGGAAGAGATTGAATAAAAATCGTACATCTATGGATGAGGACAATGGGGGGGAAGTAAGGGCAGAGGGTGGGGTGGGAACCGGGTAGAGGAGAGCTGTGGGGGGAAAAAAGTGGAACAACTGTAATAATCTGAACAATAAAGATTTATTAAATTTTTTTTAAAAAGGGGGTGACCGGGCCAGCAGGGGAGGGCAGTTGGGGGCGACCAGGCCTGCAGGGGAGGGCAGTTGGGGGTGACCAGGCCTGCAGGGGATGGCAGTTGAGGGTGACCAGACCTTTAGGGGAGGACAGTTAGGGGCAAGCAGGCCGGCAGTGGAGGGCAGTTGGGGGCGACCAGGCCGGCAGGGCAGGGCAGTTAGAGGCGACCAGGCTGGCAAGGGAGGGCAGTTAGGGGTTACCAGGTCAGCTGAGGAGGGTAGTTGGGGGAGACCAGGCCGGCAGGGGTCGGCAGTTAGGGGCGACCAGGCCGGCAGGGGAGGGCAGTTAGGGGTGACCAGGCCTGCAGGGGAGGGCAGTTGGGGTCGACCAGGCCGGCAGGGGAGGGCAGTTAGGGGCGACCAGGCTAGCAAAGAAGGGCAGTTAGGGGTGACCAGGCCAGCAGAGGAGGGTAGTTGGGGGCAACCAGGTCTGCAGGGGAGGTCAGTTAGGGGTGACCGGGCCAGCAGGGGAGGGCAGTTAGGGGTGACCAGGCCAGCAGAGGAGGGCAGTTAGGGGCGACCAGGCTGGCAAGAGAGGGAAGTTAGGGGTGACCAGGCCAGCAGAGGAGGGTAGTTGGGGGCAACCAGGTCTGCAGGGGAGGTCAGTTAGGGGTGACCAGGCCAGCAGGGGAGGGCAGTTAGGGGTGACCAGGCCAGCAGAGGAGGGCAGTTAGGGGCGACCAGGCTGGCAAGAGAGGGAAGTTAGGGGTGACCGGGCCAGCAGGGGACAGTAGTTGGGGGTGACCAGGCCTGCAGGGGAGGGCAGTTGGGGTCGACCAGGCCAGCAGGGGAGGGCAGTTAGGGGCGACCAGGCCGGCAGGGGAGGGCAGTTAGGGGGGACCAGGCTAGCAAAGGAGGGCAGTTAGGGGCGACCAGGCCTGCAGGGGAGGTTAGGGGTGACCAGGCCAGCAGGGGAGGGCAGTTAGGGGTGACCAGGCCAGCAGGGGAGGGCAGTTAGGGGTGACCAGGCCAGCAGGGGAGGGCAGTTAGGGGTGACCAGGCCAGCAGAGGAGGGCAGTTAGGGGCAATTGGGCCGGCAGGGGAGCAGTTAGGCGTTGACCAGGCTGGCAGGGGAGTGCTTAGGGGGTGATCAGGCTGGCAGGCAGAAGCGGTTAGGGGCAATCAGGCAGGCAGGCAGGCGAGCGGTTGGGAGCCAGCATTCCTGGATTGTGAGAGGGATGTCCGACTGCCCATTTAGGCCTGATCCCAGGACATCCCTCGACATCCCTCGAGGGGTCCCAGATTGGAGAGGGGTGCAGGCTGGGCTGAGGGACACACCCCCCTCGTGCACGAATTTCATGCACCAGGCCTCTAGTTTCTTATAATTAAACATCTTATTAAACATCTTAAGCATTAACATTAGGACTATGCCATACAAAGTTTTAAAAAAGGAGAACAAAGATGGTGGTATAGGTAAACACCGGTATTTGCTGCCTCCCACAACCACATCAAAATTACAACTAAAATACAGAACAACCATCATTCAGAACCACCTGAAAGCTGGCTGAATGGAAGTCTTACAACTAGAGAATAAGAAAGCACACTGAAACTGGTAGGAGGGGAGGTGGCTCAGAGTGGGCTGGTCTGACACCCACATGTGGCATTTTTTTAATCAGGAGGGATATCTCCAAGGCCTCCTATAAGAAGCAGGGGGTCCAGCCCCACACCAGACCCCCAGTTATGGGGAAGAGAAGTCCCCATAACTTCAGGCTGTAAAAACAAGCAGGAATTGTGGCTGAGTGACATGCAGGCTGCTGTAGACCTAGTAGTTCCCCTTAATAGATAGCACATGAAATTACTCGGCCTTGATCCCTCTGAGCTCCAGTGCTGGGCAGCTTTGGGGGACCCAGACACATACAAGGAGAAACTGGATTGTCTGGCATCAGGGCACGAACTCGGGGGCAGCTTTGTCCCAGACGAGGGTGCTCACAGGGGTCATTGTTTCAGTGCTGGGACCTCCACTGTCGCAGGCCTAACTGGCAGCCATACCTGAGTCTCCATCAGCCTGACTCAGACGGTTTGCTCCACCCTGGTGATTCCCTGAGACCCCATCCCATCCAATGTGTAGTCCCACCCAAGCTCTTTGCAGCAGCTTTTCCATATTAATGGCCTGTCTTTGCTCAGGCTTCAGACTTTGCTAAAATCTCTCAAACAAGCTGCAGCTGGTGTTAGTGTGCCCCAAACCTATCAATAAAAGGCTCAAGACCTGGCACTAGTACCAGCCTACCTTGCTTCACAGCCCTTGCCTGGGCACTTCCACACCCAATACAAATAGCAGCCATCTGCAGATCTCTCTGTAGTTCCTGCTGGGTGGCTCCCAGCAGGAAGGCAATGGCTAGCTTTGCACCTCTCTGGAGGCCCTAGAGCCAGTGCACCCAGTGGACAGCTTCAGACCATACCAGATTACAACTCTTTTTTTTTTTTTTTAATTTCTTTTCTCTTTTTTTTTTTAATATATATTTTATTGATTTTTTACAGAGAGGAAGGGAGAGGGATAGAGAGCTAGAAACATCGATGAGAGAGAGACATCGATCAGCTGCCTCCTGCACACCCCCTACTGGGGATGTGCCCGCAACCAAGGTACATGCCCTTGACCGGAATCGAACCTGGGACCCTTCAGTCCTCAGGCCGACGCTCTATCCACTGAACCAAACCGGCCAGGGCCAGATTACAACTCTTCACATCCACAAGTAACACACTCAAGGGGCAGACTTGGTGAGCACCAAAGCCCCACTGAAGCAAATCCTGCTCCATAGGGGTGTCTCCTGCTCAGCAGCTCTCCCACTGTAGTCACAGCTGGTCCTCAGAGCCAATTGGCCTAGAGGTCAATTCATCCCAGTGAGCCAACAACAATCAAGGCTCAACTATAAGACTGTGCACACAGCCCACAAAGAGTGCCCAGCTCAGATGACTAGGGAGGCTGAGCCACTGGGCCCTGCAGGACACCTACTACACAAGGGCACTCTACTAATTCCAGGAGACATAGCAGCTCTACCTATTACACAGAAACAAACACAGGGAAGCAGTCAAATGTGGAGAAAAAGAAACATGTCACAAATGAAAGGAATGGAGGCAAGTAAACTATTGGATACAAAGTTCAAAACCACAGTTACTGAAGGTCTTCATAAGAGCTTCAAGGGACTTAGTGAGACTTTCAAAGATCTTAGTGAGAATGTCAAAGACATGAAAAAGAAACAGTCAGAAATTAAGCATACACTAACTGAAATGAAGAATAATATACAAGGATTCAACAGTAGAGGATTCCAAGAATCAAATCAATGATTTGAAATATGAGGAAACAAAAAACACCCAATCAGAAGAGAACAAAAAGAAAAAAGAATCCAAAAATATGAAGATAATGTAAGAAGCCTCTGGGACAACTTCAAGTGTACCAACATTCACATTATGAGGGTGCCAGAGGAGAACAGAGAGCAAGATACTAAAAACCTATTTGAAGAAATAATGGCAGAAAACTTCCCCTACCTGGTGAAAGAAATAGACTTTCAAGTCCAGGCAGTGCAGAGATTCCTAAACAAGAGAAACCCAAAGAGGTCTACACCAAGACACATCATAATTAAAATGCCAGAGGTTGGGGGTGGGGGAGTACCAATCAGGGAAAAAGGAGACATATGTAAAACTTTAAACAATAAAAAAAGAAATACCAAAGGTTAAAGACAAAGAGAAAATCTTAAAAGCAGCAAGAGAAAAGCTGTTAGTTACCTAAAAGAAAGCACCCAAATGACTATCAGCTAATTTCTCAACAGAAACTTTGCAGGCCAGAGGGAGTGGCAAGAAATATTCAAAGTGATGAACAGCAAGGACCTACACCAAGATTACCCAGCAAAGCTACATTTAGAATTGAAGGTCAGATAAAGAGCTTTACAAATAAGGAAAAGCTAAAGGAGTTCATCATCATTAAACCAGAATTATATAAAATGTTGAAGGGTATTCTTTTAGAAGAGGAAGAAGAAGAAAAAAAAGGATAAAAAATATGAACAATAAAATGGCAATAAATACATATCTAGCAACAATTGCATCTAAAAATCAAAATAAATTAACAAGAAAATGAACAAAATGTAGTAAACTGGTAAATAAAACAGAATCAGAGGCATGGAAACATGGAACAGACTGGCAAATCTCAGAGGAAAAGGGGGAGGTAGGGGTGGGAAGAGGTTAACCAAAGATCTTATATACACACTAGTGACCCGGCATACGAAATTGTGCGGCCCCGCCCACCCACACGCGCCCTGCCCACCCACCCTAATCTCTCCACCCAGAGCTCGAGTGTGCCTGGCCCTGCCCCCGACCCCTCCGACCTTCTTTGGCCACTTCAAGCCCTGCCCTCGGTCCCGCGAGTCGCCTCGGGCTGGTCCCCCTTCCTCCAGGCTTCTGCCTCCTGCTTCTGCCCCAACTCTGGAGCAATGTGGCAGTTCCGCCCCATCATGGCACTGGAGGAGAGCATGGAAGCCTCCCACCTGCTGTGGAGTTTTGAGCACAGTTTCCTGGTGGCATGCATGCTATGCTCTTTCCCCTGGCAGGTGGGCAGGGGGCGTGCTGAGTGTGAGCGGTGGGTGGCGAAGAACTGGTGAGAGGGGTGCTATGGGCTATCACCCCGCCCTCCCTGCCACAGGATGGCGGATGGTCCCACCTCCTCCCAGCACCTCCCCATTTCTGCCCCGTCTCAGGAGCAACGCGGTGGCTCCGCCCTACTGCGTATGCAGCCTCCTGCTGAACGGTCATTACGGCATGAGAGCGTTATGACCATTAGCATATTAGCTCTTTATTATATAGGATATGCGTCACCTATGGACACAGACAATAGGGTGGTGAAGCCCTGGCGCAGGGGCAGGAACCAGGTGGAGGGGGACAATGGGAGTGGGGGAGGAAGGGGGACATCTGTAATACTCTCAACAATAAAGACTTTTTTTTAAAGTTTTAAAACAATTTCAACTTTAGGATCCTGAGCCTTCCCTTTGGTGTCCTTTGCTTGAGTGACCCTAGTTTGGGGGTAGAGAGGGAAAAGAGAGAGCAAATGAATATGGGCAGATATAATTTAATATCAGAAAAGTAACCAAGCATAGAATAGTGGTCCTCAAATCCATGCTAGTTAAAGGAAAGAAAAAAAGTCCTGGAAAATGATGATAAAACTAGAAAGCATGGTGGCCTAGAACAGAAGCTATTTTGATAACACAAACTGTGCTTGCGGGAGAAGAGAGGGATGAGGAGGCAGAAAGGCTGGAAATAATGCTTTGGAAGACATTTAAATAAAGGCCAAAGTTGAATCCTTGGGAGTGGAGTGGATAAGATAAAAATTACAATCTCTGAGTTGGATGGCTCAACTTTCTACCTAATATATGAATCCTTTTTACAAGGGGTCTCTCTGCCTCCACCTGAAAGTCTTCAATAATGGAGAATTGACTATTTCAAAAGCAGATTATTGCTATAAAACAACTATATTGCTTTAGGAAAAAAATTATTTGTCGGGAACAGACCCCTGCTTCTATTCAATGACACAGAGTAAATAATTCTAGTCACAGGAAAGTAATATTACAAAGGGAGAAAGTTTGGCTAATGAGAGCTCAGAGCAGGGGGTGGGCAAAAATACACTTAAGAGGAAAGGAAGAAAGCTATCAGAAATCCTTACAAGAGCCAAAGAAAAAGTGTCTGGAGAAAAGGGTGAACAGTAGTGTCAACATGCTGCAGAGAGAGCAAGATCAAGGAAATTACAAACTTCAAAAAGGATACTGGATTAGAACAAATTTAGGACAGTGGTTGGGACAGAAGCCATACCACAAGAGGTTAAGTAAGAGATGAAGTAATAAAGGCAACAAGATCAACATCTCTTTGATGGTGAAAGAAAAGAGACTAACAGTTGAGCAAGAATATTTTAGGCCATGGGAAACCTGAGCATATTTGCAGGCAAACAGCAAGAAACCAACCAAAGTATGAGATTAAAAAGGAACAAAGAAAAGAGGTGGAGAAAGATGAGGAAGAGGAAAAGTTAGATACACATGGGAATGGGGTGGGATTGGGGGGAGGGATGGAGGCAGAGAGAAAGAGACTAATCACACCTAGCAATTGAGGCACTTTAGACTATGCCCCACCTCAAGAAAGACAGGACTTTGTCAAGGCAACAGAGAGAAAATGAACAAGCTAATCCAGAAAAGTTGCCTTCCACCCTTACTCCCCTGCCTAAATGCCCTTAAGGGAGTGGGGGAATCAGCTGGAATTTGAACAAACCTGGATTGCCTCACTCCCACTACTAGTTCTAAAGTTTCTGTGCTGTCCTAAGATCAAAGAGTGCATTGAAAATATATTATAAATTAAAGAAGTAAAGGCGGCAGGGGAGAAGTAACCAATGTTAAGACAGTAAGAAGAATTACCTATACATCATCACTAATTTGACTAAATACTATACAGTTCATAATTGCTTGATTTCATTCAAATTATTTTGTTGGTCTTCCTAAGAACATAGCAAGAAACACATTTCTAAATGAATAGTGAATGAATGAATCCATGATCCTCATTGTGTGGATAAATATACAGGTTCAAGAGTAATCGGTTTCAAGACCATTTAAGCCCAGCTGGTGTAGCCCAGTGGTTGAGCATCAACCTATGAATCCAGAGATCACAATTCAATTCCCTGCCAGGGCACATACCTAGGTTTCAGGCTCTGTCCCCAGGAGGTGGTATGTAGGAGGCAAGTGATCAATGATTCCCTCTGATCATTGATGTTTCTATCTCTCCCTCTCCCTTCCTCTCTGAAATCATAAAAATATATTTTTTTAAAAGATCATTTAACTAGTTAACTGTGAAGATGGTATTTGCATTCAGATCTCCTGATTTTTTTATATATATATATATTTTGGTTAATCCTCACCTGAGGATATTTTTCCATTGAGTTTTAGAGAGTGGAGGGAGAGGAGGGGACAGAAAGAAACATCAATGAGAGAGACACATCGATTGGTTGCCTCCTGCACACATCCATACCAGGGACAGGGAACCTACCTGCAACCGAAACGTGCCCTTGACCAGAATCAAACCTGAGACCCTTCAGTCGCTCCATCCACTAAGCCAAACCGTCAAGGACCAGATCTTCTGATTTTAATTTCATGCCTCTGTCTCTACATTACACTGCCTCTCAAAACAAACAAACAAACAAAACACAGTTATTTCACTACTGCCTCCCACACATTTCAGTTCTTCTTTTTCTCCTTATCAGATCAATTACTGATCCAATAATAATTATTTACAGTCATAAATAATTATCATTTATGTCCATCTTATGTTAAAAATAAAGGTAGCGATAATTAATATCTGATTGTGATACCAATTTTTTAAGACTATTTTTTTCGTTACAAAGAATTTTATAAAACTGGGACTGCTACGAAAACATTCTTCAAGTAAAGAGACACTATACATTTTTATCAGTATAATTTAATATATTTTCTTAGCAAAGGGATAAATCTTGAGCTGCAATGTGGAATAAATACGCTACTAGGGGCCATCATTTTAACACTTTCAACAGGAAATGTGTTCCAAAGTATAAATAAATAACTTACTAATAAACTTTTATAACATCTATTTGTAACTTGAGAATATATGGATAAAGTGGGAAATATTTTTACACTGGAGTTGGATGGAGGTAGCATTTTTTATACAATGAATTTAAATTTAGTAAAAAAGAAAAATTCAATACTCAATGCTATTTTTCTTAAAAGCAAACAAAAAATGGCAAACTTGATTTCCCCAAATTTAGAAGTATTGATATATTCAAGAGAAAAAAAAAGAACCATACTGTAATGTCCTACCAAAGACTGACTTAACAGAAATCAGTAGAGGTTGTTTTTTTAATCACAGAAATTTAAAATATATCAAATGTCTCATATTTTAAAAGTCATTCCCACAATACTTTTGGAATTTTAAGAGTCAATTTCTGAGAAGTAGTATAATTAGGCTTCTTTCACAGCATACCGCAACAATAAACTCATATACTATTAGTTATAAGATTTGTCACCTGACAAAATCTATTTTAATCACTATTTTTAAAAGTACTTACATTTTTAAAAAATATGTATCATATACATTATTGCTGACAATCTCAAATAATGAAGTTAAAATTTAAACATAAATATCTGGGCTTTCAAAAATACTAGCAAATTAAGGCTGTTATAAATAAGTACCTGTCTACTCATCTTAGTAATTAAAAAGTATGGAAGAAACTAAAGAAACCCAGAAAATAAGAACAAAGTTGTACTAATCTACTTTTTCTTTATACTCTCACTTGACATTTATGATACCCTGTGCTTTGCAGTTAATTCTGACTACATATTTCCTGAAGTTCCGTATTTACATTTAATTTAGTGACAAGATTAAAATAATAAGAGGTAATCTTGGCTAGAAGGAGAAAAAAGTATAAATTTGTAATATTACATTTAAACATTTTAAATGACTATAAATAAGTGACATTTCATGTGTGGCATCCTTATCAGGAATAAGTTTTCAAAAATATCCTAAAAAACAATAAATATGTATACATTTGAAATACAAAATAGGTACTATTAAAATAAAAGCATTGTCTTTTTTTCCCAGGCACTTATCAAACTTAATATACTAAAATAACAAAATAGAGCAGCCACTGAAATTAAGAGTCCACAGGCCTATGATTGATAAAACTGTACTGTGATAAAAATCTGTCACTAGCATGAAAAAAAATCAATGAAAACAAAATATAAACTTGGATGCTTTATTTTACTCCTTTGTGTCATTGACGACTATATTACTCACGACATTTTTGTCAAAGTGAATCAGATTAGAACACTGGTATTCTGTTTTTGGTGTCTCCGTCAAAGATTGGCAAATAAATCCTAAAGTCACTCATTCTAAGTTGTTGGAAAATACATATGTCTTAAATATGTAAACCATTAGACATATTAAAATGCCTACAAAAAGAGTAAATTTAAAATAAAATCTGTATAATCTGCCTGGCCAATGTTATTCAGTGGTTGAGCATCAACCCATGAACCAGGAGATCATGGTTCGATTTCTGGTCAGGACACATGCCTGGGATACAGGCTCGATCCCCAGTATGGGGCGTGCAGGAGGCAGACGATCAATGATTCTCTCTCTCCACTGATGTTTCTCTCTCTCCATGTCCCTTCCTCTCTAAAATCAATAAAAGAAAAAAAATTTTTTTAATATCTATAACCTATCGTACCATGAAATAGGTTACTACAAGAAATTATACATATTAATATATTCAAAGGAACAAAAATGAGAGTTGGATTATCTACTGTTTTGGGTTATCCCTGCCCTGCTTCTTTCCAGAGTAGAAATAATCTAGTGTTAACAGTCTATCTTATATTTTATATCTAAGTCCCTAAAGGGCAGGATCTTCAAATATTCTAAACAAGTGCTCTATGAATGTTAAGTAACAAATGATGCTTTCAAGGAATTTTTAAAAAAATATTTTTATTCATTTCAGAGAGGAAGGGAGAGGGAGAGAGAGATAGAAACATCAATGATGAGAGGGAATCATTGATGGCTGCCTCCTGCATGCCCCCTTCTGGGGATCGAGCCTGCAACCCGGGTATGTGCCCTGTAAATTGAACTGTGATCTCCTGGTTCAAAGGTCGATGCTCAACCACTGAGCCATGCCAGTTGGGCCAAGGAATTTCCTTTTAGAAAAAAATAAAGCAAAAAGCTAGAAACTCATCTTCAGTGGGTCAGCAAGTGGTTTGGAAACGAAAATATTAAATGTTAGCTTAACATTTAAAGTTAAGTAAGTATAAAGGTCATTACTACTATAACCCCAAATCAACAATAAATTAGTATTTTGAGTAATCACTGCTTGACATTACCTCTACACTCCTCCGCATTATTTGGATCTCTTAGCCTAGTTCAGCCTTACTTGCTTCCCTACTTAGCTTAGATCCCATGGTCAATTATATCCCAACTAGTGGCCTGGTGCACGAATTTGTGCACATTGAAAGGAAATTAATTAAAAGAAATATTTTAATATCGCTATTTGCCCTTTCTCTATAATAGAAGTGTCAACCAAATTCACGATCGACAATGACAGATTGAAACACATGCGTGTGATTGGCGCCAGCGAGAGCTTTATATGTATTGTGCATGTGCAAGTCAACTTAGCCTTTTATATATATAGAATAAACTTGCTTAATTAGACCTGCTTTCTGATTTAGCTAAACTTTTTCCAGCCCAGTGAAACACGCCAACTTCTCTTTCAGGTAATTGTCAGCAACACAGCAGTAAATATCAACACGAAGCAGTTTATTTTTGTAGATCATGCAGGGAGAACAAAGGGTAAAATATTTAACTACAGCCGTGTTTGACTATATTCTGTGCAGTGAAAAAACCTGAAGTCATTTTCAAGGTCCACCATTTCTTACTTCTTTTCAGTCGGGTCAAGTTTCTAAGCTTTCTAAATCTCCATTTTCCAGCTAATGAAAAGAAAAGAGGATTTCACCAAGTCTCCTATCTACTCCAGGAATTCTATGAGAATCAAATGGGATGAGGCATGGGAAAACACTTCACAGACATTTGGTTAAAGTATAAAATGTTTCCACCTGGCTATACAGCAAGTCGTGTTCCTGGGCTGGAAACTCCAAGGAGGCTAGTCGCTAAGGAGAGGAAGCCAGGCTTTGCTACGTGACATCATTACCCGGTGCCCACAGCCACTGTTTCTGGGCTTGCCTGGGCTGGGCTGGGCCATATTTTGTGCCATGGGGTCTCGGCAGCATCGGCTGTGATTTGGTGGGGTATCACTCCAGGGTGGTGGCGGGGCCTGTGTCTCACTTGGGGGAAGCCAAGTGTTGCTTTGTGGGCACCAGGTCCGTGGTGCCATTTCTCTGTAAATGGCCAATGCATGTCACGGCAGCTCCTGCATTGAGCATCTGCCCTCTGGTGGTCAGTGCACATCATAGCGACTGGTTGGACAGTCAGACACTTAGCATATTAGCCTTTTGTATATAGAGATAGTCTCCCTTATATCTTCAATTATCTCCTCCCCTCATCCATCTTCAATATAATCTCTTTGCTTTATTCCTAGCTGCAGAACACTGCCAGAGAAAAACTATGTAAAACATGCAAATTGTAATTTTGTAATTTCCAATCTCAGATGAAGCCCTGCTCAGCAGTCCTTTCACTTATTTATTGTGAAACCCTTCTTGTTCCCAGAGTATCCTATCTAATCAAGAGGGAATATGCTAATTGACCACCACGCCCTCACAAAGATAGTAGCGCCCACAGCCAATAAGGAGGGAATATGCTAACTGACTGCCACACCCTCAAAGATGGCAGCACCCACAGCCACAAGATGGTGGCGCCCAGTCTCCTCAGCCCTGCCTAGGGGCGGGCCTACCCTTGCCATGCACCTGCCTCCAGAGTCCCCCAGTCCCCTCAGCCCCCCAGCCGCCCAGGGCCGGCCCAAGGCGCAGGCAAGCCTCGGATGGTGACTGCCCAACCCCCCAGGGCCGCTGGAGGTTCAGGTAACCAGGGCTGGCCGAGGCTTGTGCTGCTGACAGTGGCAGCAGCAGAGGTGTGATAGGGGTGTCGCCTTCCCCTGATCGCCGGGTCGCCTCTCGCCCCTGAGGGCTCCCGGACTGTGAGGGGGGCAGGCCGGGCTGAGGGATCCCCTTCCAGTGCATGAATTTTCATGTACCGGGCCTCTAGTTTATAATAAACTTTCAGCACTCTCATGTCCCCTAGCTTTCCTTCATCAATCCCATGCTTAAAAAGCAAACTTTTTACTTCATACCCTCCCCCAAAAAAG
This sequence comes from Plecotus auritus, assembly GCF_963455305.1. Lineage (NCBI taxonomy): Eukaryota > Metazoa > Chordata > Mammalia > Chiroptera > Vespertilionidae > Plecotus > Plecotus auritus. Next base: position 136,838,348 of record NC_137782.1, on the reverse strand, counting down.
TCCTTAGATCCGACTTCTTCCCTTCATATCCAAACATATCTAATTCTCACTTATACACAACTCCTAACTTTCTGAGGTATAGTACAGATGTCTCCTCTTTTCCAGTGTTAATCCCCCAACCATCTGTTCTTAATCTCACTTATTCACAATTCATATGAGAATTTATTCTATTACTTATTCCCTCACACTAATTTAATCTCATTGGCCCATCAAAAAAGTTCGCACTAAATTAAAGTTCTTTCTCTCAACTCTATCTCCTGAAGCTACTTCTTACCTCCTCTTCATTGATAAACTTCTAGTCTCTTTAGTCTACCTTCTTAGCAATGTCTTCCATTTCCAGCACTCACTTGGCTCTGGAAAAGGGAAAGAATAGCCTGATTTTTAAATTCAATTGCTTATATTCAGTCTTCATTAACCTGATCTCACTGCCTTCAAAAGTCAATGAAAATAATAAATGTAGATGGAATGAAAGAATTAGAAAGTTACCATGTTTAATCATCCAATACAATGAATGATTCAAACAAGGATCATTAATGGATGCTAAGTCCACTGGTTTAAAGGGTTGTTAGGAACAGGATATTTACATGTCCACAAAGTATCATCCTATGAATTATTTAATTAAACAGTCAAGAGATCTCAGTTCCCACCTTTACCAATTGATCAAGCTGGAATCACCAAGAGGGGATAGCCTTATGTTATGTGCTTCTTGGAAGTGATAAAATGGTAGGTATACATATGATCTTTGTGGTGTTCTTTTTTTAAAATGTTTTTTTTTTAATTGATTTCAGAGAGGAAGGGAGAGGGAGAGAGAGATGGAAACATCAATGATGAGAGAGAATCATTGATCGGCTGCCTCCTGCATGCCGCACACTGGGGATGAAGCCCACTGGGAATCAAACCCATGACCTCCTAGTTCACAGGTTGACGCTCAACCACTGAGCCACGCCGGCCAGGCCTTTGTGGTATTCTTGCCAGAAATATCTAATCATGAAGAAAAAGACTAATTCAGAATATGGAATATACTTGAAGACAAATGCCTTTATTTTCAAAAGAGAACACAAGGAAAAGAGGGAGGCAGTAGGACTAGTCCAGATTGAGGGAGACTAAAGAGACATAACAACCAAATGTGTGAACCTTGACTGAATCTTGTATTGGGGGATGGGGGGAGAAGCTATAAAGAATTTTGAGACAAATGAGAAAATTTTAAGTATGGACTCTATGTTGAATAATGTTGTTGAGCAACTGTTGTTATTTTTAGATGTCATATGGTATTGTGGTTGTGTAAGACAATGTCCCAGTAACAGGAAGATGCATACTTACGTATTTAGGGGTGAAGCATCATGATATCTACATCCTGTTTTCAGATTTGACAAAAGGAAAATGTAAGTGTGGAGGTCTTCACTCTACTATCCTTTTGACCTTTCTGTGGGTTTAAAATTTTTTAAATAATAATAAACCAATGAAAGTTTACCAAGAACTGAAGATAAGTAGAAATGTGACAGACAAATGGAAGGGAGGAAGAGCGTGACAAGGAAAACATTCCAGGAATAGGAAACTATGTGCAAAGGCTTGGAGGGAAGAGAGAGCCTATTGCCAGAAACTACAAGTAAGTCAATATTTCTGAGAAAGTTATATATTTGGGGGAAGGAGGGAGTTAGGGAGACTCTTTAAACTGGAGAGATAAATTGAGAAAATAAATAAATTTATAAATTTGTTTAAAATAATAAGGAATATGGATTTCATCTTGAGAATAAAAGTCACAGAAATAATTTAGTTGCCCTTTAGAAAGATCACTGATTATAACACAGAGAATGTATGTACTAGTATTAGAGAAGTCTAAGACTAGAAAAGACCAGATAGTAAACATGCAATAATCTAGTTGAGAGATAAGTGTAGCCTAATCTCAGATAATGGTAGAAAAGATGGAGAAAACTAGATAGATTCCAGATCTTTCTGCAGTTCTAACCTCTTTTCAGTATCTGACACCCAAATTTATAACTGCCTACTGGGCATCTTCCCTTACAAGTCTCACAGATACCTAAAATTCAATACATCCAAAATTTAAACTCATCTATCATCTTTACTCCTCTCTTCCACCTGCCAATAATTTATTCCTTCTCTAGCTAGTTAATGGCAACACCAATTATGTACTTTACCAAGCTGGAAACTGTGGAGCCTCTTTACATTCTTCAATTTCTATACCAACTTGGACTGTCCTTTGGATTCTACTTCCAAAATTCATTACAAATTCATGACTTGCTCTCCATTCCAACTGCCACTGCTCTAGTTCACAATTTTATTTGAGGATTAGACTATTGTGAGAGTCTCCTACCAAAAGTCTTTCTTTGTTCCTAATCTCAACTTCAGAATCATCTTTCTAAAATTCAGATCTGATTAGATCACTCTCTTTAAGTATTCTTTGATAGTGGTATATATCAAGTCTATCGAGTCTAAAATCTTCACAAACTGAGCCCAATCTACCCTTCAGGTTAGTCAACTTGAAAACACACACATACACATACACACACACAAACCAGGGCATGAACTTTCTTGACATAATTATTTTGATTTCTAAATTTTACTTTATATACTCCACAGGAAAAAACTCATAAAATATGATGCATCACTACAATATTCATACACAAACACCCACTCGCTGAACTTCCTTTCAGTCAAAAAGCCAACTATTTGAACATAAAATTCTCCAAATCAGTGGCATTTTTTCCCCTGAAAAATTCCCCCTACTTTCTATAATCCAATTTTTTAAGTCCGCCATATTTTTTAAAATTTATTTTTGTTTATTTTAGAGAGGGAGGAAGAGAAGAGGAAAGAGGGGGAGAGGGAGAGGGAGAGAGGGGGGAAGATAGAGATAGAGAAAAAAAAAACACCATGGTTTGATTGTCTGCAGCAGGTGCCCCAATGGGGATAAAACGGGCAACCTAGGTATGTGAGCTGACCAGGAATCAAATCCAAGACCTTCCAGTACAAAGGACAGAAGACACTCCAACTAACTGAGCCACAATGGCCAGGACAAGTGCACCGCATTTTAAGTTCACCACTTGATTTATTCTGAATACTGTCTCAAACTATTCTACCCTCACGCTACCCCAGAAAAATCTCACTGAAAAGCTCCAGCTCTGCTTACCTGCAGTCTTACTTTTGACTGTGAAGGAGAGTTGACCAGGTAACACAATTGTAGGAAATTAGATTTTCCCCCCATTCATTTCATGTATTTTAGTTAATTCAATTTTAAATGCTACAGAACAAACTATGGACCACTGGACACGTCGAAAAGTAAAAGCATTTCTTTTTGTGTAAAAAGATGTTGAAAAATAACAGAAAAGGAAGTAAATCTAGAAAGATAGATTTTACAAATAGTGGGTAGGTCTAAAACCCTTGTTTGTTCAGGCAAATCCTCACATTTGAAGAGCACTTATCAGTGGTAGAAAAGAAAAAACCCTTCAGATCTAAAGGAAGGCATGAATAGCAAATAAAGACAGAAATAATTATTCCCAACAAGGGAATTAATCCAGATAACTGTAGCCTACTCTCAAAAAAAAGGCTAAAATATTTTTGTACAAATAAGTAACTTCTGCAAAATTTAATTCTGAAATTATATATTTTCAAATAGCATATTTTGAAAACAAGGTAACCTTTTCTTGATAACTTAATTTCACCATTATAATAATCAGTTTTATACTGTTTTATAACAGTGATACTCTCAGATACTACTAAAGGAAATCAGTTTGTCCCTATATAAAAGAGCTTCTTTTTAATACATATTTTATTGATTTTTATACAGAGAGGAAGGGAGAGGGATAGAGAGTTAGAAACATGGATCAGAGAGAAACATCTAACAGCTGCCTCCTGCACACCCCCTACTGGGGACATGCCCGCAACCAAGGTACATGCCCTTGACTGGAATCGAACCTGGGACACTTCAGTCCTCAGGCCAACACTATATCCACTGAGCCAAACCGGTTAGGGCAGCCGTGGGCAAACTACGGCCCACGGGCCGGATCCGGCTGTTCTATCCAGTTCTCTTGCTCTCCCCTCCACTCCTTTACTTTGAATTTATATTAGTTCACACAAACACTCCACCCATGCTTTTGTTCTGGCCCTCCGGTCCAGTTTAAGAACCCATTCTGGCCCTCAAGTCAAAAAGTTTGCCCACCCCTGGGTTAGGGCAAGAGCTTCTAATTATGGTAATAATACTAGTTCTTTTGCTAGTTTGTTATCAATATACTAGAGGCCTGGTGCACGAAATTCGTGCACGGGGGTGTGTGTCCCTCAGCCCAGCCTGCACCCTCTCCAATCTGGGACCCCGAGAGGGATGTCCCACTGCCCGTTTAGGCCCGATCCCGGTGGGCCTATATGGGCAGTCGGACATCCCTCTCACAACCCAGGACTGCTGGCTCCCAACTGCTCGCCTGCCTGCCTTCCTGATTGCCCCCAACTGCTTCTGCCTGCCAGCCTTATCACCCGCTAACCACTCCCCTGCCAGCCTGATTCATGCCTAACTGCTCCCCTGCCAGCCTGTTTGCCCCTAACTGCCCTCCCCTGCAGGCCTGGTCACCCCTAACTACCCTCCCTTGCAGGCCTGGTCACCCCTAACTGCCCTCCCCTGCTGGCCTGGTCACCCCTAACTGCCCTCCCCTGCAGGCTTGATCGCCCCAACTGCCCTCCCTTGCAGGCCTGGTCCCTCCCAACTGCCCTCCCCTGCTGGCCTGATCACCCACAACTGCCCTCCCTTGCAGGCCTGGTCCCTCCCAACTACCCTTTCCTGCTGGCCATCTTGTGGTGGCCATCTTGTGTCTACATGGGGGCAGCCATATTGTATGTTGGAGTGATGGTCAATTTGCATATTACTCTTTTATTAGATAGGATTATTAGATAGGATAGAGGCCTGGTGCCTGGGTGGGGGCCAGCTGGTTTGCCCTGAAGGGTGTCCCAGATCAGAGTGGGGGTTCCCTTGGGGCGTGGGGCAGCCTGGGTGAGGGGCCTGTGGTGGTTTGCAGGCTGGCTAGGCCCCCCGGAAACCCAAGTGGAGGCCCTGGTATCTGGGATTTATTTATCTTCTATAATTGAAACTTTGTAGCCTTGAGCAGAGCCAAGTCTCCTGCTCGCTCCCTGGCCACAGCCATTTTTGTTGGGATTTATCTATCTTCTATAATTGAAACTTTGTAGACTTAAGCAGAGGCCAAGGCAGGCCAGGGCTGCAGAAACTTGGCTTCCTCCATTGCCAGGGGCAACTCAAGCCTCCTGCTCTCTCCAGCTCCGTGGCTGCCGCCATTTTTGTTGGGATTTATTTATCTTCTATAATTGAAACTTTGTAGCCTTGAGTGGAGGCTTAGGCCGACCAGGGTGTGCAGAAAGCTTGGCTTCCTCCATTACCAGGGAAACCCAAGCCTCCTGCTCGCTCCGTGGCCACAGCCATCTTGGTTGGATTAATATGCATACTCGTTCCTGATTGGCTGGTGGGCGTGGCTTGTGGGTGTAGTGAAGTGGTGGTTAATTTGCATATTACTCTTTTATTAGATAGGATTTTTAGAATTTCTCTCTTCTCCCTAGAAAGGCTGTTAGCAGTCACTGTTCTCTGCCTTACTATCTATATTATTCCTGCCTTTGGCACCTTCTCTATCCCTTTCTATTTTGATTCTTCTGAAAAAGTTACTTAACTAACTTTTTAAAATTGAGGTATAATTGATATAACAATAGTTTCAGGTATAGTAACTAACTCTTACACACAGGTGTTTTATAATTGACATAGCACCTTAACACTCATTACCTCATTCAATTCTCACAATAACCTTATAATGCAGGAATTATCATTATTCCTATTTATAGATGAGAAAATTGAGGCTCAGAAAGATTGAATAATTCACCTAAGGTCATAAAGCAGATACACAGGAAAAGTGATCCCAACTGTCAATCTTTTCTTCTTTCACTGCCAAATTGAGCTGTTAAAAACAAATTAAAGAGCCAAAACTGAGGCCTATAAGAAAAAAAGATGAGATTTATGTATAAGCTTTGAAACATTTTGGACATTAATTTTAAAACAGCCTACTTCTCTTTTCTTTGGCAGTTGATGCTACCATGAAAAAAAAAAAATCACTTCTAGATAAACAAACTACTACTATACTATGTTTATTTCCAATTTCAAAAAAACTTATGCTCCAGTAACCAACAATTCAAAACATAATAGTTCAAATTTACAGTAAAATAAGGCTGCCATTTCCAGGGGGAACTTTTTTTTCTTCACAGAGGAGGTAGAAGAGGGTATAGCGGGGATAAATGGTGATGGAAGGAGATTTGACTTGGGGTGGTGAATACACAGTATAATATATAGGTGATGTATTATAGAATTGTACACCTGAAACCTATATAATTTTATTAACCAATGTCACTCCAATAAATCCAACAAATAAATAAAATTTCCTTCAGGTTTGAAGACAACAAAACAGACTAAAGAATACCTTCATTGAGAGAAAGACAAATATCACATGATCTCACTTATATGTGGAATCTAATGAACAAAATAGATCCAGAGACATACTAGTAGAAGCATGGAATAGACTGTGGAATCTCAGAGGGAAGGTGGAGGTGGGTGGGTGAGATCAGGTGGGTGGGGGAGGTGGGTGGGAAGAGATCAACCAAAGAACTTGTATGCATATATGCATAACAGACAATATGGGGCAGGAGATGGAGTGGGCTAGAAGGGGTCAATGGAGGAAAATGGGGGACATATGTAATACTTTCAATAATAAAGATTTAATTTTTTTAAAAAAGAATATCTGTGTTGAGTCATAGATTTCCTTTTACTTTTCTCTCAACTGCCTCCCCCTACAAAGAAAGTTGCTTGAGAACCTAAAAGGTTAATTTGATCCACCAATCAGTGTCCACAGAGTATTTTACCACCAGCTCAGGCCCTTACCAGAATCAAGCAAACCATAGTTTAGAACAATACTACTGACATTTTGGGTCAGATAATTCTTTGTTGTGTGGGTAAGGTAAGATATGTCCTGTTCAATGTAGGATGCTTATCAACATTTCTTGGCTGGATGCCAACAGCACCCCACCTTCAGTTGTGATAATAAAAAATGTTTCCAGACACTGCCAAATGTCCCTTGGAGGCAAAATCACTCCTGCTTGAGAACCAGATTTAGATGTTAGGGCCCTGGATCTTTGAAAAAGGAGACCTCCAACCAGCCCTGTTAATTATAATTTTGTTTTTAAATTTGGATTTTTAAAAATACGATGGTAATAGTTCAAGAAGATAAATAATATATATGCCTGCCTCTTTAGAGTAAAGCATTTTTAGAGAATTTTGTAACATGGATTTCATCTATGTGTATACATTAGTCCTCCCTCTGCTAGTAAAATGTCCAGTTCTCTCCCTCCTCTGCTAGTAAAATGTCAAATACAGTACATACATGCATGCATGAATGCATACATATACAAGAGAACCTAAACAATTCTAACTTACAAATTCCTATTTCTTGCCCTTCATGACCACATTGTGGTTCTTGAACCATGTATCCGAGAGATTCAAGCTTCCACTCTTCAGATTTCTTGCCATCTGTTTGTGAAGCAAGCAGGAAATAAGCTGATGACCTTTAAGGTATTTTTCCTACCTTAATATCCTAATACTCTCAGGTTTTACTTACTGACAAAAATATTCTCTCAGCTTTTACTTATTGACTCCCAGCTGACAGACCACCTCTTACGATCACTAAAACCATTCATGCTTCTTTCTTTCTCCATACGTATATTAATCTATGCCGAATATAACCAAAAAGTATGTCAGTTGTTTAAAGCATCGCTTAATAACAGTGACCAGTTGCTTATTCTGACTCAAATATTTTAACCATGTGAATTTTAAAACAAAAACTTCTCAAGCTATGAACTGATACCATTTATACTAGTATGAATGAACCATAGAGGCAAATATTAAGATGAAAAGTATATCAGTAGTTGCTTAGGACTGGGGTGGGGTGGGGAGAATGGGGAGTAACTGCTAATGATGAGTTTTCTTTTTGGGGTGATAAAATGTTCTAGAATTGATTACGATGATAGCTGTACAACTTTGTAAAAAGCTAAAAGCAGGAAAAAATAGTTTGTCAATTTTTATTGATAGAAAAAATGTGATTAAGGACAAATTCTGCAAATTTGGCCATTTCATGAGTTATAAGATTTCATTTTAATTCTGAAATTATTAAAAACGTAATACCTATTCAGAAATAAATTTTAACTTTTCTAGAAAATCAATATATGCAAATTAATCATCTTTTCCTAGTAAACTTTGGATGATTTGAAAGCAATAAAAAACATTTCAGAAAGCTAAATGCTAAAGTAACAATACAAAATATATTAACATGGTCAACAACAAGGGAACATGAACAGTCTTTATAGTTTTGTTGTATACATTCTTTATAAAAAAAACATTCAAATATATTTCATTTCTTTTAAAAGTTATCCTCAGACTATAAAGTCTGTCCTGGTAATGTAATAATTCTGAAGTTTCCAGAGCATAATTTAAAAATAGCCAAATCACATTAAATTGCAAACATCTAATCTCCAAAACCACATCTACCAACTACCCCAAATTTGCACATATTGATATTTTTTACCCAAACCTATTATGAACAATGATGATCACAATGAACCATCAAGTAATACCTACTGGCACAAAATCGGGACTCGAACTACAATATGAATACAGTCAAACACACAAATCCCATTATTCTTTCTGTTCTATCATAAATGCTTAGAAATAAATAATCAAGGCTCTCAAGTACTTTTCCAATTAGAACTCTCCATAAAGTCAACCTGAATGTCCATCAAAATCTTCAATTTTCACAGTAACACACTTCTCAGTCTACCATCACTTGCCTTGTAAACATTTACTATGAAGATTGCCCGGGGGTTTGACAAATCAGAAATAGAGTCAATTAAAAAAACACTCCAAACATTTTAACCCTTCGAAAGGAAAGCCTCAATTAAAATAATAATAATAATAATAATAATAATAATAATAATAAATGAAGCCGGTTAAAGGGGAATTTTTAAAAAACGCAACCTGGCTGGGCCAAAACTCTAAATATACCATCCTGAACTCAGCACATGGACAGGCCAAATGGTCAATTATAATGGACAGTCAAATGTTCCCTCGTCAGCGGCGGGGAAGGCCTGCCTTTGCATCAAAGCAGCGATGGGAAGCAGCAGAACTGAAGAACATTAATTATTGAACAAAATACTGCGAGCTAAATTGTCAAACTGCAAAACATTGAGTTATCCTTTGGGTTAGCCTTCTCCAGGAAGAAAAATGATTTTTTTTTTAATTTAAATTATTCCAGTAGCATCAAGAGGGGGCTATGGGCCCGGCTGTACAAAGAAAGTTTGGGGGCAGCATCTAAGGAAGGTGGTGGAAGTTCCAGAGCCCGGATCCCGGAGAACGGCGTTGGAGGCCGCCGCTGGGGTTGGAGGTGAGCCCGGCTGCCGGCGGGATCCCGGACGGAGAAGGGAGCTTCGGCGCTGGTCAGTCAAGACCGAAACTCAGTCGGCTGGGAGCCGGGGAGGAGACAGAGGGGGTGGGGTCTGGGTCCCTCTTGCCACAGAGGAGGTCGGGTGGAGGGTGGGCTGCGAGCGCAGGGGCCGAGCGGGGCCGGCCGACACCTACCTGCGGTCCTGGGCAGCCGCCCCGAGCGCGGCCTAGTGCATCGCCGCCGCCTCCAGCCCTCGTCACGCCGAGACTGCTGCTCCGCGGCCGCCGCCGCCCGGAGCCCCGCCGGGCCCGAGCCCGGCTTCCCGCCGCTGCCCCGCGCCGGCTGGCCCGTCAGCCAGGGGAGCACAGGGCCGCCCTCCTGAGCCCAACTCCGCTCGGGGGTGAGAGGCGGCCGCGGCGGCTCCCTCACGTCTCTCCCGGGTGTCCTGTCAGCCAGCAGTTTCCCCTAGGTCCGCAGCGCCGCCTCCGCCGCTGCTGCCACCGCCTCTCCCACATCCCCGGCCTCCAGAGGAGCCGCCGCCGCGCCTCGCCGCGACCACCACCCTCAGCGCGTCTGCTCCCGGCTCTTGGCTGCCCCGCTCCCCGCCGACCCGCTCGGCCCGGCTAGGTCGGGGGAGACCGCGCCGGAGGCCGCCGCAGCCCCCAGCCCACAATCCACCGCGCGGCGCCGCCGGGGCGGGAGGGCCGCGGCCCGGCCGGGGGGGAGCGCTTGCTGCCTCCCGAGAGGCTACGGCGCTGACGCGGCCCGGGGACCCCGGGGCGGGAAATCCCCCGCGCGGCTCCCCTGCACCTTCTCGCATAGTCCTGCACGCGAAGACAGAAACCCACGCTGAACTCTTCGTTTTTCCCACGACCCTCCCCACCCGGAGTTGTTCTCAGGAGCACCCAGGTGCCGCCGGCCTCCCTGGGACTGAGCCCTCGCCCACTCCCCACACCCACCGACTCCAGAAGTCCCGAAATCACCCGGGACCCAGTAAAGTAGATATTTCCACAATATTCCTCCTCTCACCCCCTCAACGTAAACGCTGTTCAGAGTTTCCTAATAAATATCCTTGGAAAGGTTAAAGGTCACGCCCTCCCCAACCACCCACTGGACCCTGAAAACTGCCTGGGGCGGGGGGGGGGGGGGGGGGAGGCTGGTGAGGGGGTTCCCCCACGGAGTCTTCCTTTCCCTCTAGTTCAGGCCTCCCTCCCAGTCGCCTATCACACTTCTCTGGCACTGAAATCAGTTATTCCCGCTATTTGACGGAGACACTTGAAGTGTGTGTATTATTCATACCTCCTCATGGTGATTTTTAACAGTAATCCAATTCAGCTTGGTTTCAGAGGGCTTTCAATATTTTTTAAAAAATACATTTTTATTGATTTCAGAGAGGAAGGGAGAGGGAGAGATAGAAACATCAATGATGAGAGAGAATCATTGATCTGCTGCCTCCTGCATGCCCCACACTGGGAATCAGCCCTCAACCTGGACACGTGTCCTTGACCAGAATCCAACCAGGACCCTTCAGTCCGCAGGCCAATGCTCTATCCACTGAGCAAAACCAGCCAGGGCTCAATTTTTTTTAAATATATTTTTATTGACTTCAGAAAGGACAGGAGAGAGAGAGAAACATCAAGTATGTGAGAAAATCACTGATTGGCTGCCTCCTGCACGCCTACTCCCCCCCCCCCCCCCGCCCCCACCCCACACACACACGCACACCCTGGGGATGGAGCCTGCAAACCCGGGCGTGTGCCCTGGAATTGAACCATGATGTCCTGGTCCACACTCAACCACTGAGCCACACCAGCTAGACATAATCTAATAAAAGCCAATCTGCAAGAAAGGGAATGTCTTTGAATAATTTTAAAAAGAGAAAAAAAGGGCCCTCATTCATTTGAGTACTTAATTTTAGGAAGATTTCTCTCAATTTTGAAGCTATTTCTTTGTCTAAAAATATTAACGTTTCATGCCTTTATAAGACAGTATGTTTTTACAAATCAAAAGTGAAAATGTAACTCTTATAGTTGGTAATTGAAAAAAAAAGTTCATACAAGTTTCACTTCTAAGAAGTCACTTTGAAAACTGCAAACATAACTGTGAAATATGTTACCCACAAAAGAGCTAAAGTTGGGGGGAAGGGAAGGACATAAGAGAAGGAAGAAACAAAATTCGTTGAAAGGTAATCTTTATTTTTTTTTCTAAATTCAATTCTCCACAATTTTTATGTATTGATTTTAGAGAGAGAGGAAGGGAGGGAGGGAGAGGAAGAAGGAGAGAGAGAAAGAAACATCCATTGTTGTTCCACTTATCTATGCACTCATTGGTTGGTTCATATATGTGCCCTAACCAGTATCAAACCCGAAACATTGGCTATCGGGAGATTGCTCAAACCAACTAAGCTACCTAGCCAGGGCCTAGCCACAATTTTGTAATAAGGATAGTGAGAATATCAATTCCCAATATGAAATAAATTTAACTATAAAATAATAAAGAAATCTAAGTCCCTGATCTCATTTAAAAAACTGATGAGTTTATATTATGAAAATATTAAGGAAAGATTAATCAAATTACATCTAAGGCCAAAGAGGGAAATAATTTCACTTTAAGTCTAGAATTAATTCATAGATTATACTAAGAAATGGATTTAGCAAGATCCTATATTTTGAACCTGCATCACAAAACCAACAACCGTTCAAATGCTGCCTTAAAACCTGGTAGTTTATCCCTGGCCAGTGTCTCAATTGGTTGGAGCATTATCCAATGCATCAAAAGGTCATGGGTTCCATTCCTGGTCAGGGCACATACCTAAGTTTCTGGTTCAATCTCTAGCTGGGATGTCTTTTCTCTCTCTCTCCCCCTTCCTCTCTCTCTAAAATAAATAAAAACATATCCACATATCCTCGGTTGAGGATTTAAAAAAACACATACCTGGTGGGTTGGCCTTTCAAAAACTGTTTTCCTTTTTATTGAATTTATTGGAGTGACATTGGTTAATAAAATTATATAGATTTCTGCCCAACTGGTGTGGCTTGGTGGTTGAGTGCTGACCCATGACACAGGAGGTCATGGTTTGATTCCCAGGCAGGATATGATGCCCAGTAGAGGGAGTGCAGGAGGTAGCTGATCAATGATTCTCATCATTGATGTTTCTCCGTCTCTCTCTCTCCCTCTCCCTTCCTCTCTGAAATCAATAAAAAACATATGTATTTTAAAAATTATATAGGTTTCAGGTGTACAATTCTATAATACATCATTTGTGTATTATATTGTGTATTCACCACCCCAAGTCAAGTCTCCTTCAAAAACTATTTGCATTTATACCCCACCTTGTTCCAAAAAAGAATCCAGGTTGCGCTAGTGGGCACTTGCTTTAAATAATAGCCGTGAGGTATCTCGTAAACACTAGAACAAGACAGACTGGTTTGCTTTACTCATTATCCAGCTGTAGATAATATACCATAGGAAGAAAATGCACATCCTGTGCTTAGTTCTTTCAGGAATCCAGCATGATATTAACTTTTACTTTTCCAAAGAACGAATCATAATCATGAATCTAAACAGAGAAGTAAATGCTGATGATCAGGTGTATCAAAAACAAAACAAAAAACTGTTAACGGACAAGTAATTTAATTTAAACATCAATTTCAAATTAATTAATATGTTCATTTGTTATCCCTTGAATCATTTCAGTATTAGAAAGAAAAGTCAAATCACAAATATGTGTAGATATATTATTAGTATTCATTTCCAGAAAGCACAGATAACAGAAAATTAAGAAAAACTGATAGAAATCATCATTACCCTAAAAAGAAGAAAATATTTAGTTACCATATTATTAACATATATTTAGCATAATATTTCATGTGATAATAATATACTCAATAGTTGTTGGGAGTAGGTAATATACAAGTTTTTCATATATCATCATCTGATTGTGTCTTCTAAATTAGTTACTTGATTACTTTGGAAACAATTATTTAACTCTTAAATTTCTCTGTCCATTTCTCTTTGACTGTTATTCTAAATTTCCATTTTGATTTATCATAATAATAACAACCATTTGCTAAGAATTTACTGTGCTCTAAACATAGGGAAAACCAAGGTAGTACAGTGCATTAGTTTTCTATTGCTATGTACAAATCACCACAAACTTAGCAGTTTAAAATAACACATTTGTATTGTGTTACAGTTTATGTGAGTTAGGAGTCCAGGCACAGCTTAGCTTGGTCTTTCTGCTCAGGGTCTGCAAGCAAAGCATCCATCAAGCTGTGTTTTCTCTGGACACTAAGGAAGAATCTGTCTCCAGGACTACTCAGGTTGTTGGCAGAAATCCTTTCCTTCTGGTTGTAGGACTGACAGCCCTGGCTTCTTGTTGGCTGGAGGGTGCTCCCAGCTCCTAGGGGACACCTGTAGTTGCTTACTATGTAGGTTTTCTCAAAATGGCTGCTTACTTCATCAAACTAATAAGGAGTGTTTCTAAACTCTCTACAGTGAGTCAGCTAGCAAATTAGAGTGGTATTCTATCATTTTTGCCATGTTCTCTGGTTTAGAAGCAAGTCACAAGGTTTGCTTACACTTAAGGAGAGGGGAATTGCACAAAGATGTGAACACCAGAAGATGAGAATCTTGGGGGCTATTCTAGAGTCTCTCTACCACCTACAGTAATTAATTCCACAGGCTTTGGAATTTAACTAACCCTAGGTTGTTGTCTTTTTAATATATTTTTTAAATTGATTTGAGAGAGAGAGAGAAACATTGAGCCAGGGAATCAAACCAGGGACCCTTCAGTGCACAGGTGGACGCTCAACCAACTGAGCCACACTGGTCAGGGCAACCCTGGTTTTATTTTAATTCAGCTATGACACTTTAGCAATGTGATTTTGATCTCATTTTCTAATCCTTTGTTTCTTCATCTGCCAAATAAGAGTAATAATCTCGCCCTAGCCAGTTTGACTCAGTGGATAGAGCGTCGACCTGCGGACCAAAGGGTCCTAGGTTCAATTCTGGCCAAGGGCACATGCCCAGGTTGTGAGCTTGATCCCCCCTAGTAGGGGGCATGCAGGAGGCAGCCAATCAATGATTCTCTCTCATCATGGATGTTTCTATCTCTCTATCTCTCTCCCTTCCTCTCTGAAATCAATAAAAAAATTGAAAAAAAAAGATTAATAATCTCTTCACACTTTATTTTTATCACATGTAAAATGAGGATAATAATAGAGTTGTTGGGATTAAATGAATACAGTAACAGATAACAAGAAAAGCTCAATAAATACTTGTTAGTTTTCTTCCTTCTCTCTCCTCTCTTTTTAATTTTGATCTTGGTCTGCTAGAAGTCCCCATTGGCATTTCTACCTTCAACTGCTACTTCTCTAGTCTGGAGAGCGAGAGCGAGAGCGAGAGCGACAGCGAGAGCGAGAGAGAGAGAGAGAGAGAGAGAATATTGTGTGTGTATACCTGTGTCTAGGGCCATGCAAAATCAACTCTAGTATCAATACCTTTAAAAATAGGACTGTACTGCAAATGTTATCTCCAATTCAAACTAGGCAAAATTAACAAATAACAAATCCATAACATTAGAAACATAATTAGCCCTGACCAGTTTGGCTCAGTGGATAGACCATTGGTCTGTGGACTGAAGGGCCCCAGGTTCGGTTCCAGTCAAGGGCATGTACCTTGGTTGCAGGTACATCTCTAGTGGGGGGTGTGCAGGAGGCAGCTGATTGATGTTTCTCTCTCATCGATGTTTCTAACTCTCTATCCCTCTCCCTTCCTCTCTGTAAAAAAAATCAATAAAATATTAAAATATATTTTTTTTTAAAAAAGAAACATAATTATTATACATAGAGGCTTTCAGAGTTTAGAGAACTTTGTTGGATTGAGTCCCCCTCCTCCCCAATTATGCTTATGCATATGATACAAAAGGACATACTATTCATGGGTTCGGGGTTTGCATTCTAGCTCTGCCACTTTTTAGCTAGGTAATCTCAGGCATGTTGAGATCTCTACAGTTCAGTTCTCTATGGGGATAAAGATAGTACCCACTTCATAGAGGTGTTGTGAAGATAACATTTAAAGTGTACTTAAATAGCATAGCTTAGTGCCTAGCTCGTAGTTAGTACTCAAAAAAGTGTTAGATATCAAACTCATTATTATAATCTTCATTATCTCATTATTATTAAGAAGGCAGTGTTAATGAAAACCACAGAACAGGAAGTGGCAAGACATGACTATGAATGAGGTGGGTGAAATGAGGCATGAGAAGCCACAAGATCTCAAAAGTCTTCATAAGCCAAAGGTCCACAGTATTATAAGTGGTCAGAAGGTATGAAAAGTCACAAGTCAGAAACAACAAATAGGAATTAGGGGACAAGGTAATATTGTGTATTTTCAACCAAACTGTGAGGAATGCACCTAAGACATCAGCAAGGAAGAGCACATGAAACAGGTAATTTCTACCTCAGACATGAAGACTTTATATACTTCCTCCTGGAGCAGAAGTCAACCATTGGTCCATTTCCCTAAAGGGATATATATATATTAGAGGCCTGATACACGAAGATTTGTGCAAGAATGGGCCTTCCTTCCCCTGGCTGCCAGCACCGCCTTTGCTCTAGCCAGAGCCACCTTTTCGCTCCCCCCGGAGCTGCCTTTCTGCCTTCCCACACTGCCCAGAGGTTCAGAGTGGCACCTGTGTATGCAAATTAACCCTCCATCTTTGTTAGGTTAATTTGCATGCTCACTCCTGATTGGCTGGTGGGTGTCGTGATGGTACAGTCAATTAGCATGTTGCTCTTTTATTAGTGTAGATATACTATTTTATCAGTCCCATTATCATATTTTTTCTTATATTGCTTTACACAGCATTTGGTTCTTTTACTGTTTCATTTAGTTCTTATCTATGGAGGCTTTGTCTAACAAACTAAGTTGTAAGTATTTCCAGGAAAGGGTTTTCTGTTGTTGCTGCTATTGTACTTTTTAAAATATCCCTAGAGAATCTGGAACAATATACTACATAGTAGGTTTTGAACAAATGCTTGTTGGATTAAAAATAAATATGAATTATTCCCCTTAGTAAATGGTATCTGGGACAATGAATATTAATAATTCATAAACTTAATAGATGACCTTGATATCATAATGACTCTTTCATATCCCAAAACTATTGTGTCAGCAAATCCTAGTAGTTCTACCTTCAGATATGTCTAGACTAAACACTTCTCACCATTCACATTGTATCTACCCTGGTCCAACCCTTCTTTGCAGGAAGGGCCCCTAACTACATCTATTGGGCTATCCACTGCTCCTTACAGAAAGCACCATTCACAGAAACTGCAGGGTGATTGATGACTCTTGGAGTTGTGTAGTACTTGCCTGAATTATTGCTAAAGTCTCCTAGCCTTTGTTCCCCACCAGTCTACTCTCAACACAATAGTCAGCTCGATCCTGCTAAAATTTAAGTCAAATCATGTAATTTCTCTACTTAAAACTCACTCTCCAGTGGCTTTGCCTCATTCATAGTGAAAGATAAAGTCCTTGCGAGGCCCTAGGTGATCTCATTCCAGTCTTACCTCTCTAACTTTATATTCTCCTATTGCCCGCATTTCTCACTCAGCTTTAATTATATTGGGCTCCTCACTGTTCCTGGGACATGCCAGTCATGCCCCTGCGTCACAGCATTTGTACTTACTCTTCCTTCTACCTGGAATGCCTCCCTCCCCCAGATATCCAAATGACTAACTCCCTCACCTCCTTCAGATTTTTCCTTCTCAGTGAGACATTTCAGGACATCCATGTTTCTCATGGTAACATGCCCTATCTGCTTTCCACTTTTCTTTTCTCCTTAGCCTTTATTATCATCTAACCCCCATATGTTTTACTTAGTTATTGTCTGTCTCTCTCCCACAGGAATGCAATTCCATGGGAGCAGAAAATTGTATCTCTTGTTTACCACTTTACCCCCTCCCCAATCCCTGGAACAATACCTGGTGCATGTTGAGAGCTCAATAAACACTTGTTAAAATATTGACTGAAAGATAAAGACAAACTGTTGCTTATAAACACAAACTTCTTTCTTCTAAACACTAAGCACCATGAGTATCCAGGCAGTCTAATGTCTTGAAAAGAACTTGTCATTGATATGTTACAGGGCTCAAGATTTTTGTAAGCTACTACTAATTTATTAGATTTGTGTAAAGATAATATTCTTGGCTTATTTTACAACTGAAGTATTTTAAGTAATAACTATATGAAATTATTTTTAAAACATACAATTCTACAATGAAGTAGAACCATAAGGACAAAATGTTACACATTTATTAAGGAAATTTTTCATTTAAAATTTTTCTAGGAAAAGGAGAAATCTTATTTAAAATTATGGGCAATTTAGAAACCATACATTTCCAGAGAAACAGAAATCGTAGCTGGCCTCTCAAGGGATTTCCTCAGAACCACTTCAACACCAACTGTGTACATGACTCAAAATCAGCCATCACTCAGAAAGAACCCCCTAAGCAGCAGGAAAACAAATTCTTCTACCACTATGTAATATGTTTAAATAGAAAAAAAATCAAACAGTGAGGAAATATTTTACAAGCAAAATAAACAGAGGCCAAAAACAAAACAAAACACTAAGTATCATGAAACCAGGACAATTTCAAAACATAATCCAAAGTAAAGGATTAATATAACAATGGAATGCAATTATAGAATGGACTTTCCTTGAATACCAAAATGCATTAGAAAGGCCATTTAATTCTCATGCCACTGTCTGGTCATTTTGGTTCCCATTTCACCAGGAAGTGAAATTTATGTGTTTTCTCCCCTTATTTTCTTTACATCTACGAATTCCTGAGCATCAATGAAAACAAGTTCTCAATCAGAATCTAATTTCAACGTAGTAGTCCTATTTCCAAAAATCTAACTTTAACTTTAGGACAGCATTTTTTCCCTTCCATCATTTTATTTACTACCTTTTAAGGATCTACATCAAATAAAAATAATAAACTCAACAGAACAAAAACACTGTAGAAATCAAAGACTTTTAAAACAGAACAGGCCTCAAGGAAATGCAGATCAAAAGGCTGAGACAGACAACCTTTTAGTGGTGACAACCTATTTCCAATCAGACACCATGTTTAAGTTCTTCCAGTCCCATGCTCTTTGTCCCCACACTAGCCTGTGGAATGCTACAGCAACAAAAAAAATGAAGAATTAGGTTAAGTGGAATTACTTGTTATTTGAATTAAAAAATATATCAGATTCCCCCTCTCCTCCAAAGAAAAGATAAGGCTTTCTCTAAAGTATGGAATATGAAGGTTCTCATTACTTATAAGAAAAAAAATATTGTAGGGAAGATTTTGCTTGGTAATAAGTATTTAATAATTTTGGAAATAATCTATGTAGATTAATTTATTATGTTAAGGACTCTTTAGTAGTTTACAAACTCAAGAGACAGTTCCCATATTTGGTTGCAAGGCAGTCTTTTAGAAAAATGTATGCTTTAGCCCTAGCCAGTTTGGTTCAGTGGATTGAGTGTCCACCTGCAGACTAAAGGGTCCCAGATCAAGGGCATGTACCTCAGCTGCAGGCTCCTCCAGGGCCCGGGGCCGGGCCAAGCCCTGGTTGGGGGTATGCATGAGGCAACCAATCAATGTGTTTCTCCCACATCGATATTTCTCTCTGTCTTTCCCTCTCTCTTCCACTCTCTGTAAAAATCAATTGAAAAATATCCTTGGGTAGGGAGGGAGGGAAGGAAGGAGGGAGGGAGGGAGGGAGGGAGGGAGGGAGGGAGGGAGGGAAGAAGGAGTTATTAAAGGAATTTGTAGCCAAAACTGGTTTGGCTCAGTGGATAGAGCGTCAGCCTGCGGACTAAAAGGTCCCAGGTTCGATTCCGGTCAAGGGCACATAACTTGGTTGCGGGCACATCCCCAGTGGGAGGTCTGCAGGAGGCAGCTGATCGATGTTTCTCTCTCATCGATGTTTCTAACTCTCTATCCCTCTTCCTTCCTCTCTGTAAAAAATCAATAAAATATATTTTTTAAAAAAAAGGAATTTGTAAAAAATATAAAACAATGCTACTCTTCAAAAGAAAATGTATGGTTTATTTTATTATTTTTTAAATTTCTTTATTGATTAAGGTATTACATATGTGTTCTTATTCCCCCATTCCCCCCCACCTCCCATTCATGACCCCACGCTGTATGGTTTATTTTAATGTATTCCTCCTTCATAAATACACAAAAGCCTATTTCCATTCTTCTAAGTTTATCTTTACTTTGCAGTTCAGTATGCACAGCAAAAGGAATGGAAAAGTGAGCATACAGGACACATTTACAAAATATAAATTTTTTTTGTCTATTACAAATTGAAAGTCAAACTCCTGAGAGTTCCCACCCCCCGACCCCAGATGGCTACAACAAGCGTATATCAAATAAGTGTGCAAACAAAAAGCTTGTATAAATGGCTTTGTCTTGATGATTAAACTGGCTCACTGATGCATGCTCTGCTCCGATTGCAGGTGGTCAGCATATCTCTCTGGTTAATGATAGCTAGAGGGAAATTGCTCTCTCTGATTCTTTACTGCCTGGCCTAGCTGCTTGCATTTTGCTCTAGTATTTTAGAGGCTCCCTCAGTTACTTACTATTTGCCCCCAAATGAGGTTAATTTTTGTCAAACTCATGATTCCTCTCAATGGTGGAATATATATTCTGATTCTAAATCTCTTATTATAATGAAGAGGTAGGAAAAATGTTCCTACACCAATAGTCCCTAACTCCCTGCACTTATTCTCCAAATAGACATCCAGACATCAATGAATATTTACCAAAGATGTTTCTGGGTCCAGGATGCTGATTTAGTTCATTGCTCTCATAGCACTCACAATCTGGGGTGGAGTGGAGGAATACAGAAGAGAGATATTAAACAAATTATAGGAATAGTTCCACAACATATTGGATACATGTCATGGAAAGGTTAAAAAAAAAAAAAGCTATGAGAACTTGTTAAGATGAGTGTAATTTAATTTTATTTTTTCCTTTTTTTATTGAATTTATTGGGGTGACACTGGTTAACAAAATTATACAGGTTTAGAGGCAGACCCATAGACAGAGAACAGGCTGACAGCTGGGGGGGAGGGGGGAGTTGTGGAGGAATTGAGAAAAAAGAAGAAAAAAAAGATGAGTGTAATTTAATGAGGGTGAACAAAGAATTCTTCCCCAGGAAAGCAGCATTTACACCAAAAAATGAATAGGAGCTAGCCACAGAAGGGAAATAGTGCTAGTGAAGAGTCCCAGGTAGTGGAAACAGCCAGCAGAAAGAAGTAATGAGGCATGAAGGTTGTAGCTGAGCAGAGGAAGGAGAGAAAAGGCCAATGTGACTGGCATGAAATGAAACAGAATAGGCCAAAGTCAGGGAGTTATAGGTCACTTTGGAGTTTGAACTTTATTACAAGCTATGATAGGGCTTTGGGCAAGTAGATAACGTAAGATGTTTTTAAAAGATCCGTTTGACTATTCTGTGGAGAATGAGTTAGTGGACTGAAATCAACCAGTAGGGTTGCTGGATACAAGGTGTGGTGGGTAGAATTCTGAATTTTAAGTTGCCTCCCAAAATTCCAGTCCCCTGGTGCACATGCCCTATGTAGTCCTCTCTCCCCTTAAGAGGACTTGTGAATATGAGATTTCACTCACGTGATTAGGTTATGGTATATGGCAAAGGTGAAGGAAATTTGCAGATGTAAATAAGACCAGTTGAACCTGAGTTAATCAAAAGGAAGATCATCCTAGTGGCCCTACCTAATCAGGTAAGCCCTTTTTATTTTATTATTTTATTTTTAAAATATCTTTATTAATTTCAGAGAGGAAGAAAGAAGGAGAGAGAGATAGAAACATCAATGATGTCAGAGAGTCACTGATTGGCTGCCTCCTGCATGCCCCACACTGGGGATCAAGCCTGAGACCCAGGCATGTGCTCTGACTGGAAATTGAACTGTGACCTCCTGGTTCATAGGTCAACATGCAACCACTGAGCCACTCCCACCAGGCCTAAGTAAGCCCTTTTAAAAGAGAGTTTAGAGGTCAGAGATATTAGATCTCAGAATATTGGAAGCAAAAGGAAGGTTTCCTGCTGGTCTTAAAGAAACAAAATGCCATGTTCCAGAAAGGGCTCCATGACAGGAAATTGCAGTGGCCTTGAGTAGCTAAGAGTGGCTGTTGGATGACAGCCAGAATGAAAAGGAAACCTCCGCCCTATAATTGCAAGGAACTGAATTGTACCAATAATCAGTGAGCTTGGAAAAAGACCCACTGCCTGAGATGAGATCATAGGCCTGACTGACACCTTGATTTCAGCCTCCTGAGACTCTGAGCAGATGACCCAGCTAACTTGTATCCAGACTACTGACTCATGGGACTCTGAGATAATAATTTTGATTTTTAAGTTTATGAAAATGTGTTATACAGCAATAACAAACTAATATATAGGGTCAATATATAAAAATTAAATTGCTTTTCTACATATCAGCAAAAAAAATTTTAATTGTTACTATTTACAATGGCACAAAAATATCAAATGCAGAGGAATAAATCTAATTAAAAATGCAATACTGCTCTATACAGAAAACTATAGTATTTTACTGAAAGAAATTAAAGATAAACTAATGGAAATATGTGCATTATTCCACTAGGATTATGCATTATTCCATATGGATTAGAAGTTTCAATGTCAATCTCTTCAATTTAATTATAGGTTCAGTGCAATCCCAGTGAAAGTCCCAACAGATTTATATGTGGAAAATAGCAACTGGACTCTAAAATGTACAGTTGACCCTTGGACACCACGGGTTTGAACTGTGTGTGGGTCCACTTATATGCAAATTTTTTTCACTAAATATCTGTTTTTGATCCATGATTGGGAATCCATGGACGCAGAGAACTGACTATATGCATCAAACTACATCATTTTCTATAGGGGACTTGAGCATCCTCAGATTTGGGTATTTTGGGGCGGCGGGGTCGGGGGGTGGTCCTGGAACCAATCCCATACAGATACTGAGGGACAACTGGGGATACTTAAGTTTTTGGAGGAGTCAAAGATTATAGATGGATTTTTTTTTTACTGCTCAGGGGTCAACTCCTCTAACCCCCACATTGTTCAAGGGTCAACTGTATATGGAAATGCAAAGGGCCAAGAATAGCCAAAACACTCATAGAAAGAAGGAAAGATAGGAGGATATAGTCTACCAGTTACCGAAGTTCATTATAAAACTACAAATGTAATATAGTATGGTATTAGTGTAGTAGCCAGAGATAAAAAAATTAAATTAAAACAGAAAAAACAGGTGACTCAATAGACAAATGGGCCAGACACTTGAATAGGCACTTCTCAGAAAAGGATCTCCAAATGGCCATATGAAAAGGTATTCAGCCTCATGTACAACATGACATACTACATATCCACTCTTAAAAGACAGAAAATACTAAATGTTGCTTAGAATGTGGAGCAACAGATACATCCAGGGTGGAAGAGTAATTGGTACGATCACTTTGGAACATAATTTGGTAATTATCTTCTAAAGTTGAACATGTTTACACTCTATGACCTAGCAATTCTACTCTTAGGAATATATCCATTAGAAATGCATGTGTATGTTCATCAAACACCTTTACAATAAATTCGAGGGACAGAAGCCAGGCACGCAAAAATGTATACTATATACTCCCATTTATAGAAAATTCAAAAACTCAAAATTATGGCCATTAAGTACGTACATTAACTTTGTAAAAATTTTTTATTCAAACATATGTTTTGCGCATTTTTTATGTATGTGAGTGATATATCAATAAAAAAGATTTTAAAAAATAAAGCCAAGCTTCTTGCCCTCATGGGCTTCCTATTCTACTGTGAGGATCCCTGCTCTCCTCCATGCTGGCTGCCTTCAGTCTTAGGCTTCTAGTCCCAGCAGCTCTTAGTCTACAACTTCCCATGTTCAAACCAGTAACCAAAGCATACTTACAGGCTCAGCAGAAGTCCCAGGTTGTCTCTCTCTGGTTCTGATAGGCCGAGGCACCCATCCCAGTCACTGAGGCCAGTGTAAGGGTCTAATTAACCAGGACTAAATCACAACCAACCCTGAAACCAGAATGCAATGGAGTCAACGTCACCAGAACACATAAATAAGAGCCAAGAAAGATGTGGTTCTCAGGAAAAAGAAAAAAAAGAAAAAGTGGGGCTCCATTTCAGAAAAGGAAATAAATGTGGGCTGACATGTCCACAACCGGTCTCCTGCAAATGAAAACCCAGATTTGCTACCTCATATTAGGTCAACTTCCCTTTAATGGCTTTCATTTTACCACATGTGTTTCAGTGATTTGACTTGCTTACTTCTTCCACTGCTAATGTGATTGCAAATGGAATCAGCTGGGAAACAAGGCACTCTCCCCGACACCATCTCTGTTTCTCTGGATTTGAAAACTACAGTGTAACAGGAAGAGTAATAAAGATAAGCAAACCTTGGAAAATAAGTTCTATTTCTACCCACCTTTAGAGGCTCCTCTTAGGTGGCTCAGGGGCTGCCTCCTCTAGCCAGCTTTCCTTACCACCCGCTTCCTGATCTGAGTTCCTCAGCGCCTCTGACTCTGGGCTCACACTGTATTGCAATTTTCTGTTTACTTATCTTTCCCATTGCTCCATGCCTTCATTCAGCTTTTATCTCTGTATCGCCAGTACAAAGCTCATTGTCTGGGACATACCTGGTGGAGGATCAACAAATGTTTTCTGAATGACTGAGTGCTTCATATCTCAATTTCATGTAATCCTGGTGACAGCCCTGTGAGATAAAGATGATTAATCTGCTGTTTAGAAGTAAGTGACCTGCTCAGGATCACACACAGTAAGTGGAATCAGGATTTGACCTTGAATCTATCTGATGCCAAAGTCTGAGCTCTTGGCCACTGCATTAGTCAAAAATGTTTATTTATTTGGAATATGGTTCAAACCCTAGTTTGCAAAAGTTTTCCCTAAATGGATCCTACCTGCTTTTCTAAGCCTTTCTGTCATTATTCGAGTTCAGGCACCTTTCCTCACAGTCCCTGAACAGACTTGGGTTTTCCTGCCTCAGGTTTATGCTAGGTTCTGCCAACTCTGTCTACTAAAATCTTATCACTTCTTCAAGGATAAGCTCAGACGTTATCTCTTTTACAAAATTTCCCCTTATCGTTTAGCCAGAAGTAACAGCTTCTACAGCCTCTAAATTTTCATATCATTTATTTCCTGAAACATGGACATGACATTTTTTACATACTAGCTCCTGTTCAAGATATCAGTGTACTTTTTGTTTCTATATTAGACTACTTCATCATGGCGTGTCCTCTCCATGGCTCCTAGTACAGTGACTTGCACATGGTAGACTTAAAAAAAATTACTGGGTGAATTAATGATGGTAGTGGTGCCTTTTGGGTATGCCACTCATTTCCCTCACTGTCTATAGGCCCTAGGGCTTAGGCTGTGCAAATCATTATTAAATCTACCTCATATCCCCTATCCTCCTCAGATCCCATAGTCTATGTTCTCTCTTGATACTCAAAAGGAATATTCAGAACCACCAGCCATCAAGTTGGCAAATTGAAGGATAGAAGGAGGCTTTTGATAGCTTTTAACAAGGTGGTTTCACAAATAGTTTGAGAATATGGTTTTGTGCATAATATGTTTCAGTTTAAAAGGACAAGAAAAAAAAGCAGAAGAAATTTATTCTGGGTGTTTCCAGAGCTAAGGTAATTTGGTCTGCTAACAGTAAAACCTCAAATTAACTGGAACCCAGACCCAGTTAACTGATATTAATTGGCACCCCCAATGACACACTCTTCTAAAGGAGAGCGAGAGGATTTGCTTTTAGTAGAAAGAGACAAGTGGCAACAACAACAAAATATTACCAGGGGTGTGTTCAAAAGAGCAACTAGCACATGTGTTCTCCTCTCAATAACAACATCATTTCCAGAAATGAAGCAACTCAAATTTGAATCATGCAAAGAGATTGAAAGATAAAATGGCTTAACCAGAAATTTCATTTAATCAGCACATGTCATTTCCCACAAACTGTGCTATGGTGAGCTGCCTAGGAGTTGGCGGTAACTATAATAGTCCTTAAAAACCAACTTTGCACACTTGTTCAAGGAAAGAATTAGACAGCTAAACTAACTAGAACTGTACAGCATTAAAAAAAAAAAAAAAAAGGGGGGGGGGGGCCAGAATCCTCAATGTGCAGCTGGAGCAGATTCTGGTGTGTGCCCTGTGTAGTCTGTTAAATTGCAGGGTTCTCCAATGATCAGGTCTCAAGTTTCACTGCAGCCACTGACTCAAAGTGATTATTGAGCCTGCAAAAGAGAAAAGACTATAGAGGGACATGATTGAAGTACTGAAAACTGCAATTACAGAGGGCACATGAAAATTGATCTGTTCCTCCTTGTAATCTGGTTAAACAATACCGCAACAAGAGAATTTAAAATAAAGTTTAATATTAATGGTAATACCAGAGAAGTAAGTACGATTTCACACAGAATTTTTATATTTATTTATTTTATTTTATTTTTTTAAACATATTTTTATTGATTTCAGAGAGGAAGGGAGAGGGAGAGAGAGAAACATCCATGATGAGAGAGAATCATGGATCGGCTGCCTCCTGCATGCCCCCCACTGGGGATGAAGCCCGAAACCCGGGCATGTGCCCTTGACTGGAATCGAACCCTTCAGTCCGCAGGCTGACGCTCTACCCACTGAGCAACACCAGCCAGGGCTCACACAGCATTTTTAAAGGGGTATTGTTCACAATGGCAAAGGAGGGCATGGAGGAAAAGGCTAAAATAAGATATATTTAAACCGAGTAATCATATACATTAACATTTAATGACAAACTCAACAAAATAAAATTTCAGATGATTAGAACCCAAGAACTCATGAGCACATACTGAAGATTCTGCTGGAAGAACACAATGATAGTTATTTTAATAAGTAAGGGTGGAAGCAAATTCGAATGGTGAGCAAAGTGGTCAATATGTCAAATCTGTTCTGATGATGATAGCTGGTTTGTTCACAGCTACCTCCCCATTATTTGTAAACACACACACACAAAAAACACTCACTTCCTATTTCTATTAATGTCCTAATAATTTTGACCTTTTTCCTCCATATTTTTTCAGTCATATAATTACAGTCACATGCTACATAACAACATTTCGGTTCTCTAATAATTTTAGCTCCTTTTCTCCACATTTAGTCAGCCATGTAATTACAGTCATGCACTACATAACAATTTGACCGACAAGGAGCTGCATGTGCTACAGTGGTCCCATCTATAATAATAAAAGCATAATATGCTAATTAGACCAGACGGCCAAACGGCCTTCCAGATGACATTCAGGAAAACCTTCTGGATGAAGCCTGGGCTGCGAGGGCCGAGGCAAGCTGGGGCTGTGAGGGTGAGCCCCTTGTGCGAATTTTGTGCATTGGGCCTCTAGTAGGATTATAATAGAGCTGAAAAATTCCTGTCACCCAGTGACATCGTAGCTGTCATAATGTCATGGCACAACACATTGCTCATATGTTTTGTGGTGACGCCGGTATAAACAAACCTGCACTGCCAATCATATAAAAGTATAACACATACTATTATGGACAGTACAGAATACTTGATAATGATAATAAACAACCATTATTGGATTATGTATTTACTATACTATATTTTTATTGTTTTTTAGAATGTGCTCTTTCTACTTATGAAAAAAAAAGTTGACTGTAAAGCAGTATGCCTTGTTACACCATCAGCAGACTCATATATCTTGTGTTTACTGTCTCTTAATTGCATCATTTTCTCTTGTGCTTGATTTAATCTCATGTTGTTTTTATACAGTAATGTGCTGTACAGGTTTGTAGCTTGAGAGCTATAGGCTACATCATATAGCCAAGTGCATAGGAGGTAAACCATCTAGGTTTGTGTAAGTGCACTTTGTGATGTTAGTCTAAAGATGACACATTTCTCAGAACTTATCCCCATCCTTTTGCTGGGCATGGCTATATTTGACTCTAGTCTTTTATACCTTCTCCTCCTTTCTATCCCTGCTCAAATGTTGTTTTTGCTTTCAGGAGAATTTTGATAGATATTTCCAAATTACCCTTCCAAAATTTTTATATAAATTTATATTTCCACCAATAGTGTAGGGCAGTGGTCGGCAAACTCATTAGTTAACAGAGCCAAATATCAACGTACAACGATTGAAATTTCTTTTGAGAGCCAAATTTTTTAAACTTAAACTTCTTCTAACGCCACTTCTTCAAAATAGACTCACCCAGGCCGTGGTATTTTGTGGAAGAGCCACACTCAAGGGGCCAAAGAGCCGCATGTGGCTCACAAGCTGCAGTTTGCCGACCACGGGTGTAGGGGAACAACTGGGTCCTCAAACAGCCAGTAACGCTTGGTATTAACCAACTTTTTGATCTTTATCAATCTATTAGATGAAAAATAGATGACATCTCATTGATATTTTGATTTATATTGCTTACATATGTAGCTAATGTATTATTTCTTTTTTAAAGAAATTTAAAATATATTTTCATTGATTTCAGAGAGAAAAGGAGAGGGGGAGAGATAGAAACATCAATGATGAGAGAGAATGATTGGCTGCCTCCTGCATGCCCCCTACTAGGGATCAAGCCCACAACCCGGCCTTGTGCCCACAACCCAGCCATGTGGACCCTTTGGTCCACAGGCTGATGCTCTATCCGCTGAGCCAAACCAACTAGGGCAGGACTATTTATTGATGCATAACATATACACAGTAAAATTAATAGCTCAATTAATTTGCACAAAATGAAAACACTCCTATAACTACAGCTCATATCAAGAAATTGAACATTACCAACACTCCAAAAGCCCCCCTTTTTGTCCTCTTCAGGACTACTGTAGGGGAGGAAAATATTTTCCTCAACCCTCTTGGATCCATAGCTGGATCTGGAAGTTAAACTGACAAAGACAGATTATAAGGCAAAAAGAATACAAATCTATTTGATATAAGTTTTAGGTGACATAGAGGCCTTCATAAGGAAGTGATGACCCAAACAAACCTGAGTATTTTACGCTACGTGTGATGAAGAGTGGCCAGTCCTGGAGGGATAGCAGAGGATGGGGAGCACGAGGTAACTGTAGTAACAGGACAAAACTTAGCAAGGCCTGTATGTTAGGATTCTTCTTGGAATCCCTTTATTTTCCAAGATAAGAATGGCTCTTTCCTCTGGGTATAGGGAGGGCACCTCTCACAGGAGTGTTAATGACCTGTTTCAGAGGAGAAAGGTGGGTGGGAGAGGGGGGAAAGGTCAGAGGGAGGTGTTTTCTCAAACACCTTCAGCTTAAAATATTCAATATGCCAAGGTGCCAAAGTGTCCTGAACCCCTTCACTTCCCTACCCCCAAAGTTAACCACTATCAACTTCAATCAGTTTTGCCTGTTTTTGAACATTATATGCATAGAATTACATGACAGATTTTAAATATATAAATGGTAGCAAATTATTTGTTGTTGGCTTACTTCACTTAACGTTATGCTTGTAAGATTTATCCGTGTTGCTGAAACCGGTTTGGCTCAGTGGATAGAGCGTCAGCCTGCGGACTGAAAGGTCCCAGGTTTGATTCCGGTCAAGGGCACGTACCTTGGTTGCGGGCACATCCCCAGTAGGAGGTGTGCGGGAGGCAGCTGATCGATGTTTCTCTCTCATCGATGTTTCTAACTCTCTATCCCTCTCCCTTCCTCTCTGTAAAATATCAATAAAATATAAAAAAAAAAAGATTTATCCGTGTTACATAAATCAGTAGGTTGTTTGGTCTCATCACTATAGAGAAGTCCATTGTATGAAAATTCCTTAGGTTTTGAACCATTCTATTGATGGATATTTGAGGTGTTTCCAACTTTTAGCCATTGCAAATCGTGCTGCTATGCTCATTCTTGTACAAGTCTTTTGCTGCACATATGTCTATATTTCTCTTGTGTGCATACCTAAGAGTAGCATCGCTGGGTGGGAGGGTATGATTATGTTCAGTTTAGTAGATTCTCTCAGTTTTCTAAAATGTCTGTACCAAGGTACACTCCCACAGCAATGTAAGAGAATTACAATTGTTCCACATCATCAACACTTGGCATCTGCAGTTGTTGCAAGTTGAGTTCCCTGAGAAGTAGGCTCTGAGAAGATTATCATGCAGGAGTTTTATTAGGAGATGCTCTTGGGATCAACACAGGAAGTGCTCTTGGGATCAATATGTGCAGAAGGGAAAGAGAGTGGGCAGGACTGGACAAAAGGAGAAGTGGAACGTGGTGCAGTTTCAGCTGCTTCAGCTGACCCCACAGAAAGCCCATGCCTTTGGGCCACTGCATGGCCTCCACCCGGCCACCATGGCTGCTCTGTTTAATGTCCATTACATTAGCTCTAAAATCTGATAGTGGAGGATGACTGAAAACAACCATTTTTTCTGTGGATTGTTGAAGGTCTCTTCTGTGGTAGATGCTTTCTAGTGGTGGATGCTAACAAGCAATCTTCATACCTACTTTATAACCCACTGCCATGTGACCATCCTATCCCAGATGTCCTCATACCTGATCTTCCACTCTTTCTTCTTCCAAGCCCTGACCATTTGGCCCAGCCCTTTGCCACTGCTTACGACACTATGTATATTCTAACCTCTGGCCACCTCTCTTTCCACACAAAGTGGACAAGTACAATTAGATAAAATAGTCATTAAAGCACCTGGTCAGTGGTTCTCAATGCCCAAGTTATTTACCCCAGGCCAATAAAATAAAAGTCTTTGGGAGTGGGACCCAGCCATCAGTATGTCTTTGAAGTATTCCAGGTGATTCCATTGTCCACCCAAGTTTAAGAACCATTGCTCAGGTGTTCCACTTTCTGCTAAAACCTGAAAGATGATGATCCTCAAACTGTTGTACGTTAGAATCAACTGGTCAGCCTATTTAAAATGCAGATTTTAAAGCCTCAAACCCAGAGATTCTAATTTAGAGGACTGAATTAAGATCCAAATCTTTGCACTTTTTAAAACAGCCACCCAGGATAGATTATTCTGATGCAAGTGTATCAAAGAGCTAAGTATGACACTCTCTGATACAATTCAACAAGTTCATTGCTTTCATGGAACTTAAATCTCATAGAGAAGCAAGTTATTTTAATTGGTGGCAGCGGGAATTTTAGCAAAGAGTGTTGAAATATTACCTCTAGAGGATTTTAGAAATCAGATAATCCATTATCCATTAGGATGATTTAAATAAATCTGTACTTGAAAAAGTCTGAAGTGCTATGAGACACTAAATAAGCTTATATTTAAAGCTCTCCATAAAATATTAGACTTCTTTAAAAGCCAGGTTACACTATCAAGGGTGTTTTCAAAAGAACCACCCAAATTAAAATCACAGAGGGCTCTATGCTGTCTTTAGATGTATGCTCTTAATATTCATGGTGAGTCTCTGCTTTGTGAAAGCCCATGGACAACTGGCAGCAGCAATTTTCATTGTCAAGAGCACTGCCTCTCCAACTTAACGAACATAAGAATCACCTGGAGCTCTTGTTTAAAATGCAGATTTGTTTTCAGTAGATCTGGGCTTCTGCTTTCTAGCATCTGCATTTCTAACTACCTGGTGCAGCTGGTCTGGAGACTCCAGTCTGAGTAGCCAAGTTCTAGGGCCTCTTGTCCTTCTTGCCCATACTTTGCCCTATAACAAATTTCATCACACTTTAGTGTTTTGTGTTAAAGTCAATAACTCCAAACTGCCTAAGATCTTCAAATCTCAGGGGTTAACTGATCCCATTACATGTTCTGCCTTGCAAGTTAGAATGGGGACTTCAAGAAATGAAAAATTAAACTATAGTCAAGTATAGACTTTAAAAAAACAATTAAACCCTGGCTAGTTTGGGTCAGTGGTTAGAGCATCTGCCTGCAGACCTAAGAGTTGTGGGTTGAATTCCCAGTCAAGGGCACATAACCTGGGTTGCTGATTCGATCCCCAGCCCCGGTTGGGGCACGTGTGGGAGGCAACCATTCCATGTGTCTCTGTCACATCAATGTTTCTCTCTCTTCCACCCCTCCCTCCCACTCTCTCTAAAAATCAATGGGAAAAATATCCTCCGGTGAGGATTAACAAAAAACAACAATTAAAAATGTGGCCCACACTCTCCCTATTGATTCAGACTCTTTATGTCCTTTGATTTCAACAGTATTACTCACACCTTGACCGCTTATTAATTAACAATATTTAAAAAGATGTATTGATAGCCCAGCCGGCGTGCCTTAGTGGTTGAGCATCGACCTATGAACCAGAAGGTCACAGTTTGATCCCCATCAGTGCACATGTCTGGGTTGCAGGCTTGCTTCCCAGTGGGGGTCGGGGGGTGTGCAGGAGGCAGCCAATCAATGATTCTCTCTCATCATTGATGTTTCTATCTCTCTCTCTCCCTCTCCCTTCCTCTCTGAAATCAATTAAAAAAACAAAGATGTATTGATAGAAATGATACACTGAACACTTACCTGATGATTGATGACTTTGCAAATAAGTGATTTTTGAAAGCTGTGTAGCAATCTATATCAAGAGATATTAAATTTGTGTTTCAAGTACGTAATACTTTGCAAAAAAAAAAAAGAAAAGAAAAGAAAAGAAAGAAAGAAAAAGAAAAGAAAGAAACATGAAGTTTGTACACACCAGAATTGTTTTAATGTTTGACCCTTATGTTCTCATTCTTGGTAATTTATTATTAATAATTTAGTTATACAACAAACATTTGCTGAGCATGTACTACATGCCCCCTCACTATAATGAGTGGTGAATTAACTTAAAAGAAGGAAAAAAAACATTTCTACAAAAATATTTCAGAATTAACTAAAATGAAAAATTTGGAAACCAAATCTTTAATAAGTGAGGAATAATTATGTAAATTTTGATATAGCAATTCAAAGAAATAGTTCAAGACATTACAAATCTATATAAATTACAAAATTGTATGTAAAAGGAATGCAGTTAAAAAACCTGTAGAAGCAAAAATAAAATAAAATAAAGCTAGGGAGGTGGAATTATTTTTTAAATATATTTTATTGATTTTTTACAGAGAGGAAGGGAGAGGGATAGAGAGTTAGAAACATCGATGAGAGAGAAACATCGATCAGCTGCCTCCTGCACACCCCCTACTGGGGACGTGCCCGCAACCAAGGTACATGCCCTTGACCAGAATCAAACCTGGGACCCTTCAGTCCGCAGGCTGATGCTCTATCCACTGAGCCAAACCGGTTTCTGCAGGGAGGTGGAATTTTAAACATTTAGTGTTGTTATAATCCTATATGATAAAAGGCTAATATGCAAATTGACCGAACGGCAGAACGACCGGTAGCTATGACATGCACTGACCACCAGGGAGCAGACACTCAACACAGGAGCTGCCCCCTGGTGGTCAGTGCGCTCCCACAGGGGGAGCACTGCTCAGCCAGAAGCTGGGCTCACAGCTGGCTAGTGCAGTGGCAATGGAGGGAGCCTCTCCCGCCTCCACAGTAGCGCTAAGTACCCCTCAGGGGATGTCCGACTGCCGGCTTAGGGGAGCGGGGAGGAGGCCTAAGCCAGCAGGTGGACATCCCCCAAAGGGTCCCGGACTGCAAGAGGGTGCAGGCCAGGCTAAGGGACCCCCATCTCCAGTGCATGAATGTTGTCACTGGTCCTCTAGTATTACAATAAATAAAATGTTGCCTTAAAAAACTTATTTTAACAAAAACATACACACCCACACAAATATGTAGAAATATCAGATACTAAAAGGATTCAGTCTTTGGCTATTGATGCAACTTTTTTTAGGCCTTCTCTTACACCAACAAAAACATTTCTGTCCTTTCCTGGCTCCAAAGCCTGCTTCTCTCTTCCTGCCAGTAAATGCAGGCAGGAGATATTAGGGGGTGGGGGGGTTGGGGGGAGGGAGGGGTATAATTTAAAGCTTGCCAGTGATTTACAGTGAGGAAAATAACAGTTTCCTGAAGAGGTTGGCAACTGTTATACAGACATTTTATATCTGCATTGGTCGTGTCAATGCCATGAACTCTACAAAGCTAAAACCAGGTATTCTTTCAATTATTTTTGCTTAAAAGTTATAGGATCCCCTCTCTATTTTCCTCATATTGCCAATGTTTTGGATATTGGCTTTTTAGTTGTAAATGTGAGCTTGTTTATATTGGAGTTTACTCAACATTGGAATCCCTAAGCAATTCTTTAAATTTGGTACGTTCCCAGACAAAAAAGGCATAATTTAGGGAAAGGGAATAGGAGTGGTGAGCACATTTTGCCAGGAAGATAATAGTGATCAAAATCCACTAAAAGTTGTGTGTATGTGTGTGTGTGCGTGCGCGAGTAGACCACAGCAGCTGGTGGGTGATAAATGGCAGCAGGGTGGGGGTGGAGAGAGAAGAAAAGGGAAGAAAGTTTTGGGATTTTTGCAGAAAATCAGAGTGCAAGGTGCAGGAATGCTGCCCTGAAAATATCAATTTTTATTCTTCTCTCATCCTTTTACCTACCAAAGAGTTGCCAGGGCTGTGAAGAATAGATAAAGATTTACAGAATTAGAAGGATCGAGGATATAATAAGCCTCTTAGCAGAGATTTTTATGAACAGTGCTCCTGAGTGGCGAAGAAAGGATGCTCTTATATTCAGAGTTAGAGTGATGCCAGTTTCTTCTGAGCACCATTTATATGGACGAGTCTGTTTCTTTGCCCTACATTAAGGAATTAAAGGGAATGCCTCCTGCTTTGCCCTCCTCTTTACACTCCTGACACACAGGTGAAGGTAAGTGGGGTTGTGCATATATTAATTTTGTATAGAGGAAGTGGTTGTTCAGTGGCCTTGGCAAAGCCCAATGCTAATGTATTACAGCAGGTGGCAGCCTTTCCTCAGGAGAGAAGAAAGAACTAGTCTTACCTAATGCAAAATTCCTTTTGGTTTTATAGCTCTTCTTTGATGTGGCTTAATAACAGAGGAAAGAGGAGCAGGGACCTGGAGCCTTGGAAAAGGGGGTCTGGGCTCACTTCCTGGACCCAACCCCATAGCCTCTGGCTCTGAGTTCCTTAGGAGCTGCCCTTAGGGAGCCTGGTATGCTCAGACCCAACACCAAGTGTGGTGGGTGGAGGTGCATCTGTTTGAGGCTCAGAAGGGGCTCTGAGCAAGAATCTGCAGGGAGGGGCAGAATTTACCCCAAAACACAGAATCAGAAGAGAGCAAGAATTACCCTGCTGTGTATTGTGAGGGAGGGTGTTTGATAGCAAACGTACCCCCCTCTTCATTCAGATCTGTAAAGCAGTCTTTTAAACTAATCTGCCAAATGTGTTTTGAAAGGTTTAAGTTCTTCTCATTCAAGTTTGCAAAGTGCTTAGTGGAAAGCCAATCTTGGCAGAGAAGTTTGACACTGGAAATATATCCAGTTTGTTTCTACTTTCTTAACGGTAGAATTCTATTTTTTTTTTTTAATGGAGAAGACTTTTATTTTTTAAAATATATTTTATTGATTTTTTACAGAGAGGAAGGGAGAGGGAGAGAGAGCCAGAAACATCGATGAGAGAGAAACATTGATCAGCTGCCTCCTGCACACCCCCTACTGGGGATGTGCCCGCAACCAAGGTACATGCCCTTGACCGGAATTGAACCTGGGACCCTTGAGTCCCCAGGCCGACGCTCTATCCACTGAGCCAAACTGGCCAGGGCTGTAGAATTCTATTTTATCATTTATCAAGATGGTACTATGTGGAAAATGACGTTATTCAAAACTTAGTGTGAAGGAGGAGACATTTATTGAAGCCCCTAGAGATGGATTTGCTTTGCACCTAAAGACAACTGGAGTGATGAGACGGTGGCCAGAACAGACAGAAATCAAGGGATTAGTGGTGACTAAGTTAATTAAAATTAAACAAAATTAAAACTAAGAGTTAAATGCCTCAGTTTAAGCTCAATATGGCTGATGTTTACCATATTGAAGAGTACAGATTATTGCCCATTTCTATCATCACCGAAAGGTCCGCTGAATAGCTTTGAACTGGAGGAAAAAACCGGAGAGCACTGCCAAGTGAAAAGGTGGGTGGGTGAGCACAAACCCTTCCTGCAATACTAAGTATTGTAGTAATAATTCTAAGTGTGGCAGCAGTTTCAAATGGAGTATTTCATATAATCCTCATGACAATGTATGCCTTTAACAACACTGCTTCCAGCATTTGTTGAAACCTCACTGCAGGCTGGGCACTAAGGAGGGTTGTAATAACTCTTTGCAAGGACCCAGTGAGACTGGTTCTATTATTGTCACAATTTAACATACGAGGAAACTGTGGCAATTTATCCATGGTTCCCTGGCTTGTAAGGTTCAGCTGAGATTCAAACACATGTTCTTCTGGGTTGTAATTATTAGAGAGAAGACATGGAAAATGCCTAGCACACTAGGAGTAAAATTTACTCTGTGTGAGTAAAATTTGCTTGAAAGCCATTTTCTCCTAAGGCAGGCCCAAATCTTGGATTCTCTGTCACAAAATTGTCTTTCTCGCTGAAGAAGGCTTTATGCCAATTCTGATAGAGTAACAATGAGCCCCTGTTAGCCAGGATGTGAGCCACTTCCTTCCCCCCAAAGCAAAATCTGCTGTCTACACAAAGGACGTTGGTTTCTCAGAAGCTCACCTTTCTAGAAACAAGTTTATTTGGGTGAAAATCTTAAAGTAAAATATTATTGTTTGAGATGAAAATGAAGACTAGAAGTACATATGGAAAAATGCTGTTTTCCTTTGGTGGTAAGATTACAAAACAAAAATTGTTTTCCATTTCTGTTCAGCTGTATTTTGTAACTTTTCTACAGGAATATGTGTAATAAAATTTTAAAAAGCAAAGCCAGATACTTCATTGTAAAAATTGTTAATTATTTACCATATTTTAGGCTTTTGATAATATAGCAAATACTGTAATACTAATAGCCAATAGAAAACCTTTTAAATTGAATGTTGATTACTTCAAGTCAATAGCAGAGAAAATGTGGAATTTAATGATAAGGTTAAAAGGGCACTAAACAATGTCCAGGTACTCACCAGTTCTCTACAGATGGGGCCTCAGTTGTTTTGTGTCCATGGCACTGTAGACGGCTGTCTTAAGTCACCCAGTTCAAAGTGAGGCACAGTCTGGTCGATAAAACGGAAACTCTACAGGCAAAATCAAAGATACTGTGGGTTTGCTTCCAAACCACCGTAATAAAGTGAGTATCGCGATAAAACCTGTCATAATCTTTTTGCTGGTGGAGGGTCTTGCCTTCCATTTGTGAAAAAAATGCAACATCAGTGAAGCATAATAAAGAGAAGCACAATAAAATGAGGTAAGCATGTATTACTTTTATCATCAATAAGCGCAAAATGGTCTCTAAAAACGAATAAACTTGGTTTGGGGAAAGAAAAAGGAGTATCTTTTCAAACTATACTATTTATCTTTCCCAGGTGAGACTCATTATGTAGGAGTGATGTTACTGTGTGTGGTGGAATGGAGGTAGGAAAAAATAAAAAGGTTGAGAGCTGGTCAGTGAGTACTAAGTAAGGTTCTTTTCCCCTGTAAAATTCTAAGACTTTGTGATAGTTTTACTTTAGCAGTATGTCTTTATATACTTTTAGAAAGTTACATTCTTTTCAGTGTATGTACATTTTAAAGTTAATTTTATTTAATTAAAAATTAATACTATTTGGTGTGCTACATCTTGAGAAATGTTTATTTTTTTATTTTTTATTCTAGCGAGAGGAAGGGAAAGGGAGGGAGGGAGGGAGGGAGAGGGAGAGAGAGAGAGAGAGAGAGAGAGAGAGAGAGAGAGAGAGAAACATTGAGCAGTTGCCTCCTACATGCCTCCTGGCCAGGGACTGAACCCACCCCTTTTTGGTGTACTGGATGATGCTGAGCCACACCAGCCAGGACTTAATTTTTTTTTTTAGTTAAACCTCTAGGTGAGTCCATTATGAAATAATAGCCAAGTAAAATGGTAGCCCAAAATGTTTTCAAATACCTTAATGTCCTGATTGAATACAGTTTATAGAATCATTCACTTTAACGGTCATATAAAGGGATTTTTAATTACAAAAGATAACAACTCAGAAGGATCAAGTGACAATGTAACACCAAAGAATGAAGAATGCAGTCCTCACTCCCTCATGTCCCTGCTCTCAGGCTTCCATTTAAAAGCAGTTTCCGCTAACTTTGGAAAGTAATTTAAATTAGGTGGCTATAGTTTTAAAGCTCATGAAAAACAAGACAGGCGAATTCCCAGCAATCATCTGTCTAGGCAGGCAGTTGGAGATAAGAAAGAATGAACTGAAAAAAGGCACCAGATTCATTCCACAGGTGGTTTTTGCAGCTGCAAGGACGGGTGAGACAATCCCTTCTCAGAAACCCAGAGAAATATTCAGCCTTGTTCGCACTCAGCCTCTGCAAGAAGACAGACCTGGCAGCCTTAAAAAGGAAGAGTCCTGGAATCAAACCAGGCTTTGCTTTCTGTTTGATTGAAGGCATTTTGAAGCAAACAGAATCCTGAGATCAATTCACTTTTTAAAAAATGTACATATGTACACACACACACACACACACACACACACACACGTGAATGCATTTTATTGCCTGATGATGCCAAATAATCCACCTTTGCCAACTAAATTATTTTTGCAGATGTCTTGGAGCTACTTGTCTCTATTCTGCTTTTCACAATTAGATAATATTTCAAATAACTCTCCTTTTTGCTGATCTGATACCTCAGCATGTTCATTCTTGGTCTCACCCTGCACTTCTAGTTTTATAAAGAGAGCTGTATTGAGGCCTTGGTTTTTAGAGTTCCGTTTACAGGTGTATCCTCCACTCTTTTTTATTTCCACCCTCTGGTTTTTCATGGGTGTATGTTTTGCTTATATCCCCAGAGACCTGGAAGGACTGGCTACATGGATGAGCTACTCACACAGCTGTTTACATGATCTTAAGAAGCAGGCATTGCATCTCATTTATGGATTGAAAAACTTCAAGAAAGATAAAATCTAGATCTTTCTTTTTTCTTTTCTTTTGAACTTTAAGTGCAAAGACTTGAGTTAATCACCTGCCTCACATGATCATCCACATGAGCTCCTTCTTATTTTATTTTACTTTATTTTCTCCCTTTATCGGTATTCTTTCTCCAAACAATTCAGTTATAGAATGTTGACACCAGGCTTGTCTCTTTGACAACAATGGTGTTTGTTTGTTTTTTAGGGTAATTCAACAGACAGTTTTATCTATAAGTAAATCTGCTGTGAGGTTGACAAATACACGAACTCAGCAGGACCTGGTTATTCTTGGCTGGATAAATGACACTGGGTTTTTGAATCACAAAGCTCAGGTCTGCACCTCAGAGCAGGGGTACAAGTCACTATACTGAGAAAGCCTGGCTTGGCCAGTGAGACTTCACTCACCGTTTACTGTGCCATGTAAGGATAGTGGCCGCTAATCAATGTCTGTCATCTTGTTTGAAATTTGCCCCCCTGCAAACTGCTTGTGTAAGCCTACCGCTGCATAGCCTACAGATTTCTCAATTCATACTTCTAGTTTGGATTTGGGTGTGAAATGGCTTGCTGAAATGGGGCATGTGAATCAAGTTCTCTGGAATTCAGTTTTGTTACTTGTAAAGGGAGAAAGCTGGTAAAGAGTATGTAAGTGGTATGTTGAAGAAGCACAATTCTCTGATCTAATCAAAACGCAACCTTACTGCCTGGCCAAGGTGGCTCAGTGTTTGAGTGTCGACCTATTAACCAGGAGGTCATGGTTTGATTCCTGGCCAGGGCACATGCTTGGGTTGCGGGCTGGATCTCCTGTGGGGAGCGTGCAGGAGGCAGCCGATCAATGATTCTCTCTCATCATTGATGTTTCTATTTCTCTCTCCTTCTCTCTTCCTCTCTGAAATCAATAAAAAATATTTAAAAAACAATTAAAAAACCCAAATGCAACCTTATTCATTTATTTTTGTCCCCACTGTTCCTTTGCATGTATATAAAGTAGGGTGTGTGTGTGTGTGTGTGTGTGTGTGTGTGTGTGTGTGTGTTGTGGCGGGAGGGGCAAGTTCATCTTTCTCTACTCTGGGGTGAAAATTCTGACAGGGCTTTAAATTTTCCAGCCACTTTGACATCGATTTCAGTTATAAGCACAGTCTTGATGCTGAAATTAGGTAAGTTCAACATATTAATCAAAACCCCAAATCTGATTTTAGGACACATCCTTTACTCTTCCAGCCCCAAATGGCTTTTCTCTGAGAAGTTGAGGTGGGAGGGGGAAGGCATGTTGGATAGTTCTTCCTCAGCACTTCTCGTCAGGTGAATCCTGGACATCTTCCATTTGCTCCTGAGATCCCCTCTTCACCCTTTTCCACATTCCTCTCTGCCAGGGAGCTGAACTTTATGGATTTACTCCTTTTCCCTTTCGATTCCAGTTGGGTTTGGCCAATGGGGAGTCCTTGCCAAAGACCAGAGGAAGAGAGAAGAGGTCATGGCATTCATATCCTTGGCTTTTTCCCAGTGAGGTTGCCTCTGGTTGGCTGTGTCAGTCATTGCTCCTCTCACGGTGGTCTGCTCCAAATAATACCCCCTTTCCAGGTCCTGATAATCACTCCCCCAGAGCCCATGCTGCTGCTTCTAACCCCTAGTTCCTAGACTATCCTTTTGGTTTCCATTACACCCCACCAACTCCCTTGTAAATAATCTCTTGGAAAAAACCCTCCTTAAATTATCCTAATTTAAGTATGCCATCTGTTTTCTGTTAGGACCCTAACTACTAGTAGAAAAAAAAAATTCATTAAAATTCATATTGCATAGCAACACTTGAAGTTAAAAAAAAAATCTATTTTCTCAAATTAAGTAGCTCACATTACAAAACTTACTCTTAAATAATTTGCTCCACAATATTATTGTCCAAAGTCATTCAACAACTACAGTACTGTACTGGTCCATTCCAGGTTCAGAAAAACTACAGTTGGTGTTTCTAGGTCTTCCCCGATGCATCTCTCTCTTTCAGGGCTCTCTTACTGGTAATCTCTCCCACTGGAAGGAGCATGGATCTAATTACTTTCAATATCTTCATGAATTAGTCTAATATATGTCCAGGAATGCATGCATTTAAAAAGAGAACTCCAGGATAAAAAATGAAGCGCTAATGGTAGAAATTTCAGACTCTGTGACAGCAGGAATGGAAAAGAATGCTTGACCTCATCTATTCTGACCAAGACGAGGCCTCATTTCCCTGCATCTTTGCTCTAAAACGTGTCACCTACAGCAGAGTTTTGAAGTCCCTGCTTCAGTGTTTGTGCAGCTGTTCAGGACTCTCCAGTGAATCAGTTATTCAAATGTTTAGCATCTATCAAGGAGAGCTTAGTTTTCAGTTTTGAAAGTACAGGACACACCTAAAGATTGCTGGTAATTGTTTCACAGTGTGCCTGAAAAATCATTAACATTGCCTCTCTTTTCACATCTTGCCTCTGATCAGCTCTGCCTCTTCAGCCACACTTAAAATGAAAGAAATCAAGTAAACAACTTTTAGCAATCAGGGACCCTAAAATAGCAGATGATCTGCAGCAGGGTAAGCCACACCAGCACACATACAATCATCTAAATTTTGTACCTGGCAAATAAGACTAACAATTTATACTTTGATCGGACTTGATTATTCGGAAAAGCTGCTTTTCTGTGGCCTAAATGTAGATAATAGTTCTATCCTACAGTCAAGTGTCTCACTAGAAAGTCGCGTTAAACTTATAATTCTCTTACAAAGAAGCTAGTAGAATTGAATGGTTCCTTTTAAATGGCAAACTAATAAAAAGGCACCCACTAGAGCTTGTGAAGTTAAAAAAAAAAGTCTTCCTTTTCCCCTCTGATGGAAATTAGCTGGTTTCAGTCCAACAAATATTTCCTGAGTGTTTACTATGTGCCAGGCACTGTTTAATGCAAAAAATAAAGTGTTGAAGAAGGCAAACTGAGTCCCTGTCCAAGGCGATTCCATTCCAAGTGAGGGGGAGATTGGTAATAAATATGTAAACAAATAAATAATACAATTTCAGGAACAAAGTGATACGAAAAAGAAAATAAGGTATTTGGTTAGATGATACTTGGGGGTGTGATGTGGCTCCTTGGTGACATCAGAATTGAGACCTGAAGGCTAAGAGGCAGCAGTATGACAATCTAGGGAAGGACTCTACTAGCAAAGAAACAGTAAGTGCAAAGGACCTGGGGTAGAAATGAGCCTGGCAAAAAATGGGCAGTGTGGCTGGAACAGAATAAGAGGGAAGGCCTAGAAGGAAGATGAGAAGAGGCTGAAGAAGGAGGCAGACCCATGTCAAAAAATAATGGGAAGCTACTGAAGAGTTTAAAGCAGGAAAGCTGGGAAATATATGATCTACTTTATATTTTAAAAAGACAGGTGCAGCCCTGGCCAATGTGGCTAGGTGGTTAGAGTGTCGGCCCACATACCAAAGAATCACGGGTTCAATTCCAGATCGAGGGCACATACCTGGGTTGCAGATTCGATCCCTGACCCTAGTCAGGGTCCGTGTAGGAGGCAACCAATCGATGTGTCTTTCTCACATCGATGTTTCTCCCTCTCCCTC
Source organism: Plecotus auritus (assembly GCF_963455305.1). Lineage (NCBI taxonomy): Eukaryota > Metazoa > Chordata > Mammalia > Chiroptera > Vespertilionidae > Plecotus > Plecotus auritus. The sequence continues at coordinate 136,796,179 of NC_137782.1, read as the reverse complement.
TTCTTCTCCCTCCTTCCCTCCCTCCCTTCCACTCTCTCTAAAAATCAATGGAAAAAGTATCCTCCAGTGAGGATTAACAAAACAAACAAACAAAAAAGGTCAAGTCTGGCTACTTTGTGGTGAATGGATTGTAGGAGATCAAACATAGAAATGGGGAGACCAGAAAGAAGGCAAGGGCAGAAGTCCAGTGACAGACACTGGTGGCTTGGCCTAAGGGTTTAGCAATGAGGCCACTGCTGGCCCATACAAAGCTTTTGTAAAAATTAGAAGATGTCTCCCCTTCCCTTGAGTGGTCCCCAGGAGCAGCTGGATTAAATGTGGGGTGTGAAGAAAAGAGAGGGATCCAGGATGACTCAAGTTTGCATCTGAATAATTGCGTGGATAATGGTAGAATCAATAGTTCAGTCTTCATCATGTTCACTTTGAACCATGAAATGTTCACATGAAGTGGGTGTACCTGTGTCACAACATAAAAACTTAGGAACACTTACCATGCTGATATTGGCTTCCCTTCAGCCTGCCCTGGAAACCTTATGCTGATGTAATGGAAACAACAGTTGTGAGATATTCAACCTACAATTTACCTTCTCAGTAAACCCTTGTCCTTGGCTCCCCACCCATTGAGTCAATGGCATGCATTGAGTCATGGGGAGAGAAAAAAACAGCCAAGAACGCATTAGTCATCATTTGGCTTTGAATTTCAAAATTCGATTTTAAAAAATTCATAGCAAGAGTTTGAAATCAAGTGCTTTTGATTAGAAAAAGCCAGACTTTGTTGAAACAAAGAAAAAAATGTATTTGTATACACCAATGAGACAGAGGTTGGAGGACTGCCTCTGAAGCGATCTTAGATAGCGCCAGGAAGAACACAGGATATGATGGCAGAGCCATTTTCCCATGACTGCAAAGGAAGATAAAAGTTTAAGCAGCAGGCAGGAAGTGGGGTGATTCAAAGGGTATAAGCACAGGGTTGCCCCTTTTGAGTGGTGGGGTAGTGGTGGCGGGGGGCGGGGGCGGGCGGGGTGCGTCCTAAAGCAGAGGTGTGTATGGCTTTCCATTGGAACTAGGGCAAATACAGAGAAGGGGAAATGCTATGGTTAGGCAACCAGAGGCCTTGAGACAGTGCCTCCAGTCCCTGGAGGTCTGTGCATGGTCTGTAGAAGATCCAGTGGAAAAATGATGAAGGCTGACAGGATGAACGGGCTGGAAGAGGCCTGGCCTTGCATCAAGAAAGTACAAGTGCTTGACCACTGAGCATGGTGGCAGGGACTGTGGCTGTCAGTAGCTGGAGTCAATCAATGTAGGCCCAATGCCCAGGGAGGCTGGCCCAGGCCTTGGTCAGGGTGTGTGCAGGAGGCAACCAATTAATGTGTTTCTCTGACATCCATGTTTCTCTCTTTTCTTCCACTCTCTCTAAAAAATCAATGGAAAAATATCCTGGGTGAGGATTAAAAAAAGATTCTCTGTCTTTGCCCGGCTGGCGTGGCTTGTGGTTGAGCGTCAACCTATGAACTAAGAGGTCATGGTTTGATTCCCCATCAGGGCACATGCCTTGGTTCCAGGCTCACCACCTCCCTCTCCCCCTCCCGTGCAGAAGGCAGACAATTGGTGATTCTCTATCATCATTGATGTTTCTATCTCTCTTTCCCTCTCCCTTTCTCTCTGAAAATAATAAAAACATATAAAAAATGAAGGTAATAATAATAATTATTATAATAATAAAGAGATAAGTCAGTGGAACAACCACTGTCATGGTGAATGAAAAAAAGAATTCTGTTCTCCAGATCTCTTTATTTAATTTTTTAAAAATCACTAAGTTTACCAGAGCACTATAGACTGTGGTGCTCATGTAGGGAAAAAGATCAAATTAACATCAGCTCTCACTGTCCACTTTAAGTCGTCAACAGGCTTTCTTCTTTGAGGTTTCCCCAGGATTCCCACAGGACAAAGAGAGTGAAAAGGGTGCATCATAACTGTCAGCAAAGACACTCATTACTTTCCTACTCCACTCAAGAGTTCCTCTCTCCTATCTTGTGATCTCAAGGTTGCTAGAAAATTAAAATAGCTCTTCATCCTTCATGAAGGATGAAGAGTCCAGTTCTGCTCAAATATTCAATGAATATTTAACTGAAGGCTGACTATATGCAAGATATCCTCTTATTTTTTTACTGTCTTCTCAGGTCTTATAAAGAATCTGCAAGTATTTTATTTTATTTTAAATATATTTTTATTGATTTCAGATAGGAAGGGAGAGGGGAGAGAGAAATAGGAACATCAATTATGAGAATCATTGATTAGCTGCCTCCTGCATGCCCCCTACTGGGGATAGAGCCAATAACCCAGGCATGTGCCCTTGACTGGAATACAACCCAAGACCCTTCAGTCCACAGTCTGACACTCTAGCAACTGAGCCAAACTAGCTAGGGCTCTGCAATTACTTTCTCACATAGACCTCCCCGTTTTAAGGAGGGTTCCTTATTCTATTGCCAAAGACTCCCTGGTTTTTAAGAAGCAGAATGAAAACAGATAAGTAGTTTCAGTCCCAATCATACAGGTTCATACCACATTACTGACTTAAGACCCCAAAATAATTTTGCTCTTAGCTGTTTTTCTAGTCATATTGATCATGATGCATTGCACTATTGTACTATACTCTCATATCCATTCATTCTAATATATATTAGTCCCTAGTACATGTTTGCTGCTCATAGAATAGTTTTCCTCCATGAGAAAATAATTGGTCCAGAAAGGGGATCGAATTTTAGATTAACAAACTTACTCCACTATCTCCAATTTCACTTAGAGAACTGATATCCTAAAATTTCACAAAAACATAGCATTACCTTTTTGGCACCCATATAAGTTTAGTTTGCTTAGACAAAACACCAGAAAACAAAAAGTAAATGCTGGCATTTCAAAGACGCTGTGTTAGCTGGAAATGAACCATGCAAACAGAAGCAAGAGAAAAGTCAATGTGTTCTTACTAGCCAGGAAGATGGTGGTGTCACTGCAGAAGATTCCCTTTTGTTTAATTATAGCTAGTTCCCCAAATAAAGACTTCTATCACCTTTCTACATAAAAAGAAACGTTAAAGAAACAAAGTCACAAACCATTTTTTTCTGAAAATGTTCATACTTAACTAGAGGCCCGGTGCACAAAATTCGTGCACGGCAGGGGGGGGGTGTCCCTCAGCCCAGCCTGCACCCTCTCCAATCTGGGACCCCTCGAGGGATGTCCGACTGCCCGTTTAGGCTCGATCCCGGTAGGATCGGGCCTAAACGGGCAGTCAGACATCCCTCTCACAATCCAGGACTGCTGGCTCCCAACTGCTCGCCTGCCTGCCTTCCTGATTGCCCCTAACCGCTTCTGCCTGCCAGCCTGATCACCCCCTAACCACTCCCCTGCCAGCCTGATTGATGCCTAACTGCTCCCTGCCAGCCTGTTTGCCCCTAACTGCCCTCCCCTGTAGGCCTGGTCACCCCTAACTGCCCTCCCCTGCAGGCCTGGTCCCCCCAAAACTGCCCTTCCCTGCAGGCCCAGTCGCCCCCAACTTCCCTCCTCTGCCGGTCTGGTCACCCCTAACTGCCCTCCCCTGCAGGCTTGATCACCCCCAACTGCCCTCCCTTACAGGCCTGGTCCCTCCCAACTGCCCTCCCCTGCTGTCCATCTTGTGGTGGCCATCTTGTGTCCACATGGGGGCAGCCATCTTGTGTGTTGGAGTGGCGGTCAATTTGCATATTACTTTTTTATTAGATAGGATAGAGGCCTGGTACATGGGTGGGAGCCAGCTGGTTTGCCCTGAATGGTGTACTGGATCAGGGTGGGGGTTCCCTTGGGGTGTGGGGAAGCCTGGGCGAGGGGCCTGTGGTGGTTTGCAGGCTGGCCATGCCCCCCAGCGACCCAAGCGGAGGCCCTGGGATCTGGGATTTATTTATCTTCTATAATTGAAACTTTGTAGCCTTGAGTGGAGGCCTGGGGTGGTCAGGGTGTGCAGAAAGCTTGGCTTCCTCCATTGCCGGGGAAACCCAAGCCTCCTGCTTGCTCCGTGGCTGTCGCCGTTTTTGTTGGGATTTATTTATCTTCTATAATTGAAACTTTGTAGCCTTGAGTGGAGTCCTGTGCCATCCAGGGTGTGCAGGAAGCTTGGCTTCCTCCATTGCCAGGGAAACCCAAGCCTCCTGCTTGCTCCGTGGCCGCAGCCATCTTTGTTGGGTTAATTTGCATACTCGTTCCTGATTGGCTGGTGGGCGTGGCTTGTGGGTATAGCGGGGGTACTGCCAATTTGCATATTACTCTTTTATTAGATAGGATGAGATGTGAGCCTCATGTTTGTGTGTAAATCTTCTCTAGCAAATGCTGGGTCCTGTGGTTACAGGAGTACCTACAAATCAGACCAAGGGTATTTGGGATTCCAGGTTAATTGGTAGCTCAAAGTGTCAGCCATAACGAGCAATGATAATGACTAACATGAAATTAATGTAATATTCTCAGAGTAAAAATTTAACCGACTACATGTTACATCAAACCTTTCATTCATGTCTCTCCCATCTTGTAGTATATTTCATTGGCAAACAGGCTTAATTCATCATAATGAAGAAATGCATGAAAAGGTTAAGATCAACTTTCTATTTGAATTCCCATTAAATCAAACATTTTTGTAGATCAAAAAGATGTTCAAACCAGTGCCACATGTCAACATATAATTAAGTTCCAATACAGGTAAACAGGAACTGCTCCTCTGAATTTGTTTAGGGAATTTGACATGTTGGGTCACTGCTCTAAACACTTTGTCTCCCAAACTCCGTCTTTTCAGAAGTGTTTCAGCTATAAATAATATGGAATATCTTTTCCATTAGTCATTGAATGATTAAAAATGTCCTTAGACGTTTTTAGATAATTTTATAATTAAGATTCTCCGGCCTTGCTGTATTGCAAAGAGGTTACTGAGCTCCCCAACTGAGGAGGCCATAACTTTATTAGTCTGAGACCATCTGCTTTTAGATAGGACCAGCACCAAAGTCCTAAGAAACTAAAACGAGGTAGAACAAGTATTAATTCATTGATGCCAAAGAGTTGGATTTTCTTGGTCCCATAGGATAGCAGGTAATGAGATTCATGGCCACAGATAAAGCCAAGGCATGAAACATAAAAGTATGCTACAGAATTACAGGAGATGCTGGCCTCAGTATAACTGGATCCTTTCTGAAGGAGGATTGCTTATCTTGCTATTTTCTAACTCCCCTCACTCACTTAGCCTCTAGTTTATTTATAGTGAATAAGTGCCTATTGTTACCTGCTTTGATAAAGGAACATCTAAGGACTGGTATCAGAGGCCAGACTGGTTTAAGGCTTGGACTTGAGCCTTGTCTGAAGAATTCCTTCTGTTTGTAAAATTCCACCCAGACATTTTCAATGGTCCTTTTGTATTTAAAGAGGAATTAAAACACTTTGGTAAATAAATATGGCCATATTTGAAGTCAGTAGCAATAATGAAACCATAAAGCACCTTCAGACAAACTCCTGATTGTTAACTCTCAAACTTTCAGAATCCTATAGCCTATACCAAAGCTGTAAACATTCTTTTACTGCTTCTCTGCAAACGGCCACATCCCAAGAGTAACGTCTCTGGCTTTCATTTCATCACATCACAAGTATCACGTCACAGCTATGTTACCTCTGCAACTAGATACCAACTTTGCATGGTGCACCCAATTCAAGGATTCTTGCCATGGTTGAGTTATTGGAATAAAACTAATCAAAAATATAATTAACATTTGCATTCATGTAGTGTAACTGATATAGAAATTATACTAACAAACTTGTTAGAATTTACATACTCAAATGAACACTGTTTCTTTTTAAAAAGTCATCTTGAAAAGCTATACTTATTCCCAAATTAGGAGCAGCTGTTTGGTGTGTGTGTGAGAAAGAGAGGGGCGGGGGGGGGGGGGGGTGCGGAGATATCTCCAAGAAACTGTCTTGTCTCTTGATATGACTCCTTCCTATAATTTCCACACCTGGACATTTGGATAATTACTATGGGGCCACAATAAGTTCTCTAACCCTGCACTCCAACTCCAATCCCTGTGCCACCTCAACTTTGGAAGTAATTACTTTAGGGCACCTATCATGTTACTAAGACCCTCAGTGAGGAATTCCTACCATTACTCCTCAAATGCCACCTGGCCCATCCCTGCTTTGGGAGCTCTTGGATCCATTCTGTAGGAAATTCCTCTGTATGACTAGCCCAGTTCAACTCCTGTCTCTCCACCTAGGGATCTGCCCATCAAAAAAAATTCAAGATTTAGACAACTTTGTGGGCACTTGGGGTTCAGGTTACTATTATTATTCAATTATATTGCGGATTAATAAAGATTCTGCGTTGCTTGACAACATAATAATTTTAGCGAAGCATTACAATCACCATATTTCAAATAACTCATTTTCTGAAGGTCATTTGATAAGGAAACCAGCTGAAGGTAGAGTATCTGAATGTGTTGCATTCCTGCAGAGAGTGGTATGCAAAACAACTGTGCTAACTTCACAGTAAATAGAAAAGTAAAATAAGAGCTTTGTCATTGAGTGAGCACTCATCTTGGCTGAATGACTCATGTAGAGTACAGAAGAGCTCTAAGAGAAACTGCTGGACAACTCTTTTTTTTTTTTTTTTTTTTTTTTTTTTTAATTTATGGTTTTATTGTTTGTTTGTGGGCATCGAGCCCGAAACCAAGGCATGTGCTCCAACTGGGAATCAAAACAGCGACCTCTCGGTGCATGGGACAACATCCAACCAAGTGAGCCACACCAGCCAGGGCTGCTGGACAACTCTTGATTCCCTCTTCCTACTCTTGTCTTTCATTTCCAAACCAGGCAGCCGCTTAGTGAAAAGACTTCTGAAGCAAACCATCCCCTACATTTGGGAGCCATTGTTTATATGACAAGAGCTGATGACACTTCTAATTTAAAAATAGAAACTATTAAAGTGCAATGCACTTACTTCTGTTTCAACAAACAAAACATGGGAATTGAATGGAATCTTGGTGACTCAGGTTCATGATAATCAAGAGGAGACCGGGCTTCTAGTACCAGATTTATCAATTAGTAGCCACTTCATCTTAAGCCCTGGTTTCTCATCTGTAACTTATGTTAAGATCCCTTCTAGCTTTTATCTTATATTTTTATTAATCGTTACACAGTAACGATATGGTGCAACTTTAGGAAATTATAAGGTGGGTGGACCTTAGTTTTTCCTTTCAAACATGGCTGCCTTCTGTGCCTTTCCTAACCATTAACAAGCTCAAAAACTTGACTGTGTGGCCCTAGCCGGTTTGGCTCAGTGGATAGATCCTGCAGACCAAAGGGTCCTGAGTTCGATTCAGGTCAAGGGCACGTACCTTGGTTGCAGGCTCCTCCCTGGCCCTGGCCCTGGCCCTGGGTCAGGGAGTGTGCAGGAGGCAACTAATCGATGTGCTTCTCTCACATCGATGTTTCTCTCTGTCTTTTGCTTTCTCTTCCACTTGGGTGAGGAAAAATATCCTTGGGTGAGGATTAACAAACACAAACAAACAAAAAACTTGACTGTGTGGATGACATGTTTTGGGCTATAATTGATATTTTTTCTCTTTCTTTAGGATAATTCTTTTGTTCTTTTCTGGCACCACCAATGAGTTTTCTCCTATAGCCCGGTCAACCTTCTAGTTATTGTCACTTTTTGCAGTATCTCCACCTTTTTCCCATTTTTGTCTTTTCAGCCAATGAAAACACATTTTCTGATCACATAAATAGCTTTAGTAACCTCCATTCTTTTGACTATTTTGGTTAATGCTACTACTCAGAGACTGTTTTGGTATCTAAATGGTTCAGAGTTCTAACAGTTTTCTATAATTATCTAAGAAATAGCTCTTGAGTATCTACCATGTGCCAGGCACCATGATAGTCCTTTATCAACTTGGGAAACAATTCCTTCAATGTGTTCCATCATTAAACTGGGGAAGCAGCAAATATGACACCAAAAGCACAAGCAACAAAAACAAAAATGAACAAGTGGGACTACATCACATTAAAAGACTTCTGTACAGCAAAGGAAACAAACACTGCAAAGGCAACTTATGTAATGGGAGAAAATATTTGCCAGCCATATATCTGATAAGGGATTAACTTTCAAAATACACAAGAAACTTTATAACTCAACAGTTTTAAAAAAACCTAACAACCTGATGAAAAAAATTGGCTAAAGATTTGAACAGGCATTTCTCTAAAGAAGACATACAGATGGCCAATAAATATATGAAAAAAAATACTCAAGTCACTAATCATCAGGGAAATGCAAATTGAAACCACAATGAGATATCACTTCACACCTGTCAAGTTGACTATTATAAAAAGACAACAAAGTATTAGTGAGGAAGTAGAGAAATTGGAACCCTTGCACACTGTTGGTGGGAATGCAAAATGGGGTAGCCACTATGGAAAATAATAAGGAGGTTCCTCAAGAAATTAAAAATAGAAGTGCCATATGACCAAGCAATCCCATTTCTGGTTATTTATCCAAAATAATTGAAATCAGAATATATTTTTTTAAAAATATATTTTATTGATTTTTTTTTTTTTTTTTTTTTTTTTTTTTTTTTTTTTTTTTTTTTTTTTACAGAGAGGAAGGGAGAGGGATAGAGAGTTAGAAACATTGATCAGCTGCTTCCTGCACACCTCCCACTGGAGATGTGCCCGCAACCAAGGTACATGCCCTTGACCGGAATCGAACCCGGGACCCTTCAGTCCACAGGCCGACGCTCTATCCACTGAGCCAAACCGGCCTCAGCGAAATCAGAATCTTAAAGAGATATTTGGACTCCCATCTTCATTGCAGCACTATTCACAAGAGCGAAGATGTGTAAACAACCTAAATGTCCAAGAGATGAATGCAAAAAGAAAATAGAATCCTGTATAATAAAAGCCTAATATGCAAATTGTTCAACTGGGAGTTAGACCGGGAATTTGATTGCTCCCTATGATGTGCACTGACCACTAGGGGGAGGCGCAGACACAGCAGGCATCTGCGATGCGGCGCTGGCAGCGGGTGGCAGTGGAAGCACTGCTGGCCCCGATGCGCCCTGACGAGAGCAGGCCCATGGCGGGATGGTGGAGCAGGTGAGGCAGGCGGTGCCAGGCCAAGGTGGGTGTGAGGGCGGGGGGCTGATCACCCTGCCGATTGCCCCACAGACGGCAACCAGTGGCCGTGGCCGGGGGCCTGGCCCCGATCAATTGCCCTGCAGGCGGGATGGTGGAGCAGGTGAGGGGGCAGCACCAGGCCATGGCGGGGTGCCGGGCGGGGCTGCAGGGCTGTGAGCCTGGGGGTACGAGCTGGGGCCCAATCCCCGCAGGCCACCCCGAGCGACCCCACCCATGCACGAATTTGTGCCTGAATTTGTGCACCAGGCCTCTAGTATATGCATATATTGGAATACTATTTAACCTCAAAGAAGGAAATTCTGCAACATGTGACAATATGGATGAAACTTGAGGATATTTGCTAAGCAAAAATAAGCCAGTCACAGGAAGACAAGTACTGCATGAATCCGCTTATAAAGGAATGGCACTACTTCCTGGATGTGAATTTCTCTGGTTGCAGGACCAGAATTGATTATGAGTTGCTACAGCAGTGTATCCATTGCTTTCTCTGGCAGTTACACTGATCTTGTAATTGATCATGTTCCCTTATTGAATAATCTACTAAACACCTATACGCTAGATTTGTGACTTACCTATAGCAACTTTACAGGCTGTCATTAAATCTATTTATGTACTCATGCCACTCTGTTTCTATCTTATTTTGTTAGAATACCAAACTATTTTCCTTTCCAAGATTTTTGCTGTTGATGTTTCATCTTAATTATAAGTTTTGTTTATAAGCCACCTTAAATCATTTTTGAAAAGTTGGGATAAAGAAATAGAGTTCAAATTTCAATCAAATAAAAAATAAAGGAGGGGTGGGGGTTGGGAGGAGCAGCAAAATGTGGTGGCTGCCTACACAGATACGGAGCAAGAGTTCAAAGGTTCAAACTGACTCCTCTAGTTACAAACCTTGGGCAAGTTACTAGACGTTGCTGTGTCTGGTTTCTATTGTAAAATGGAGAGAACAGTTCCTACCTCACAGTGTTGAGTTTTAAATAATATCCATAATATACAGGGTGGGATAAAAGTAGGTTTACAATTGTTTGTATGGAAAATAATACAACGATAAACAAATAATAATAAAAGAATAAACGTTCCCACACTCACATCTGTAGACCTACTTTTGCTCCACCTTGTACTTAGAATGGTGCTTTTAGAACAGTGCCTGACACAAAGCAAACACTCTAAGATTAGCCCTGAGGAATTATTTTATGCTGCAGTTTTTTAAAAATATATATTTTTATTGATTTCAGAGAGGAAGGGAGAGGGAGAGATAGAAACATCAATGATGAGAGAATCATTGATCGGTTGCCTCCTGCATGCCCCCCACTGGGGATCAAGCCTGCAACCGGGCATGTGCCCTTGACCAGATTTGAACCCGGGACCCTTCAGTCTGCAGGCCAACGCTCTATCCACTGAGCCAAACCAGTTAGGGCTTATGCTGTAGTTTATCCTTTAGCATTCATAGCTGGGTTTACAGTCGAATCAGCATTCCTATCATATCATCTAACAGAATGTTTGGACATGATACTTTACTTTAGGAAAATTCATTTCTATCTTATTTACTCCCTTTCCTGCTGACATCAAACACAGGCATATTTCCTTAAGAGAAACTGAATATTAAAATCTGGGCTTATATAATAGGCTTAAGAACTCCGTAAATATTTAAATAATAAAATAAAAAAATATATAAAACACATGTACTTCGCCACTGCCAGTAAAGATTTGAAGTAGCAAAATATTAAGATTCACTAAAACTGAGGACTTTTAAGAACATAAATGCAAGAGCTAAAGAAAAAGGTGTACATGAGTGAGAAGGGAAGAAAACTGTATCAGAACATGTTGGCTAAAGGAAGTTACTACTGCAGTTGAAAACAGAACTTCATTTCCTGAGAGGGCCGCTAAAACAAAGAGAGAAACTGGAGAGGTGTCCCAACTCTATTTCAATGAAAGGAAGTATACCACTAACCAGGAGGAATATTTTTTTGTTTGTTTCTAAGCAAGCATAGAATATATGGAGAATACTGATCGTAATAAGTAAAAAGAAAAAAAAAAGCAGAGGTTTACTCTTGGCAAACATCTTGTCTAAAAGCAGTCTCAATCTAATGTCCAAGCTAAGTTCCCAATTCCACAAGCAGTGTACCCTCCCCACAAACCATTCCGCTCATAATCTTCTCCACTGCTATAAATGACAATTTTATCCTTTTAGTTGCTTAGGTGGAGCTGAGAAAACCCTTGACTCTCCTTTCACTCCCGTATCTGATCTGCCAGCAAATATTGTCAGCTCATATCACCTTCAGAACATACCCAGGTTCTGACCACTCTTCAAACTAACTCCACTTTGATCCACGTCCCGTTATCTCTCTCCAGGATTATTGCATTGGTCTCCAAACTGATCTCCCTGCTCCTACTTCAGTCTATTTAAATCTTTTAAAAATATGTCAGATCATGTCTCTTCCCTGTTCAAAATCCTATGGCCCCCATCTCACTCAAAATAAAAGCCAAAAGTCTCAGAAGATCTTTCAAGATTTAGTTTCATCCCCATGCCCCACTTACCCTCTGTTGCTCTACCTACTACTCTTCTTTTCATACGACAGAACCACACTGGCCTCTTTGCTATTATAAAAATACTAGAGGCCTGGTGCATGACATTCGTGCACTTGGAGGTGGGAGGGAAGGTGTCCCTCAGCCTGGCCTGGGCCCTTTTGCAGGAGCCCTTGGGGAATGTCTGCCTGACAGCTTAGGCCCGCAGTCCGGCTTAGGCCCACAGTCCAACATCCTTAGCACTGCCACGGAGGCAGGCCGCTGTACTCCACAGCCATCAGTCTGGCTTGTGGCTGAGCGGCGCTCCCCCTGTGGGAGCGCACTGACCACCAGGGGGCAGCTCCTGCATTGAGCGTCTTCCTCCTAGTGGTCAGTGCATGTCATAGCGACCGGTTATTCTGCTGTTTGGTCGATTTGTATATTACCCTTTTATTATATAGGATTCCAAGCATGCTTCTAATTTAGAACGCTTATAATTATTGTTCCTTCTGCCTAAATGTTTTGCTCCTAAGTAGCCACATCCTTCAGCTTCTTCAGATCTCTATTCAAGTACCACCTTTCCAGTGGGGCTTTTCCTTCCCCGATTTAATACTGCAAACACTCTACACACACACACACACACACTTCGTATCTCCCTTTCTGCTTTATTTGTCCCTTCAAAACTGCTATCTTGCTTTACTTATTTTTCTTATTCATTTCTATTTTCCCCACTAGAATACAAATCCTATGAAGAGAGGGAATTCCTCCCCCGCCCCCACCTCCTGCTACATCAATCAATGTTTAGAATAGGGCTTGGTGCATAGTGGATATTCAAATAACTGTTGTAAGAATGTGTGGATAAAATTTGAGGGCATATGGCCTTAAAGTAAACTTATATAAGAGTAATTCCAAAAGTGGGAGTGGGAGATAAAATAATACTGTTCAATTATAGTATATTTTGGTGATTAATACTTAGAACATAAACACAAGAATGGGTCACAGATCTTTTAGCCAGTGGTCTCTATAGTAGGGTAGCACAAGATGATCCTGATCCATTGAGATGAGGGGGCCAAAGTGTCAGAATTTTATTTATCTTATAAAGATGAATTTCCATGGTGCCCTTACTCATTCTATGTTTTAGAAGGCCATGCATCACAGATGGTTCTTAAAGTATCCTGAGGGAAGAGTGGAGTGGGAATACTCATGTTAGATGTAATTATATGTTTACATCATTACTTATTCCTATCCTATTTTACATGTATTAGACTTTTATATGATGAAAATGAGTAATTTCAGCTTCAAGAAGATAACCTGGTAAAGACTCCTCCTCTGGCTACTTACTGTGTCTTGCTTCATGACCCTAACATTTTAGATGATGGGAAGTTTAATCCTCTGTACAAATTAAGGAACATTTAGATATTAAGACGTTTAGGTATTAGATATTTATAAAAGAGTTAAGCCATAAAGAATATTTTTCTTGAGAGTGCACTTAGGAAACCGGAATACAACTCTTTTCCCTTGGCCAGAATACTGGCATTGCCCTAATACAAGCCTGTAAGTAAAAGTGTTCCATTTGGCATTGGCAAAGTGACAGAACAAAATTTTCAAAATGCTTAAACAGAAAAATACTTGACTAATGATTTAAATTACCTGAGTTTTCAAAACATGAATTTGATGTGACATGAACCAGGTTTTTTCCAGTTGGTAGAGGAATTTAGGCACTTTGTAATGAACATGAATCTTTTCTGGTAATTAGGCACTATTTAAACAGCCTAGTATGCAACTTGCAAGGAGCCAACTCTCTTGTAAGACTTAATGTAGAGAAGGACCTCAATTCAATCATTAATAAGAGATGCTTTCCGAAGAGAACCAGAGATTTAAAATTGTACCTCAAATGCAAACTCATCTATTTCAAGTGAGTAGTTTTGAAGTGTGCAGTAGTCTTGTCTGCAAATTATCACTTCTGACTTCCCATTCTAAGTTATGCAAAAACGAATGCACAGAGACAAATTCAAATATCTATTTTGAAAAGTATTTACTTAGTTTGAATAAATTAATTGCAAATAAAAATTAGCTACAATATATAGACTGAATAGAAATGACTAGAACAAATACAACACAGGACTTGATTTCCTTGCATTAGTCACAAAGCATGTGACAAGCTAGAAAACTTCAAAATTAGTTATATTTCTTTGAAAAGGGGGTAACAGCAGTTACTGATACATCACAACTAATAAACTTATAATACAAATTTCCTGACATGCATTTCCTGAGTGAGTCCACATGGTAGTTTTTAAAAACAAGGAAATTTTGACAAGTTGAAGTAAAATAAAATAGTTCATGGCTTCTAAGCAACAGGTTTTGTTTGTTGTTTTTTTTTAACCAAAAGAAAATTCAGAACAGCATTGTTATTAATAGGATAAATTAAAGCTATGCTACCACATACAAAATTTTGCTAGAGTCAATTAAGTATTATACAACTTTTCAAACTAAAGGAAAACAAATAAAAAGATTAAAATAATGATTCAGTCTAATCTAAAAGTGTATTCATTTCTATAAGTGCCACAGAGGGTTTGATGTAGTGCAACTGTCTGTACTTTCCTTGTGATACATTAAAAAAAGGGGGGGGGGAGGGATAGGAGGAGAAGAAACTTTTTATTGTTTCTGAGAGCAAAATAATTTATTGGAATTAGAGACTAAACAGATCATGCAAATATGTCCCTCCACTCTGCTGTCGATGGTACTCCTCTGCCAACCAAACATTTCCTTAACACTGGCAACTTTCCTTAGGATTCAAGCCAGAAGCTAAGGCTGATCTGTGAGATAAAAAAGGGGGGTGCACTATTACTATTCAACCCTTTATATCTCTCTAGATTTCTTAATGTCTGGATAAGGCCCAAGACAGAATAATTATTTAAGCATTTCCTTTTCTAAAAGCAAATCAAGTCACTCTCCTTTCTTGTTAATTTATGCTTTTCCTCATGAGAATGATTTTTTTTTTCTAGAAACAGTGAACAGATGAACCACAGTTTATATCTAAAAAATAAACTTGCCAAATGTTGCTGATACTAAAAACAGATTAGTTATTACGGGAGAAAAATAGATAATCTAGATTAAATTGCATATTCAAAAGGAGCATATAAAATGTTTCTTAGCATTAAGTTTTTGTTATAGTACTACACTTGAGAGAAACATTAAGGGAAAAAACTCTTTTCCCAATCATCTTCAATGTGGTTAAAAACAAACACCTTTTACACAATGGTAATTAATATAAATTTCATTTTACAAAGTATTCTAATTTACCAAAGTCCATATTTAGATGGGGGTGGGGAAAGAGGCTCTTTTGCCCATCTTCCTAACTTTGCAAATCCTTGAGCTATGCTTACTAACCTACCATTCACACCAAGAGTGTGACACCATCATTACCATGCTACTCTATCAAGAACATTCTACTTTCTATAATAAAGATAAATAGAAAAAAAGTTAATATACATGTTGCTGTAATTTACAATGTTTGCAATAAACTGTAAACTAACATAGTTTGAACCAACAGTACCCTCAGTTATACAAAACAATTTTTCAACACTGAGGATGGGTGATTCAAAAACACTAAAATGAAGGCATCATATTAGACTGTCTTTTTCTCCTCAAAATAGATTTTAAAAAACTCAGAATTCAGAAGTCAGGTACTTTTGGAAATTCCTTTGCTTGAGTTTCCCACATTTTTGCTCAAAAATTGCTACAATTTATTATAAATGTTTAAAAAAATTCTTCATCTTAATGCAAATGACCAGATCAGAGAAACCGTGACGTAGACAACAGGTTGAAAAACCCAACTCACTTAGCTTATAAATGTATAATGCAGTCCTGGAGGACAACTGTCTGTTAGTCTAGAGGTCCTTGGAAAATAAGTCTGATGTAGCCTTGTTCACCAGCCAACTGATGTGCACAAAAGGGACAGGCTGCGTGAAAGGTATGAGTACCATGAGGAAGTGGGATCTGGGACCAATAGGCAGTTGTCTTTTCTGAACACACATGCCCACATGGGCTAAACGCGTGGGTTGGAGGGCCGGCGTCCACATAAAATCCAGCTTCACATCCAAGCCACAGGGGGACATAGGGACCAACAGACCTACACATAGGACATTCCCGATCTTTTCCATCACGTTCTTCTTTGTTTCCCCAGTTATGATAGCCATGCACATGGCCGCAGTTAAGATAGACCCATGGTTGTTTCTCATCAACAACATCTTTCCTCTTCATACTAGGAAATGCTAGCGTGTTGAACCCTACAGGGCATTGAGGTCGTGCTGCATTGATTTCCTGTCTTAAAGCTTCTAAATGCTTCACTGTTGGAGTGTGGGAAAGGCCTTCTGCAGTACGCCACAGCAATGTTGCACCACAAAGGTCAATTAATGAGCCATCTTGTAACTGATTAGTTTCAATTTCCACCTAGAGGAAACAAGAATTAAAAAAAAAAAAATTCACCATTGTGCTTTAGATATTTGCATAAGAGTGTTGGTCTTACATGTATTTCTTTTCAGCCTTATACTAAAGACTAGAGGCCTGGTGCACGAAATTTGTGCACTTGGCAGGCAAGTCCCCTCAGTCCGGCCTGTGCCCTCAGTCCATGAGCCCTCGGGGGATGTCCAACTGATGGCTTAGGCCCACACCCCAGGGGGAAAGGGTCTAAGCTGTCCGTTGAACATCCTTAGCGCTGCTGCAGAGGCGGGAGAGGCCACCGCTGCTGCACTCGCCAGCCATGAACCTGGCTTCTAGCTGAATGGTGCACACCCTGTGGGAGCACACTGACTACCAGGAGGCAGCTCCTGCATTGAGCGTCTGCCCCCTGGTGGTCAGTGCGTGCCATAGCGACTGGTCATTCTGCTGTTCGGTCGATTTGCATATTAGCCTTTTATTATATAGGATAATTCATGATTAAAACAAAAGAGATAGGCTGCATGAACAGTTTAAGTACCATGAAAAAGCGGGGATCAATAGGCAGTTGTCTTTTCTGAACACATGTGTCCACATAGGTTTATTTTCCGGGCTAATCAGTTGGTCGAATATATCCAATAAATATCATGGCCAAAGATAATACAGATATAAGTAGAAAATACAGAGTGCTGTTTAATTTAGGAAAGCTTACGTTTTAAAATATCCTATATAATAAAAGGCTAATATGCAAATAGACCGACGGCCGAAAAGCTGGTCACTATGACAGGCACTGACCACCAGGGGGCACTTGCTGGAACATGGTGGGCATCGGCAGCAGGCGGGATGGTGGAGCAGGTGAGCGGGGCGCCAGACCAAGGCAGGGCGCTGGTCGCTGTCATCAGGGTGAGCCTCTGGTGGTTACTGAAAATTCTTTGCTCCTGTGTGCCGCAGTCCTGCTCAGTGCCGTCATGGGTGCGAGCTGAGGCTGCCAGCCCCGATTGCCCCTGAGGGCTTCTCCACCTCACTCTGCTCCTGAGGGGTAATTGGGGCAGCAGCCACCGTTCGCATCCGCTGAAGGCGCCAGCCCCGCTCGCACCTGCTGCTGGTGTCAGCCCCAATCGCTCCATGCCGTCAGCGGGTGTGAGCTGGGCTGGCGCTGTTAACGCGTGGGAGCAGTGGGAGCGGGGCTGCGGCAGGAGGGGCCGGGTGGGGGCGTGGAGGATGGGCCGAGACCTGCCCCTGGGCCCACCGCAGCCTCCAGGCCCACAGTTCCTTTCAAGATGCACGAATTCCTGCACTGGGCCCCTAGTATTAACATAGTATGGAAATAAACTCTGAGTGTCCTAATTGAAATATTAAAATATTATCCTATAGTATAGTATTTAATAGTCAGTGCATGATAATCAGACTTAGTATTATGTGTCAACAAGAGATTTAACAATTTTTGGGAATATGTAATGCGTTCAGTCCAACTCACCCTATGTATTTACTGTAGCTAAATAAGGAGCTACATCTCAATACTTACCATTTTTCCTCTCTGCTGAGCTGATCTGGTTTCACGCAGGCTGAATACATTTCCACACACTGATATTTCTCTCCATATTCCAGGCTTGGAGTCTTCCATGAACCCATTACGTGGATGCATAACAAGAACGCCATTAGTGGTTAAGCCATCCATCTGCCCATCTGATGTCTTCCATTTGGCAGCCTTCTCCTAGTAGGAGTAAGAAGAGTGAGAGCTTCCGCTTATTTGTAATTTGGAAATAGAAGTGATTATAAAATAATGCATCATATAGGAAAAAAGCTTTTTACCCCAAGAAAGATGTTTTTTGATGAGTCAAATCCTGCAGCATAAATTCGTGCTGTAAATGGGGGATTCCGTTCACATATAATTCTACAGGCAAATCTTGATATAGTGCTTTGCACTGACTGTGTATCAGAATTACTTTGACTTCCAGGAACTGTGTCAGTTACTACAAAATCAATGGGACTTTCAGTCGACCGACCAATCTAAGGGAAAAAGAAATGTCTATAAAACTATTCAAAGGAACACAGTGGAAAACCCATTCAAAAAAAGGCACAATAAGGTGAAATCATTACGCTTCTGAAACTTCTAAAGCTCAAACTTATACTTAACTCTGGGGGCATCTATACCCTTGAAAACTAATCTAACAGACTTGCTCTGATATAATAGTCACTTAGAGTGTAGAATTAATTGAGAAGTTATGACCCAGAATATATGAAACCCTCAGGGAATAAAGAGTTTAGGATGGCTGAGATTTCTAGATGGCTGCAGATGCAGATTTTAATTTTAACCCACTTGGATGAAAATGTCTACCATATACTACTCTACCTTTTTTAACAGAATATAATTGACATATAAGTAAATCGTTTATGATGACTCCAGGATATTACACTAAGAATACCATTTATATTCAGCTGAACTAGTGATATCTTTAGGTGCTATAAAGGTGTACAAGAATGCTGATCCTTATGTTAAGGCCTTACATAGTCTTGCTTTGAGGTCTTACATATACTGATACTTTTTTTTTTTTTTGGCCTTTTCTGCCAGGTTGTCAGTTATCATTTCTTGCTGTTGGGTATATTTGTCTCCAGCACCATACCCCCCTCCTCTATCCAGCTACTTTTATATGGGTTGAGAAATCAAATAACCAAACTTCAAAGAATAGTATTTCAAAAGGTTACTGTTAAGAGCTTAAGGGATTCTCCAGGGAGCAGAGAAAGGAATGTCAGTGCTTGGCCTATCTGACATTTATTTTATATGCCTAGATGTCCTTGTAATTTTTTTCCTTGTTCTTGTCCATATTTCAGAGACAAGATTCCCAGATAAAGAGTTCTGGTGGGTAAAGTGTCAGAGAATTAAAAACAACTTCAGAGTACCAGCTAGTAAATGAATTAATTTCATTTTGAAAGATCAAACTTGAAAAGAAAAAAGGAAATCTGTGGGATGGATGACAGAACAAGTGTCACAGGGTTTCAAAGTAAACATTTAAAATGATCAGTTCATTAATGTTTTTATTATAAAGTAATATCATAAAATTGAAGAACGTGAGTACTGAAAAAAAAAAAAGACCCTCTACAAAGATGATGACTTTTAAAAGTCATTCTTTGCATAGTTGAGCCTCAGGAATTCCTCATATCAGCATACTTTCAGATAAAACTCTTTAGTGTTTTGTTCCTATTATCAAGTATAAAGTCTTTATTTAGTTTAGAGAATTTTAAGGGGAAATTGGTTGGTTAACAAATATAAGATTGAATGTCCCTTTTCCTTATTTTAAAGATAATGGTATCCAAAGAAAATGGTCTCAAACCTTTGAAATAGTTCCAAAAATAAAAAGGCTGTTTTAGAGCCAAAAGATGTAGACCAAGGATTGGATTGAGAATTGATATTCAGAAGCAGCATTTATTTGGGAAGAGAGATTGTTCCAGAGGAGCTGATATTTGATCTGGGTCTTAGAGAAGATTTGAGACATCAAAGCAATATTGGTAATGACAGGTAAGAAGGAAGAAATCAGAAATATCTATAAAGAGAAAACCTACATGATTGTCCTCAGATGCCAACATAGAATTGTGTTAAGATAAACTTTAGTAATTCCTCCTCTTTCTAATTGCTACTATTAACTTTAAAAATATAGCTCTTATGTCTCTTCCACCCCCATTAAAAACTTCAGTAGTTCCTTACAATCTATCTGAACTTATCAGTTTCTTATTTCTGATAATAATTAAAAACTAACTTCACAATTTGCCTCTCATCTACCAATCCAGCCTAATTTCCTGTTATTTCTGTTCACACAAAAGTGTATTCTAGCTACTAGTCGCTTATTCATCAATCTTCTACCATACGTTGTACTTCTTTGTCATTTCTTTTGTCAGAATGCTTCTACTGGTTGGACTGGCAAAATCCTACTCAACTTGATAAAAAAAAAAAAAAAAATAAGGCACTGCCATAAAGCCTTTCCTCACTCTTCTTCAACCCAATTAAAAGACTGTATTTCTTAGAGTGCCAATGTAGCACCTGTATGTAATCAACTTGCAATGTCCCCTGTATTTACTTCAGAGTGTCAAGCAATGCACAGAGTTGAAGTTTGAATATCTGATGTCTTGAACAATAAAGGCTCTTGTTCAGTTTAGAAGGTAAGTGGATCCTTGAATGTTTATAAAACTAGTTCCTCAAATATTGGCTAATTTATCGAGGTAGTTTCTGATATATTTCAGGTTTTTTTTATGTAGAAATGTTCGTATCATCCATAAGTATAATGCCTGTAGAAAGGATATCATGAGTTTACTATTATTGGGTAGAAACTCTATTCCTTTATGAAAAAGACAAAACAAAACAAAAAAGGCCATAATCTATTTAAAAACCTTTATAAGATGGTGAAGAGACTGTTCCATAATTCAGGATGCCTGGTTTAATCACAATTTTGCCCCCAACTAACTTTATAATCTTTGATTCACAAGGTTTCAGTAACTTTATTGACAAAAGATAAGGAGTAAACACAAGGGAATTTCTAAAACTACAATTCTAGTTTATGATCAAATATCTAGGCAGCATTTTGATTTTTAAAAAGCTAATTAAGCACATTCATTTGAACTGGTTGTCAGTAAAATGAAATGTGGAAAATCATCCTAAAGCTTATGTTAGGTTCTCATTAAGATCCAAACCTTCATCTTCATTAAAGTTGTTTTTTATTTGAAAAAAAATTTTTTTGTAAAAGCAACAGCCATATTCTAATATCAGACACACTATTCTAAAAAATAGTCAGTATCCCATTAAAAGGGCTGGGGGGAGTGAGTGAATTCAAAGAAATATTTACTATTGGTTATAATTAAAGACATCTCCAGACCTTTTCACATTCATTTAATCTTGTAAAATAAAGGAAAAGTTAAAAAGTCATTTTAAAATAATAACTGTAAAAGCAACATTATTAGGTACTTAAGTTTTTGTTTGTTTGTTTGCCCCCGCCCCCCAGAAAAACCTAAGCCTTTACAAAACACATATTAAGGGAGAAGATATCATAAATTTTGTTTACATCTTTGAGTTTAGCTGTTCTATCATCTATCAGTTTATAAAAACACTAGAGCCCCAATGCATGAAATCTGTGCAAGAGTAGTCCTTCCTTCCCCAGGCTGCCAGCACCAGCTTCCCTCTGGCACCTGGGATCCGGGCTTCCCTCATAGCCCTGACTTCGTCTGGAAGGACGTCCGGTCTAATTAGCATATTATACTTTTATTATTATAGATTCTTATACCATCAATTAGTATAAGAGAATGAAAAAAACTTTTATTGACCAAATATGTGCTGAGAAACAAGTCATATATGTTAGAAACAGTTAGAACTACCTGTACTTTTTAATGCCTATATAGAGGAAGGTGAGAAAGTAGTGGGGAAAAAAAAAAAGCTCATAAACATGTGCAGAATATTTCTTGGTTCCTTTTTTTGGGATAATAATAGCTAACAGAACTACAACATCTATATTATATCTAAGTGTTTACTTACCATCTACCTGGTATACCTCCGACCACTTTACATGTACTAAGCCATTTACTAGTAAGCCTCCTAAATAGTGATACAAGGGAAGTTTTATTAACCATACTTTAGGAGGAAACTGAGGCATACAGTGGCTAAATAATGCTTACCAGAAATTATAATTTCAGAGACCATCTCTTAACTATGCTATACTAACTTCTATATATGGGGTTTAGAAAACAATATATAAATAAAATACATGAAAATATGATCATCCTTAATCTGAACAGAGCAAAAGTCACCGACAATAGGCTTTAACTTTTTTATGAAAAAAGAATTCACATATTTTAATACCTGAAACATATCGGTGTTGCTGTCATGAGTATATTCAACCACCACTGTCTGGGCCCGAGATAATGTATATGATATGCTATGCTGGTCCTTGTTGCTTATTGCCTAAGAAAGAAAAGATTAATAGCAAAACTAGTGGGCAGGTCAATCAAATCAGATTTTTTAAAAAAGGGTAACCTATCAATATGACATATTTTACCCCCTCACCCTCTCCCCCCCCTCGACAATTTAAGTTAGAGATTAATAACTCTTGCATAACCTCAGCTGTGACAGTAGTTTCTCAGGTTCAGTAGGGTATAGAAGAATACTCTGAAGTAGTTATAGAGTAAGAATACAGTTTCATTGTATAAAAAGAATAAAATTGAGTCTCCCTTGTATTTTAAATTATAAAGTAATCAAAATCAAATTCCATGTAGAATCTGTAAACAGTACTCAGTACTGCTCTGATAAGAAATATAAAATCCTGTAAGATAAGAGGAATTTTATTTTTAAAGTAACTCTAAGAGTTATAATGCTAACCAATAAGGAGAGTTAACTGGTTTACTTAACCATTCTGTGACTACAGATGACAAATATTTGCCATATGCTGGGCTAGATACAGAGAGATTCATAGAATGATTAAACATTACCAAAGGAAATGGATATAAAGCTTACAACTGTACTACTGACTTATCCCAAACAAAAAACACTGCTTAAAAGAACTTTTCAGGCATATTCTATGTATATGAGTTGGAGATAATTTCAGAGTGGGGAAAACCCAAACAAAGGAAGTTGAAACAGGTTGAGTAAGAGGAAAAGAGATACAAAGAATGATTATACATATAGAGGCTAAATGGAAAAAAAAAGTTTATTAGAGCTTTGGCATTTTAAAATTTTACTTGGTTTCAATTTGTAGCTAATCTGTAATAAACAAAGCCTTAAAATAATAGCTATAAAATTAAATAAGATTGTGAAATTTTCATATACTATACAAAGAGAATAAACAAATACCTGGGTACTAACTACCCAGCTTTATCCAAGTTTAATAATGTCATTTTTGCTTCTGATCTTTTAAAGAAATTAAACTCTACAGATACAATCAAGGCTGTTTGCATGTCCCTTGCCACACTGCCTTTCTTTTTCTTTTTTTAAAATATATTTTTAATGATTTCAGAGAGGAAAGGAGAGGGAGAGAGAGATAGAAACATCAATGATTAGAGAGAATCACTGATTGGCTGCTTCCTGCATGCTCCCTAATGGGGATTGGGCCCGCAACCCGGGCAATGTGCCCTTGACTGGAATAGAACCCAGGACCCTTTAGTCTGCAGGCCAACACTTTATCGACTGAGCCAGATCAGCTAGGGCTCCCTTTTTTATAGCAGTATCCAACCTCAAGAATGCAGCATAGATCATTCCCATGCATGTGGTTCTTTTTTACTATACATTTATGTATTCATAAATATTGTATAATTGTTTTATAGGTTTAAAAACTTACAATTGCTTTACCTCAGCATTAAACAACTGGCTAATCAATCACAGAATTGCTCAGTATTTTGGAAGTTCTTAATGGCTAAAGAGATTTAAAAACAGAGGTTTTTGTGTACTTTGAGATTGTAATCCCTGTGTACTTTTTTTTTAGCTATTAAACCTACTCTTAGATTCAGAACAAGAACTATGTTAAGTTCTCACTGGACCGGAAGGCAGGGTTTAACCATTCATCCCAGATGACTGCCAGACTAACCAGTTTTCTTCATGACCTCATACGACAGCCCTCTAAAATTGAACTAGTAAAGAGTCCATCTTTTATCCCTAAAATTCTTGTTGTCCAGTAAAGATGAGAAGGAGCTAACAATGAAAACATGAGAAGTATGACAGTTAAAAATGCAAAGAAAAAATACAGAATAGAATATTATAGATGTAGGAACTAGAAATATTTTCCCATGATAATTGCCCTTAACCAGAGGTCATATCAGCTGTGTAAGGGGCATCTGGAAATACGTAGATGTATTTTTGGGCTGTTACAATGATTTGTGGGCTTAAAAGTTATTGTCCTGCAATATATGATACAGTCCTGAACAAAGAATAATTGGCACATCCAAAATGCCAAAGCACTCCAGTGGGGAAATACTGAAAAGAAGCTCCTCTGATTAGATCAATAAGTTGTTCAACTTCCACCACCTGCTTATTAGCACATCCGTTCTCTTCAAGGAGCAAAAAGAAACACCTAAAAGAAACTATCTCTTTTCTACATTCACTGGTTCTCAAATAGTAATAGAGGAGGCCTAGCAAAGGCATGAGGACTGTTTTAGACACCACACTGACTATAAAACAAAGCCAAAAATCCGACTAACTCCAGGGACTGGAGCTATGACCTAAAACAAGGCATCATATACCTAATTCTCTGTCTCTTGTTATTTAACTTACAAAGATATACCTCAGATGGTATAATATTGGTGTACATCCTGAGGATCCTTGGCTAAAGATATAGATACTTCAATAAGTCAAGGTTCTCTTTAATTTTTATTCACTCATCATAGTATCAAGTTCAGTCTGTGTTAAACAACTGGAAATGTAAAAATTTTATAGGAAACTAGAGGCCCGATGCACCAAGATTCGTGCAAGAATGGGACTTCCTTCCCCTGGCTGCCAGCACGGCCTTCACTCCAGCTGGAGCCGCCTTTCCTTCTTCCCATGCTGCCCAGAGGCCCGCAGCGGCTGGGGCAGTGCTGAACACCTGCGTCGTTGCCATGGAGACGATTCAAGCATCCTACTCCGGCTGCTCGACGCCTGTGTATGCAAATTAACCTGATATCTTTGTTGGGTTAATTTGCATACTCACTCCTGATTGGCTGGTGGACGTCGTGAAGGTACGGTCAATTTGCATCTTTCTCTTTTATTAGTGTAGATGTGGAGATCTAAAATTCCCCCTAATTGTCTATCACTCTAGGCAAAGTCCAAGTGTCCTGAAATGGTGGCCCAGGTTCTGGAGATTTTGGTAGGGAAATAAAAAGGGGCTAAAAGCATTAGGCAAATAGATAGAGACATTATACTGTAGATAAGGTTGAGTATTTGCTTTTTCATAGCTTTGGTTCAATTTAATAATTATGGATGTCTATTTTTTTCAAGACACTATGCTAAAACCTATGAAGGTCATAAAACAAAACTATAAATAAACAAAAGAGCATCTATAGAATATTTGAGAAAAACCTTTAATTTAAAAAATTGCCTCATCCAGCCCAGCTAGTGTGGCTCAGTGGTTGAGCATCGATCCATGAACCAGGAGGTCACGGTTCAATCCCAGTCGGGGCACATGTGGGCTTGATCCCCAGTAGGGGGCATGCAGAAGGCAGCCAATTAATGATTCTCTCTCATCATTAATGTTTTGATTTCTTTCTCCCTCTCTAAATTTGCCTCATCTAAACATGCTTCTAGTACCTGAATACACTTCTTCTATACTACATTCCTTGCCAAGCCTAGGCCAGGGCCCTTTAAGTAACAGCAGGAACACCCTACTTCTCAGGGCTGACAGCTGCACAATTCTAAATATTAGATAAAGCCCTAAACCCACCCCTGCCCTGGTTAAGAGATGTTTCTTTCTAATTTCCACCTACTGATCTTCCATTTGCCATTTAAAAAAAAGTTGATGCCCTTTCATATGGCAGCCCGTAAAATATCATGTCTCCAACATGTGTTCTCCCATCCAAACAAAAGGAAACTTCTGGTATAGAATATGAAGGGAATGCTAGAGAATGTAAACTACATGTACAACGAGTCTTTCAACTTCTCCAAGTTAATTCACAGTTTTTGTTTTGTTTTTTACCTTTGCAGCCTGAGGAGTACAAGCAATATGCACAGTGCTGGGCTTCACCCCATTTGCCTTAGGTCTTTTAAACAAAGCAAACCTACTTTTCCTTCTTCCTCTGTCGCCGTTTGGGAGGGACCCATTATACCTGGTTAGGGGAGAAAAAGATTAGGCAATCTCTTGTAAGAACCATACAATTCTAACAAATGTGTTACTACTTTGCCTTATAGGATCAATCCCCAATTATCTATTAGCACAATGTAAGTATCTGAAATTCTTTTTAGCAATTGCTGATCCCCAGTTGCCTGAGTATAAAACAAAATGAGACTCCTCCTGGCCATGTTCTAAGTCACACAGAACTACTGTTTGTATTATACATATAAAGCTAGAATTTGGATTGTGGTATTTGTCATTCTTTTTTTCATTATTACTTTAAGTTACCTATATTTTTCTTCAAAGAGGTGATTAGTGGCATATCTGACTCCTCATGACTCATTCTATTTTTTTCTAAAGGTTAATGTTTGCATGTGCTAATCTAACCTTTAAAAATACAATATAAATTGTTTAAAATAGAATCACCTTTAATTGTGAACCAAACACTTTAAATAGCTGAACTTTTGAAATATGGTATTTTTAGGCTTGTTTGTTAAGTCTCAGCCACTTGAACATACACATATATATTCACATTATGTTGGCAAAACCTGTCCAACTGAGATGCCTGCTAAGCAGCAGTTAAACATACTTTTGTTGTTCAGATATTATGACCATTTCTTCATGATAAGATACATATATGTTCTGTAGGTAAGCAAGTAAGCAAGGACTGAACTACTAGGGAAAAAGTTCAAAACAAAACATCTGGGTGTTTACTATGTAGTAGGAACTCTTTGGTTCTACCCCATACATCACCTCACTTAATCCATCCTCATAAAAAACTCTGAGACTGGTATCACTCTCCACTTTTACAGGTTAGGAATTAAGTTATTCCTCAGAGGAATGAAGTTCCTCAGAGACTCAAAGGAATTAAGATATTTTTTGAAGGTCACACACATACACTGGCAAAGCTAGAATTTGGATCCAGGTGTTGGCCATGCTTTTTTTCATTCTTTACTGCTTCATTATGGCATAAGCAGTAGCTTAATAATAATTTCTCTTCATTCACTTTCCCCCTTCCACCTCGAAATCATGGTCAATCTTGGGGGAAATGAGGCAAGGAATAGACAGTCTTGAGGTTGGAGGAGAATGTGATTGTAAAATGGCCTACATTAGTGGTTGACAAGGAGAAGGGAATTTACTCAAAAGCTGCCATATATAAAAATTGTACTGACTTTTAAAAAATACATATATTTTTATTGATTTCAGAGAGGAAGGGAGAGGGAGAGAGATAGAAACATCAATGATGAGAGAGAATCATTGATCAGCTGTCTCCTGCATGCCCCTACTGGGGATCGAGCCTGCAACCCGAGCATATGTCCTTGACCGGAATCAAACCCGGGACCCTTCAGTCCACAGGCCGATGCTCTATCCAGTTAGGGCTGTACTGACTCTTTATAAAAAAAACTAGAGGCCCAGTGCATGAAATTTGTGTGGGGGTAGGGATGGGGGGGGGGAGTTGTGTGTGACCCTCAGCCCAGCCTGCACCCTCTCCAATCTGGGACTCCTTGAGGGATGTCTGACTGCCTGTTTAGGCCCGATCCCGGGCAGTCA
The DNA here is from genome assembly GCF_963455305.1 of Plecotus auritus. NCBI lineage: Eukaryota > Metazoa > Chordata > Mammalia > Chiroptera > Vespertilionidae > Plecotus > Plecotus auritus. The sequence continues at coordinate 136,768,724 of NC_137782.1, read as the reverse complement.
GACATTCCTCTCACAATCCAGGACTGCTGGCTCTGAACCACTCGCCTGCCTGCCTGATTGCCCCTAACTGCTTCTGCATGCCAGCCTGATCAACCCCTAACCACTCCCCTGCCAGCCTGATCGATGTCCAATTGCTCCCCTGCCGGCCTGATTGCCCCTAACTGCCCTCCCCTGCTGGCCTGATTGCCCCTAACTGCCCTCCCTTGCCAGCCTGGTCACCCCTAACTACCCTCCCCCGCCAGCCTAGTTGCCCCCAACTGCCCTCCCCGGCCGGCCCGATTGCCCCTAACAGCCCTCCCCTGCCGGCCTGGTCACCCCTAACTGCCCTCCTCTGCCGGCCCAGTTATCCTTAACTGCCCTCCCCAGCCGGCCTGGTAACCCTTAACTGCCCTCCCTGCAGGCCTGATCGCCCCCAACTGCCCTCCCTTTAAGGCCTTGTCCCTCCCAACTGCCCTCCCCTGCCAACCATCTTGTGGTGGCCATCTTGTGTACACAAGGGGGCGACCATCTTTGACCACATGGGGACAGCCATCTTGTGTATTGGAGTGATGGTCAATTTGCATATTACCTCTTTATTATACAGCATTGTAAAAAATTATAAAGTCAGCCAAAGCAAATTTTTCTAAAACAAGGAATAGGAAAGACAAATGGAATGATTATGTGACTCTAGACAAATACATTTTTCATTTCATCTTTAAGAAGCTCTGTCCTTTCTGGGGATGAGGGTGAGGCAAAGTTTATGCAGTATTTGTACCCTTATAAGTGATAGCATAAAACTGACAATTAAAAGAGTCTCCTGATTTGGTAATATTAACCTGTATCTTTAAGTCCTTTCTAGAAATAGGTAGGGTATAAATTCTAAAAAAATACTTTTAAAGTTACTATATATTATTTAATTTTATGTCATCAGATGGGGAAACCTTACCCTAAGACAATGAGTTCACCATATTTTACTGGTGCTTTGGATGGATGATTTTCTTGATCAGGAGAAAACATGAGCTTGGCTGTCGTCTTTCTCAAATCTTTGTTCACTGATCAGGAGCCTTGGGACACCTTTTGCATTATTTCCTAGAGGGGAAAAGTTTTCATTAATAATATGAACAATAAATTTCAGTTTAAATAATGTTATTTTCCAGCTGACTTTGTGAATACAGTATTATGCAAATTATCAGATAATATTCAAAGTATGAAACATTTCCCCCAATAATGGCTATATTTTGATACAACTGTTTAAATAGATTAAAATGTACATTTGGGGACTTCCACCTCCAGGAAGATGGAATAGACATATTTTCCCCTATTATTTCCACTAAATACAACTAAAAACCCTGGACATTAAATATAAAACATAAGAAGAGCCTAGCCAGCATGGTTCAGTGGTTGAATGTTGACCTATGAATCAAGAGGTCACAGTTCAATTCCTGGTCAGGGCACATGCCTAGATTGCAGGCTCAATCCCCAGTTTGCGGCGTGCAGGAGGCAGCCAATCAATGATTCTATCTCATCATTGATGTTTCTCTCTCTCCCTCTTCCTCCCTCTCTGAAATCGATAAAAATATATTTAAAACAAACAAACAAACATAAGAAGATTCTGAAAAGCAGAGAGAAGGCAGACCAGCTAGGAACCTCAGGGTCCAAGGAATGACACAGTGGTGAGTTACCTGGGTTTTCTTTTTGCCAAATATATCCCAGATTTGGAGCTGAAGAATCCAGCAACCTGAAATGCCAACTAGCAGATTAAAAAAAAAAAAAAAAAAAAAAAAAAAGTCCCAACAAAAGCCTAGTCTCTCTTGTCAAAAAACAAAAACAAGAAAGGAGCAGCCTTAGCAAGACTGAAAACTTTTACAATAGCCACTCTCCTGCAGCCAAACACCACAGAAAACTGTGGTTCTACCTCTACCCACAGCACCAATAGCTGAGTGGGAGCCTAGACTTTGACCTCATGAGGCCATAATGAGAAGGCCCATCTTCCTAATCGCTGTCAGGGCAGGCCAAGTAGGGAGCCAGGACTTGCACCCCTGAGGGTTGGTAACATGCCCCCACTTCTACCCTAGCAGTGCCCTGGGAGACTACATGGGGAGACTTCCACCCTTACCCAGCAGTAATAATAAGGATCTCCTTTCCCTGGGTGTCAATGGAGGCTGAGTAGAGAATCTCGACTTCTATGTCCACCTAGCAGTAAAAAGGAGGTACTTCTTATTCTCCTACCAAAGTAGTGTCAGGAAAAATCAGTGGAAATGGAGGTTTAGGTAATATCCTGAGTCTTACAACATAATATGAAAACGTCCAGGTTTCAATAGAAAATCACTCATTATATTAAGAACTGAAATATTTAAAACCATGCAAATTATAAGATGACAGAGATGTTAGAATTACTTGATAAAGATTTTAAACCAACCATGATAAAAAATTTTCAATAAGCAATTACAAACATGTTTGGACAAGTGGAAAAAAAAAAAATCTCAGCAAAGAAAAGCTCCCTGGACGGTCTCAACAGCAGAATGGAAAGGACACAGTAAAGAATCAGAATAGAGGAAAAATAAACCGAAGAAACAAAACAACAAAAACAGCCTCATGGACCCGTAGGATTACAGCAAAAGATCTAATATTTGTATCACTGGAACCCAGAAAGAGAGGAGAAAAAGTGAAGTTGAAAATGTACTCAAAGAAATAATGACTGAAAATTGACAAATTTGGAAAGAGAAACAAAACTATAGATTCAAGAAGCTGCATAAACCCTATGCAGGATAAACCTGAAGAAATCCATGCCAAGACACATCATAATTAAACTTCTGAAAACCAAGGGCAAAGAAAATATTTTGAAGGCAGCCTGAGAGAAACTATACCTTATCTATGGGGAAAAAGCAATTAGAATGACAGGGGATTTCTCACCCAAAATTATACAAACCAGAAGAAAATGGCATATTGTTTTCAGGTGTTGAAAGAAAAGAACTGTCAACCCAGAATCCTACAGCCAGCAAAACAAGGGGAAATCAAGACATTCTCAGAGGAGGGAAAATTAGGAGAATTTATCACCAGCATATCTACTCTAATAGGATGACTAAAAGAAATTCTGAAAGCAGAACATAAATGATAAAAAGAAAGAACCTTAGAACATCAGAAAGGAAGAAAGAATATGGTAAGTAAAACTATGGTAAATACAATAAGCTTTCCTTTTCTTGAATTTTCTGCATTATGCCTGAAGGTCAAAGCAAAAATTAATAACACTGTCTCATGTGGTTCCAAATTTCTATAAAGGAAATATTTAAGGCAATTACTACTATATATTGTACTCCTGGCCATTTATCCTAGAGAAACAGACTTATGTTCATACAAAACCTATACACAAATGTTTATAGCAGCTTTATTCATATTATGTGGACTAGTACTCAGCAATAAAAAGGAAATAAACTACTGGTAGATGAAACGACATGGATGACTCTCTAGGGCCGTGGTCGGCAAACTGCGGCTCGCAAGCCACATGCGGCTCTTTGGCCCCTTGAGTGTGGCTCTTCCACAAAATACCACCGTCTGGGCAAGTCTATTTTGAAGAAGTGGCCTTAGAAGAAGTTTAAGTTTAAAAAATTTGGCTCTCAAAAGAAATTTCAATCGTTGTATTGTTGATATTTGGCTCTGTTGACTAATGAGTTTGCCGACCACTGCTCTAGGGAATTATGCTGAATAAAAAAAGCTAATAACCTCCAAAAGTTACATAAATGATTCCACTTATATAACGTTCTGGAAATGACAAAAGTATTGAAATGAAAACAGATTAGTTGTTGCCAGGAGTTAAGGAGGGAGCAGGAGTGGAAGGTGAGTGGGAGGTAAGTGGGTGTGGCTACAAAGGACAATAGGAAGGATTCCTGTGGTGAAGAGTCCTTTATCAATATCAATCTTCTGGTTGTGATATTTTACCATGGTTTTGTAAGATATTAACATTGGGGCAAACTGGGTAAAAGGTACACAGAATCTCTGTATTATTTCTTCCAAATGCATGTGAACCTACAATTATCTCAAAATAAAGTTTAACTAAAAAGTATGTATTTGACATAGGTATGGAAAACAAAAGCCTGACACTTTTGATAAGTCAGAAAAATCACTATAATCAACAATCTCCACAATACTCTCATCTCTATTTCATTAGCAGTTTAATGGGACTAGGTATTTCCTGTATCTGTTTCTTTCCCTGGTCTTCCTATTAGCCTTATTACAAAGGTTTCAGAATAAAATTCTTATGCTAATCCATAGAAGTCTCCTGGTTTTGTAATTCCACCAGTAGGTTTCATAGGAAACTCAAAAATGAAAAATACCTACTTGTTTTTTCCTACAGTACAGTAAAATATAGCTGTAAGGTCTGGGGCTGGGAAAGCAGGAACTTTACAAACTTTGCTTTCTAGCCTGCTTTAGCCTGCTTGAATGAGAAAAATAAACTTAAGTTAGCCAGTTTGACCTCTTTTTTATCCCTTATAACCAACTAACATAAACATTTAAACTAGCAATTCAGACAAACATACTACCTTTTATTGTTAGTAAAGTAAAACATGCTTACTAAATTATTTTAAAGTAAAACATACTTAAAAATTTATTTTCTTTTTACTTTATTTTTATTTTTTTTAATCCTCACCCAAGGATATTTTTTCCACTGATTTTTAGAGAGTGGGAGGGAGAGAGAGAAGGGATAGGGAGAGAAAGAGAAACCTTGATGTGAGACACATCGATTGGTTGCCTCCTGCACACATCCCACCAGGGTCAGAGATCAAAACTGCAACTTAGGTGCTTGTCCTTGACTGGGAATGGAACCCTCAACTTTTTGGTGTGTTGGCCGACACTCTAACCACTGAGCAACACAGGCCAGGGCAAGAATTATTTTAAGAAAAACTTCATTCATTCAAACACACTATAAAATCCTCTCATCTTCCCACATGAATTTTAGTAAGAATTAAACTTAAATTTTAATAACACTGCTTCATTTTGATTTGCATTCCTATTTAGAGTTTCTAATTTTAGGAAGTGATGGTTTTTCATTTATAGTAGCAAATAATTTCCTTTATATTACATGGCTAGCAAGTATTCATGTTCTAGTTCTAGCTCTCTTTGAACAAAGCAATCTGCTTCCTCATCTCTAAAAATTAAGGGATTAAAGTAGACTGAAGACAATTTTGGAACTAGAAATATATGCGACCATATGGTCCTAAAGTAAGTATTTACAAGTGATGTGCACATAGCGCTATAGATTTAGTCCTATTGCCACTATAGCAAAAGAAACAACTTTTACCTTAGACAAGGAATTAAGAGTAGGGCTGGCATATACCCACTAGAGCCCTTGGCCACATTAGCCAAGAAAAACAATGTATTTCTAAGTATACTTATTCTTGCTCTGATTAGGTCCTTAAACGGCCTGATCTTGGGATCTTTTATCAGTGATATCCAAGTTTCAATCACAGGAATACATTGAAAGCTGGATTCTATTTCTGTACCTAAAAATTGAAAACCTATAGTAAAACACTTGGATATTGAATAGTATTGGTTATAATAACCAATTGGTTAAAATAACCCAATTTAAAAGGCATATAATCAATATACATATAACTGGCAGTTTTAAACTACGAATAAAATGTGCCTTGATAGCTATTTCTCCTTGAATCTTTTATTGCAGGTTCTAATACACACTGACAGGTGACTGTTATAAAGAAGTTTGAATCTCTGTATTTTGAAGAAAGATGCTCTTCACATTGGTGTGGAATCTTTAACAAAGTCCAATAGCTAGATATTGCTCTAGCACTCACTCTCTTTATACACTGAGTGGTCAGATTATGATGATCTCTGAACGCATAATAATCTGGCCACTCATTGTATATCCTATATAATAAAAGACTAATATGCAAATTGTCCCCTCGACCAGGAGTCTGACCAGCAGGCAGGCTGGCCAACCGCCTATGTCCCCTCCCCCTGGCCAGAATGGCCGGACTCCACCCATGCACGAATTCATGCACACATACACACACACACACACACACACACACACAAAAACACACACACACAGTGAGTGGCCAGATTATTATGCATTCAGAGATCATAATAATCTGGCCACTCAGTGTATATTTCCTATGTTTTAAAATCTGATTGAGATATAGAAATCTCCAAAATCAATTCCTAAAGTAATGCACTTGAGGACTTGAAATGACTATGTGTATCAATCAAATTTATTCTAATGCCTCAATTACTGGCCCCAGCTGTTAGTATTCAATTAAGTTAGTTGATCAGACCCCCACCTCTATACTTAGTTCCATTACGATGTGATCCAGCATAAAGAACGTGAAATAGCACCATTAATTCTAACCGAAACTGAGGAAAAATGTTAGAGAAAATCTTCCTAAGATAACAAGGCTGTTTTCTATATAATATCTGTTACTTAGAAGCTTTACTTGATCCTTGAAAATTAAGTATGTTGCTCTATCAGCAGGAACCTTCACAAGTTAAACAAAATTTTTTTAAAGAAGTATATTCTGGAATGGTGTTATTTTCTGTGTGTGGAGGAAAAACATGAAAAGTTAGCCATAAAATATATATATTAATTTGAAATAGTCTCATTAATTTGACTAATGCAACATTCTTTTGTAAAAAGTGTATTTTTATTGATTTCAGAGAGAAAGGGAGAGGGAGAGAGAGACAGAAACAATGATGAGAAAGAATCATTGATTGGCTGCCTCCTGCACATCCCACACTGGGGATTGAGCCTGCAACCCAGGCATGTGCCCTGTCCAGGAATCAAACCATGACTTCCTGGTTCACAGGTCAATGCTCAACCACTGAGCTACACTGGCCGGGCTGGCTAATGCGACATTCTAATCATTTGCTCTTAAAGGCCAGTGAACTACAATTATTTTCATATCAAGTTTTCCCCAAGGAAAGACTTTTTATAATATAGTAGAGGCCTGATGCACGAAATTCATGCATTTGGGTGGGGGGTCCTTCAGCCCGGCCTGCACCCTATCGCAGTCCAGAAGCCCTGTGATTGTGGGGCCCCCGACCAATCGCATCGCACCTGCCTTGGCGGCGGCAGTCAGTGCTGGCTTGATGCGGCACCCGCGACCCAGGAGGGACCTAGAGGTCAGCAGTTCAGCCCACTCGCCAGTCCCCGCCCACCCAAGCCCTGGCGTTCGGTTGTCTGTTCGGTCATTTTGGACGTTACGGACCCTGGCTCTTTATATATTAGGATGTCTGTTTCACATAAAGGAAAACTGGGAAATCAATCTTTGTCCAAATTTCTCCCTCAACATAACACATTTTCTTTTATTTACATTGCACACAGCCTTTTGCTTACTACCTACTAAACACAAGCACAAAATTCCTTCCCTGAAAAAATAAAAAACTAAACAAATATTAAACAAGGGACAAACAGACCTTATGTAGATATTTACATTCATCTTTAACACTTCTATTTTTGGTGGGCAAGTGAGTAGGAACAAAGAGGTGTTGAGAAAAAAAAATGTAAATATTTTAGGAAATGTTATGATGCTTTATGGTGAAAAATATAATGTGGATTGCATATATTATCTCTGATGAAACAGATTTCGATCTATACTAGAGGTCCTTTGTACTTGATTTCAAAAAGACGACTCAAACAGAAAGAACTGTTTTGGTATATCTGTAGTGAAGCCATTTTATGAAACCAATTTAGCTGATGATTGAAGGGAGTTAAATTTATAGCAGCTTATTGATAACAGTGAAAAATTAATCACCTTCTTCCTTCTTTCACAATTAGCAGGATTAATAAGCAGCAGCTTTCCATAAAAGGAGAGAAGGGATAACAGAAACAATAGTGTCAGAAGTAGGATTATGAGGTTATTACTTTTGTCAGTGTTTTTAGCTTTTTCAACACAGCAGTGAAGGAAGTAAAGTCCACCCTCCTATTCCCATGATACAAGGCACTCCCTGGGTAAACTCCCAGCCTCCCCCTTAGGGTAGTCAAATGACATGCTAGTCAAGACTTTCCTACTAATTAACAGGGCTATTGTGAAATTCTATCACCTACAAGGATAACTTATTTTCATCCTGATAGGAAAGCAATTAACATCTCTCCTACCTAAAGACAGTATTTGTTCCTCTAAACTAGGGTTTCTCAACCTTGGCACTACTAATATTTCGACATTGTGAGGAGCTGGCTTGTGATTATAGGAAGTTCAGCAGTACTACTGGCCTTTATGCCCCAGAGATGCCAATAGCATCTCTAGTTGTGATCATCAAAAATATGTCATATGAAACTGTACACCTGAAAGCTATATAATTTTATTAACCAACTAGAGGCCCGGTGCATGGATTTGTGCACTGGTGAAGTCCCTCAGACTGGCCTGCAGGGATCGGGCCAAAACCGGCTCTCCGACATCCCCCAAGGGGTCTCGGATTGCAAGAGGGCGCAGGCCAGGCTGAGGGACCCCATCAGTGCACGAATCTGTGCACCGGGCCTCTAGTATGCATGTAAGATCTTTGGTTAATCTCTTCCCGCCTTCCCTCTGAGATTCATCAGTCTGTTCCATGTTTCCATGCCTGTGGTTTCCGCTCCTGTGTTGAGCGTCTGCCCCCTGGTGGTCAGTGCATGTCATAGCTACTGGTCGGCCAGTTGAACGGTCAGCCGGTCACTTAGGCTTTTATATATATACTAGAGGCCCGGTGCATGAAATTCGTGCACGGGGGTGTGTGTCCCTCAGCCCAGCCTGTACCCTCTCCAATCTGGGACCCCTCGAGAAATGTCCGACTGCCCATTTAAGATTACTCTTTTATGCAGCTGGACATCCCTCTCACAATCCAGGACTGCTGGCTCCCCACTGCTCGCTTGCCTGCCTTCCTGATTGCCCCTAACCGCTTCTGCCTGCCAGCCTGATCACCCCCTAACCACTCCCCTACCAGCCTGATTGACGCCTAACTGCTCCCCTGCCAGCCTGTTTGCCCCTAACTGCCCTCCCCTGCAAGCCTGGTCACCCCTAACTGCCCTCCACTGCAGGCCTGGTGCCCCCCAACTGCTCTCCCCTGCAGGCCCGGGTCCCCCCCAACTGCCTTTCCCTGCAGTCCTGGTCGCCCCCAACTTCCCTCCTCTGCCGGCTTGGTCACCCCTAACTGCCCTCCCCTGCAGGCTTGATCGCCCCCAACTGCCCTCCCTTGCAGGCCTGGTCCCTCCCAACTGCCCTCCCTTGCTAGCCATCTTCTGGTGGCCATCTTGTGTCCACATGGGGGCAGGATCTTTGACCACATGGGGGCAGCCATCTTGTGTGTTGGAGTGATGGTCAATCTGCATATTACTCTTTTATTAGATAGGATAGAGGCCTGGTGCATGGGTGGGGGCCACTGGTTTGCCCTGAAGGGTGTCCCGGATCAGGGTGGGGGTTCCCTTGGGGTGTGAGGTGGCCTGGGCGAGGGGCCTGTGGTGATTTGCAGGCCGGCCAAGCCCCCTGGCAACCCAAGTGGAGGCCCTGGTATCTGGGATTTCTTTATCTTCTACAATTGAAACTTTATAGCCTGGAGCGGAGCCAAGCCTTCTGCTTGCTCCGTGGAGGCAGCCATTTTTGGGGGGGATTTATGTATCTTCTATAATTGAAACTTTGTAGCCTTAAGCGGAGGCCTGGGCTGGCCAGGGTGTGCGGAAAGCTTGGCTTCCTCCATCGCCGGGGGCAACCCTAGCCTCCTGCTCTTTCCAGCTCTGTGGCTGCCGCCATTTCTGTTTGGGTTTATGTATCTTCTATCATTGAAACTTTGTAGCCTTGAGTGGAGGCCTAGGCCGGCAAGGGCAGGCGGAAAGCTTGGCTTCCTCCATTGCCAGGGAAACCCAAGCCTCCCTCCTGCTCTTTGTGGCCGTAGCCATCTTGGTTGGGTTTATTTGCATATTCACTCCTGATTGGCTTGTGGGCATGGCTTTTGGGTGTAGCGGAGTGATGGTTAATTTGCATATTACTCTTTTATTATATAGGATAGATGTCACCCCAACAAACAGTAAAAAAAATAGTTTCACCTTCCCTTCATCCTATGAGAATCACTGCTCTAAATCTCAAATTGGGGATGACAATTTGTTTTTAGGAAGGGAATCTGCCCCATTTTTGGCACAATGCTTGCCGCATACTAAGGTATTTAACAAACGTTTTCTTACTAACATCATCTACTGATGTCTTAAAGGGCTATTAACCCTGTGTCAGTAAAGGCAATGGCTTTAAACGTAGCTGCAATTTCAGTATTTCATTATAACTAATAGGAGTGGCTGGGAGAGAGAATTGGATCTATCATCATACCACGATGGTGGTTAATTATTAACATTTCTATGCATTTAGATATTTTAATAATGAAACAACCTCTCTTAAGTGAAGGAAAGGGACTGCAGCTGGAGTGACTGTAGCAGTAGCTATAAGGCCAGTGCGGGGTAGTCTGACGTTTAGAGAAGTGTTAACCTTTGGAGGCCAGATAAGGAAATACCTTCTTGACCTAGGGGACCCATGTCTAGAAAAATTAAAAAGGGGTGTCAATCTGAATCAATCTTGGATAGAGGTCTATAGTGTACTTGCACAGAATGTTATTGAGCAAAATGATTTCACATACGATTATTTTATTTGACTCTTACAATAGCTCTGTGAATTAGTCGGAAAGTCTTATTAACTCAATTTTCCAGATAAAGGAACAAAGTGTGTCAGTCAGAAAGGCCAGTGGCTAGTTCAAGGCCAAACAGGTAATATCTGGCAGAGCTAGAACTAAATCCCACATATTGATTCAGCATACATTAACTCATTTAATTCTATCACAACTACATCAAATATAATTATTATCTTGCTCCTAGAAGTAGTCTGGGTATTCTGATATCACTAATCACACCCTAGACAAGGTTGGGTGGGGCTGATTCCATACTAAGAAGAAGAGACCCTATTAAGGGACTATTTAGGAGAGAGACTAGAAATAGGAAGTACATCTGTGTAAAATAAACCCTAATCAAGTTATACTCCAGCATAGACTAGTAACAACTATTTAACTACTAGTATGACTAGTGCTTTTTGAGATTATTTGAACCTTTGTCACTTCCTCAATGTTCTTTGTATTTGTCAACCCTGTTTCCTGATAGTGACCAATAATGAAAACTTCAGTAAATGAAGTGGACTTTGCATGTTCATTTAAAAAATGGGGAAGGGAGAAAGGAACCCAAGAGGAAAAGCAGGGCATTACACTAAGGCAAATTCCTGGGTACCAACAGGAAGAAACACCTATTAGAATTGAGTCCAGACAGTCTAGGAACAGAAGGCTTCATGTACTCCCTGCGAAGTAACAGCCAAGACAAAACTACAGAGCGTTGTTTAATGGGGGTTTAAATACAACTGCACCACCCTACCCCAAAATGATCACTAATTCCCCACATCTAGAAAGTGTATTTTAAAAGACACAACAAAGGATTAGAACATGTTTATTTTTCCTAAAATGATGATATGCTTCTCAGAAAGCAGAACTAGAAATTCCCCTTGGTTTAACCATTAAAACCTTGAAACAAAACTCTGCAGAAAACACCAAATTCAGTACGATTAGATGGTTATTTGGAACAAAAACATTGGATAGAAGTGTATTCATGGGAAATTCTATCATTTTTTAAAGTCAGCATCCAACGCTGGCAGTCAACTCATGCTTATGCTACCCTTTTCTCATAGTGGCTAACACTGGGTTCTGTCTCTGTGCCAAGCACTTTACATGTATTAACTGATTTACTTCCCAGAACGACCATGAGACAGAAATTGTTATAAACCTCAGTTTATAGATTAAGAAAACTATAAATTTACAATTCAAACTCTAGCCAACACTCTGGAACTGCTGAAAATATGAGTAGTGGGGAGTGTGAGAGAGAGGAGAGAACTACTTTGAAAAACAAAATTAAACAACAAGAAAATCCCCCAATTCTTTTCCTACTATGTATAAAGTATTAAAGAGCAAAAGATTACATAAATGCTATTGCCCTAACATGGGAATAAAGTTCTGTAATACTAACAATTTTAATCTTCCCAATAACTCAATCAATCATTTAAAGCTGTTTAAAAAGCTCCTTGGATAAAATTTAAACTTGGGAAAAAATGAGTGAAATAAATTTGTTTCCAATCAATTTAAATTGATACCAACTTATGAAATAAAAAGAATGGAACACTGAATCCATGGTCATATTTTTATATCCCAAGAGTAAACCATATTAATTTTATGAGATTATGGGCCCTTCCAAAAAAAATATTGTGTAGTGATTATTTTGGACAGGTAAATTACTCCCAGAAATAGAGTAATATGGGCTTTCTTTAGTCCTTATAAAACAATGACCAAATTATATGGATTAAAAAAAAAAGGCAACAATAATAGCCTCAAAGTGTCTACCCCAAAAGATTTATTAATTATACAGGAGACAACAGTAACTTCACAGTGGGAGAAACCTGGCAGACATCACCTCAACCACTGACCAAGCTTAATATTATCTGTAATGAGACATTTTGATATCATGTATCTTCTATGATGCACTGAAGACACATCAGTTCTGCAGTATGCTGCCAAAAAATGCATAACCCCAATCTAGTCATAAGAATACACCAGACCAACCCAAATTGACAAGTGTTCTACAAATAACTATCAGTACTCATTAAGGGTGCCACGGTCATGAAATATAAGGAAAGACCAAGAAATCCTCAGACTGGAGGAGATTAAGGAGATGCAACAACTACATGGGATCATGAATTGGATATTGGACCAGAAAAAGGACATTAGTGGAAAACTGGTTAAATCTGAATATGGTCTACAGTTCAATACTACAGCTAATAATATTGTACCAATGTTAATTTCCTGGTTTTGATAAATATACTCTGGTTATACAGATTGTGAAGCTGAGTACATTTTATATATATCCTACATAATAAAAGCCTAATATGCTAAGCGTCTGACCGTTTGACCAGTTGTAAGATGCGCACTGACCGGTAGGTTAGCTTGGGGGCAGACACTCCGATTGGTAGGTTAGCTTGCTGCTGATCAGGACTGGGTGAGATGGGCCAGACACGCCCTGGAGCCCTCCTGTGGTCTCTCCCCGGCCCCGATCCATGTTGCACTGGTGGGGTCCCTTGGCCTGGCCTGCGCCCTCTCGCAATCCGGGACCCCTCGGAGGATGTCGACTGTTGGTTTCAGCCTGATCCCCGCAGGCCAGGCTGAGGGACCCCGCCAGTGCACAAATTAAGTACATATATACATACTAGAGGCCCAGCGCATGATTAAATCGTGTGCATGTAGGGTCCCCTAGGCCTAGCCTGCCATCAGGGCCATGTCCGCCACCCCGTAACGCTCCGCCGACACTGCCAGTGCCCCGGCGGGGGGGGGGGAGGGAAGGGGGAAGGGAGTTTGGGACCCCAGATCTACCACGCGCACCAGCGGGACCCCAGACCCCACCGCTGCGGGCCTCACGAGTTCATTTGTGCCTGACTGGTCCCCATTCCTCTCTCCCCTATGTTGAGTGTCTGAGCCATTGGCTGCTCCGAACCATTTGGCTGTTTCCCTTAGTAACAGCTTTTACCTTCTGCCTCAATTCCTCTCCCAGCTCGTGCCCTTCCCCCGTGTGCCACCTCCCCCCGCTGCATGTGCTCCCACCCCTCCCCCCGCAGTGGGAGCACCTCCGCTTGCCACCTGGGGACCCGTGCTGCGCTCCGAGCGCCCATCTCCTGCACCCTCTTCACCATGCAGCCCCGCCCGCCCGCCGCCCACCTTGCTGCGATTGGAGCCTGTAGGCCGCGAGACCGAGAGGTGCTCCATGCACCTCCTGGTGACCGGTCTTTGGTCATTACAGTGTTACGGCCACTGAATATATAGAAGATATGTATACATGTACTTATGTAATGTAAAACAAAAAAAGTATTTCTTAAAAATACCTAATATATATTTAGTTAAGCATACAAAGTATTATAGGTCCTAATAATACTTCATTAATTTATAGTGGTCACTTAAAATTTAATTATTTTTTCAGAGATTCATCTTTATTTTTCAGTATCTAAACAAATGTTATAATCTGTTCTTTGTAGTAACTTCGACACCATGTAGTTAATTCTACTTTTTCTACTGCTCTTAATATATAACAGGCCCTGAAATATAACCAAAGGCCTAAAAAATCATTGCAATTTGTTTAAAGGTTGAATGCTACATAAATATTTGATTCTCAATAGAGGAAAAGATAGCACATCTAAATAAAATAAGATTTAGTATATATAGTCCCTGCTCTTACAGGAACATTAAGTCTTTTATAGTTTCACAATTCCATTATAAGCTCTATTTAAAAGGTATGGGGGGAAATGTAGTCGAAAATTCAAATTACAATTGAATCTCCAATATTGTTTCTAACAGTAAAGTTAGCTACTGACAGGGAAATCACCATAACAAAATAACTATTTCACCGTGGCCCGTGTTTCTCAGTGATTGGAGTGTTGGCCCATGCACCAAAGGATCTTGGGTTCGATTCCTAGTCAAGGGCACGTACCTGGGTTGCAGGTTTGATCCCTGGCCCTGATTGGAGGATGTGCGGGAGGCAACCAATCGATGTGTCTAATATTTCAGTGTTTCTCTGTCTCACCCTCCCTCCCTCTCCCTTCCTTTTACTCTCTCAAAAATTAATAGAAAAGAATATCCTTGGATAAGGATTTAAAAACCCACAAAACAAACAAACAAAAACTTTTTGGCTTGACTGGAGTGACTCAGTTGGTTGAGCATCGTCCCGTGCACCTGCAAGTTCTATTACCAGTCAGGGTGCCTAGGGAAACAACCAATCAATGTTTCTTTCTCATATTCATCTTTCTCTCTCCCTTCCTCACTCTAAGCATGTTCTTGGGTGAGGATTAAAAAAAGAGAATAATAACTATATCTAATCTCACCAATGAACAGAAGTTTCCTCTTATGCGAGTTCTAGTTTTCTGTTTGGTTCATGAAATGTTCTGAAAAGGAGCAGCTGATCTTTCTTTGACCAAATCATAATGTTTTCTCCATAAAATTTTATAGCAGCAATTTAGAGATATTGTGTGTGGGAGGCTTAGAACATCTATTTTTTAGCAGAATGAATATTTTAAATCACTCAGTATGGTATTCCCATTTAACTCTTTTCATTAGGAAAATGGTACATACATATAGCTTGGATATTTCTATAAATGTTCTCTCTCCACTCTAATTATTGTTGTATTTTCACATTACAAACACTCCAATTAAGTAGTGATCAATTTAAATTATGATTGTAATTTGCAACTTTTCTCTTGTCACTGACAACTTCCGTTTTATACATATACAAAAGAGAGTATTTCCCCCTCACAAATCAATTAGAAAATGGTAAAGAATAAACACACAGTACTGGGCAACATGTCAGTATTCTAGTAAGCAGATTCAGTTTTTCATGAATTTCCTATAGAAAGATTCTATATCTTTTCTTTTAATCAAAATGACTCAGGAAAAAACAACACTGCTGAGAACGATCATTGTTCATTTTTTAGCAGGAAGAGATGGTCCCTCTGCCCCATAAATCACCAGATCTAAAATCATTAAATCTCTTCCCACCATATCAAAACAACAAGATATTCAGGTAGAAACATCACGTAAAATCCTTATAAAGCAAGATTCTCAATATTTTTAAAATTCTTTATATTTTTCCCTCCCTTCTGAAAATGTTTAAATAGTAAACTGCAGTTATCCCAAAGGCCTAGATCTCTTTAAAAGCGACTCAGGAGAAGATTTATGGTTAAAAAAACTAGACTCTGAATAAACTGTTAACGGTTAGCCAAAATACAATGACAGCACCGTCATTCTGGCTACCAGGTTCCAGCAATGTAATTCTCAAATTTAATAATTCAAAAGAAAGCAACAGATAACATTAAGTTCTAAAACATGTAAAAAAGAACAAAACAAAACAAAACAAAAAAAAAAACCCACACCAAATACTGTAGCTTGGATTGGAAAAACATTACAAGGGAAGATTTTCAGTTTTCTGTCGACAGGCAATCAACACCCAGTTATTTTTCTTTTGCTTTCTTTAAGACTAATTATGGAGGTGAGAGTAACAGTGTAAAGCCTGCCTAAATACACAAAAGCCTTAGAACTTGAGATTTATTCAATCTTTTCCCTAAAACGGAAAATGTAATTCATACATTCCACATGTCTAAAACTGAATGTGAAAAAAATGTGAAACAATTAAATATAAATGATCTGATTATGATTCAAATCATTCCTTTTACAAACTTACCTGGAACCTTGAAGCCCTGACAATGTTACACTTAAAATTAAGCCACAGAACACCTACCTCTTTATTCCATCGCTATTACCACAAGCTAGACAAACAACCTTCTCACCAGAGGATAAAATCCAGATAGTATTTAAAGCATCTCCCAATTACACTTGGAATCACACACTGAATAGCTGTCTGCTCAGTGTTCTTTCACTTAAGCATCTCATAATGTGTGTGGGTGAGCCTGTGTTATGCAAAATAGGTAAACACTATATAATTCTAGATTCTATTGGCTGAAGTAAGAATTCACTTCTCTCACCTCCTCCTTAAGGAAGTCTGTGGCCCAAAAGGGAAGAAACGGAAGTAAGCAAGAAGCACAGAAAAAATTCTAACATGGGCTTATTTTCAAGTTATGGAATTAGGTACTTCAAAAGGGGTTCTTAAAAGGCTAACTTAATTAACTATATAAATGCTCTATAAATGTCAGAAGTAGAGCTGAGATACTAAACTACCTTTTCATTATAGTGTAATAGCCTATTTGAATAGATTTAGTATAATAATCTGTTAAAGAACACTCCTTTGAAAAAAACATAGAAGAATCAATATAATTCATGTGAAGAAAGAGTGCCCTTTTAGCACTCAAATACATCAAATATTTTGTTTTATTTTAAAACACTATACAGAATTTACAGGATAAAGAACAGGTAAAAATTCAAACACATTTTCAAGTGATCATGCTTGTTTATTCCCAGCTTTATACTTTAAAATAAACTAAATCAGATTAATTTGCTGCTTATTAACATGGAGGAATGATAGCAGTACCTGGAGGTGAGTTGGGAGTATACAAGCTTCATCAAATAAGCTACCGAAGGTACCATGCTTACTGAACTTAGCTGCTTTTAGATTGTGCTACTTGTAAGCTTCATTTGAGGAGTTATTGCCTACTATTCCAAATGCCCCCATATCTTCTCTTAAGAAATGTGTTTTATTATGGTGAAGGGTTGGAACTAGTTTATTCCTCTACAAAGCCAAACGTGAACTTGCTTTGTGCTTAATTACATTTAAGATAAAAACAAAACACACTTGCTACTTCAAGTCACAAGAATAAATGATAGTTCATACCTGTTCAATAAGTGCATATGTAAACCATCTGTTCAAGTGATTTTCAACCATTTTCATCTTATGGCACACAAACTGATTACAAAATTCTGCAGCACACCAAAAAAATATTGTATATTTTGCTATTAACCAAAAGTTAATAATAGTAATTAACTAGCCTCTTTGCTGCAAAGTGACTTAAAAAAAAATCAGATGCCTATGCCTATACTTGTATACTAGTATGTAAGGATTTCTAGTACCAAGAATTAACCAATCAGATGTAACCTTATTATGTGACATGGTCAATAAGATGCAACTCTATTATATGACCTATATATATTTATGGTTCAGGGAAAAGAGGTCAGTGCCCTGACTAAATAGTCAGGTATTGCATATTTTAAAAATTCTCTGGCACACCGGTTGAAAATTGCTGATCTATACTACCCACTCATTAACTGACACTCAACTTGAGTCTAGGCCGCAGCCTTGGGCAAACTACAGCCCGCGGGCCGGATCCGGCTGTTCTATCCGGTTCTCTTGCTCTCCCCTCCGCTCCTTTACTTTGAATTTATATTAGTTTACACAAACACTCCATCCATGCTTTTGTTCCGGCCCTCTGTTCCAGTTTAAGAACCCATTGTGGCCCTCGAGTCAAAAAGTTTGCCCACCCCTGGTCTAGGGCCTATATTCTCTTTCTCTCTTTTTTTAAATCCTCACCCGAGGATATTTTTCCATTAATTTTTCGAGAGTGGAAGAGAAAAAGAGATAGAGAGAAATATCAATGTGAGAGAAACACATCGATTGGTTGCCTCCTGCACGTGCCCCGATCAGGGCCTGGGCCAGGGAGGAGCCTGCAACCAAGGTATGTGCCCTTGACTGGAATCGAACCTGGGACCCTTCGGTCCACAGGCCAATGCTCTGTCCACTGAGCCAAATGGCTAGGGCAGGGCCAATATTCTCTTATATAAAAACACTTTTGTTGGTCCTAAGTCATTAATAATACCTTGTCACCTAACACCTTGGCACAAGATGAAATGCCCTCTACTTACAGTAGCAAGTTTAATTCTGTTGCTTCCCAGTATTCCACAACTGTGCCACATCCCCTGAATCTGTTTTTCAGTAAATCTGCATGTTTCTTTTGCTTGTTCTGTTGGCAGCAGGCCCATGTAGGTGACATAATCTGCTCAGGTATCCTGCTTTCGTCCAATATAGATACACATCCAGTCCAGGAAACATATCTATACAAATGATCTGGGCATATTCTATCTAAAGATTTTGCTAATTGGTGAGCCTGCCTTGGTCATGTGATTCTAGTCTGATGAAACTGCTCAAGAAGCCGGACATGACAGATCCAATACTCATACTAAGCAGAATGTAGTTGTGACTGACTATGTCGCAACAAAACCCAAGGACTTGCCATTCTTTAGACCAACATATTGACTCTCTTATTAACTGTGGGAGTGTATTTCTTGCTCAACTCCTAGGGCAACCAAGTTATCAACAGCTCTTATGCTATGATCATGAACTACTTTAATGATTAAAAGAGCATTAAGAGTATAAAAATTTCTTATGTATATCAAGCTCTGTGTTTATACAAAATAATCTCCTGAGGAAATATATTTTTCCTAAAGAGCTCTAAGACATTACAAACGAAAATACTCTATATTTTCCAAGTATGATGAACTATTTTTATAGGACAAAGACCCATATTCATAAGGGAGAGAAGGGCTAGAATTAAATTTTTAAGTGTTTCTTTCCCAATCTGAATTCTGATTTTTTTGTAAAGAACTTTATTTTTGCTTTTCACATGTGCCTTATTTACAATGATGTCTGGTTAATAACACCATAAGGACATTTAAATACAGAAACAAAACTTTACTTAGCTTTCTTGGCTTATGGGACAAATGAACCTGAATCTCAATGACCTTTCCCCTACTCTTATTCCATATTTGGCTTGGCTTAAAACTTCCTTGTCTTCATTTACAAAGCCTGAACTTCTGGCAATTATCTCAGTTGAGGTCAGGGACCAATGTTAAACTTCCAATACCCTGAAAATGTTTAAAAATCATTCCAGAAAAACAAAACAAAACAAAACAAAACAAAACAAAACAAAACAAAGTGCACTTACCTCACAATTTCTAGGCCTTTTCAGTTGTTTCTCTTAATCTTTTTCTTATGGTCCTATTTTTCTTCTTATTTAGTTGTAGACTAGGTTTTGATTTCACCAACACAAGTGACCTCCTAGAGCTTGCTTCTTCTCTAACGATCTCTGAATACTTCTAAGGAAGCAATGAAGTACTCATTCCTCACAATCCCTTTGCTTCTAGCCACACCCACAGCAGGTGTGTAAATTATTTCATCCTTTAGTTGCACCTCACTGGTAATACTAAGGTCATGTTCCTCTAAACCGTAAGGCAAACTCACACAGAAGGCATTTGCTATTCTACAATAATTCTTTCCTGAATTATCTACATGTGTCCAGGTTTTTACTTGCCCAACCCACTAACTTCAATCCTTTTGAGGAAAAGGTACATTGCAGCCTAAGATTTTCCAACAAGACCTAATTCTTCCTTGTTGGAGGCAGGAAGAAGAAATAAAAAATCACTGGTTCTACTGTATCATATAAGCACATTTTAAAGCTGGAAAGAACCTTAAAGAATATCCTATTCAACTTGCTTAATTTTCCTTTCAATTCCCTCATTTTATAGATGAGAAAAAAATCTATATCCAGGGAGGGTAAGTTATTTGATGAAGGTCACGGGGCTAAGTAGTAGAGTTAGTTAATAGATCTTTTTGATTTCTTCATTAGTTTCATTATTTTGGAGGCAATACCACAAATGCTAAAGAATAGAGCAGTCAGCCAACAAGTAACTCATATCTCACATTATGTAAGTATTATCATATGAGATGGCCAAATCTTCAACTCTAGCTCTATTCTTTGCTGTGTGTGGTTACAATTCTATATATTTTTAATGTGTTTTTGTTTGTTTGTTTGTTTGTTTGTTTGTTTTTTTTCCAGAAGAAAGAGGGAGAGAGAAATAGAAACATCAATGATGAGAATCATTGATCGGCTGCCTCCTTCATGCCTCTTACTGGGAACTGAGCCTGCAACCAGGGCCTGTGCCCTAACCAGGAATTGAACCATGACCTCTTGGTTCATAGGCTGACACTCAACCACTGAGCTATGCTGGCTGGGCTGTTGTTTCAATTTTATACAATAAAGAGAAAACTGAAAATCAGACAAATAAAAGCAATGATTGGCATATAATGGAGATTTGTTTCTTTCTGCTCACCTGATAGGCCATGCCGCCCTGAATTGGTGGTTCACACTCCCACTTTGTGGAGTTTGCTAACCTAGAAATCGCCTTAACCCAAAGAAAGAAATCTAATACCAAAGTACTGCCACATAGAGAACCTGAATACATACTTCTCCAAAGAGGACATACAGATGACCAACAGACATACAAAGAGGACATACAGATGACCAACAGAGATATGTAAAAATGCTAAAAGTCACTAATGATTAGAGAAATGCAAATTAAAACCACAATGAGATATCACCTTATACCTGTCAGAATGATTATCATCAATAAATCAACAAACAAATGTTGGTGAAGATTTGGAAAAAAGGGAATCCTTGTGCCCTGTTGGTGGGAATGCAGATTGGTACACAAGGATTCCCTTTTCCCCACATCCTCCTGTGGAAAGCAGTATGGAGGGTCCTTCAAAAGTTAAAAATGCAACTTCCTTATGACCCAGTGATTCCATTTCTAAGTAAATATCCAAAGAAACCCAAAACACTAATTCAAAAGAATATATGAACTGCTTTATTCATTGCAGTGTTATTTACAACTAGAGGCCCAGTGCACAAAATTCATGCACTGGTAGGGTTCCTAGCGGCTACCGACTGCTGGCCAGGGCCTCCCTCCTTTCCCCTGGCCAGCCCCGTCCCCCAGTCGAACTCCCAGACAAAGTCCCGTTCAAGGGGACAATTTGCATACTACACTTTTATTAGATAGGATGCCCATCAATAGACAAGTGGGTAAAAACGCTGTGGTACATATTCAATGGAATACTGCTCGGCCATAAAAAAGCATGATATCTCACCATTGACAGTATGGATAGACCTAGAGGGTATTATGCTAAGTGAAATAAGCCAGTCAGAGAAAGACAAATACCATATGATTTCACTTACATATGGAATCTAGAGAACAAAATAAAAAAACAGACTCACAGACACAGAGAACAGACTGATAGTTGCCAGAGGGGAGGGGGGTTGGGAGACTAGGTGAAAACAGTGAAGAGATTAAGTACAAACTGGTAGTTACAAAATAGTCACTGGGATATAAAGAACAGCATAGGGAATATAGTCAATAATATTGTAAAACTACATATGATGCCAGATAGGTACTGGAAAAATTGGGAGAAACACTTTGTAAGTTTATGATTATCTAACTAATATGCTGTACATCTAAAACTAATACAAAATAATATTGAATGTATACTACAATGGAAAAATAAAATTTTTAAAAAGTAAAAAGAAAAGTACTGCCATACATAACCGAAAGAATGAAAAGAAAATTTGCATCTGCCCTGGCTAGTGTGGCTCAGTTGGTTTGAGCATCGTCCCATGCACTGAAAGATTGGGGCTTCGATCCCTGGTCAGGGCACATACCTGGGTTTTGGGTTCGATGTTGGGGTGTATGTGGAAGGCAATGGATCGATATTTCTCTCTCACATTGATGTTTCTCTCTCTCTCTAAAATCAATAAAAAAAATCCTCCGGTGAGTATTAAAAAAATTTGCAAATCATCTGATACAGATATAACTATATTTACATACAAATATATAATGAACCCTCAAAATTAAACAATAAAATATAAATGATGAAATTAAAAACTGGTAAAGGATCTAACAAAGATTTCTCCAAAGGAGAAATACAAATAGCCAATAAATACATGAAAAAATACTCAGCATCATTAGCCATTAGGGAAATGCAAATCAAAACTACAATGAGATATCACTTCACACTCCCTGGGATGGCTATAATAAAAAAGACAGATAATGACAAGTGTTGGCAAGGATGTGGAAAAGTTGGAATCTTGAGGTAGGAAAGTAAAATGGTGTAGTCACTTTGCAAAACAGTTTGGCAGACCCTCAAATGATCAAACATGCAGTTATCATATGATCAGGAATTCCACTCCCAGGTGAAATAAAAACATGTCTACAAAAAGAATTACGCACAAATGTTCACAGTGAACATTAGTCATAAAAGCCAAAAAGTGGTATACCCATACAATGGAATATTACTTGGCAATAAAAAAATAAAATACTGATACATGCTACAACATGGATAAACCTTGAAAACATGCTAAGTAAAAGGACTATATATTTTTATGATTCCATTTATATGAAACTAGAGACCCGGTACACGAAATTGGTGCACAGGTAGGGTCCTTAGGCCTGGCTGGCGATCAGGGCCTTCGTTCTGCGCCACCCCCTGGTTGTCAGCACACATCATAGCAAGCGATCGAACTCCTGGTGGAACTCCTGAGGGGACACTTTGCATATTAGCCTTTTATATATATACATACTAGAGGCCTGTTGCATGAAGAGATTTGTGCAATAGGCCTTCATTCCCTTGGCTTCCAGCACCGGTTTTCCTCCAGCACCTGGGACCCAGGCCTTTGCTCTGGCCGGAGTCTGCCGCCTTTGCTGCAGACTCCCGCCAGAGTCTGCCGCCTTCTTCTTCGCTACAGACTCCGGCTAGAGTCTGCCATCTTCGCTGCAGACTCCAGTTGGAGTCTGCCATCTTTGTCTTCGCTGCTTCGCTGCAGACTCTGGCCAGAGTCTGTCATCTTCGTCTTCACTGCAGACTCCAGAGTCTGCAGTCTTCGTCTGTGCTGTGGCCAGAGTGCCGCTCCTGTAGATCCCTTCGCCCCCTGCCCTCCCTTTCATAGCAGGTGTCCTGCCCCGCCCAGACACTACATGCTGGAGCAGCTGGGCGGCTGCCATCTTTCGCCTTCTAATTTGCATATTCCCTCCTGATTGGCTGGTGGGCGTAGTGGAGTGATGGTTAATTTGCATGTTTCTCTTTTATTAGTGTAGATATAGATATCCAGAATAAGCAAATCCAGAAAATAAGATTAGTGGTTGCCTAGGGTTGGGGTGTGGAAACTGGGGGGATTGGGAAGTGACAGCTAAAGGCTATGGGGTTTCTTTTTCAGGTGATGAAAATGTCCTAAAATTGACCGTGATGATGGTTGCACAACTCTGTGACTATACTAAAAACCACTGTCTGAGTGGTATATAAATTATATCTCAATAAAGCTATTTTAATAAACAAGCATTAACTACATTAAAGAAAAACACCACAACAACAACCTGCCATAAACTCAAGATCATTCACTGGTTGCTAACATACATCTGGAATTCAAATACTAATTTTTTAAAACAAGAGATCAGAAAAACTTATGCAGCTTTAGAACTTACATTAATTCCCACTTCTTCTAGAACCAGAGAAACTGAGAGAAAAGTCATTTGAACATTCACAGGACATATAAGTATTCAAAGAGGTGAAGATTTTTCCAAACCAACTGCTTTTTGTACCGAAATAATAAAATTCACAATTAGGGTTGGAATTTTTAATCTCATATTTTGTTTCAATCTAGCCTTAGTTGTAGACATGAATTTTTGCTTTATGTTTGCCAATATCTTACATCACTTTCAATAAATGCAACTGAGGGGTGTTTTCTCTAACACTAACCAGTTAATCAATTCTCTAGCACCAACTGGGTGTCCAACAATTCAATTCAATTCTGGTACTACCTGGACTTAGCTCAGATCCCACAATTTAAAGGGCTGAGCCCCACAAGACTGCCCCCACTTCAGATGCCAAATGCACGTCCAAGCCACCTTTACTTCTGACAGACTGGCTATAAATTAGGAATTCCCTTGCCCCGCTCATGTTCTGTAATATACTAGTACAGCTCACACAACTCAGAAAAACACTTTACTTATATTTTCCCAGTATATTATAAAGTGAAATATTAGCTTATAGTCCTACTTGGCTAAATAGCTAAAAATAGTTTTAAAAATTAATACTTCTAGTATTAGGAAGAGCCACCCTTCTTCCAATATTCTAGATTTGTACTTTCCATTAAATGTTTATAAACAACAGCAATTATGGGCTTCCCTTGCAGTTTAATTAATTTAGGTATTGTAGCCATTTTCAAACTGAGGGCTGTAGTCTCCCTACTTTTAATTTTGTGCATCTAGTCACTAATAATGTAATTATTAATCCAAATAATATTACTGAGCATTCACTACAATGCCAGAAGCTATAGGAGTATTCAAACTAATGCAAAACGTATGATTTCCTCCACCACCACTTGCTTGCTTACAGTTATGAAAAAAAAAAAGTGTACATCTATCACCCCAATCCAAATCAGTATAGGACAGGTACCATATTAAAGCAAATACTATAGATAATTGTAAGATTCCAAAGAAAAGTGATACTACTTTGGTGGAAGAGGATCCAGGAAAAGCTTCATAGAAGGAGAGGTAGCTGAGTTGGGCCCTGAGAGATAGACTAGATTTTGTTAAGTGTTAGAAACAACATACATAAAGATAAAAAAGGCAAGGGGGAAAAACATTATGTGCTTAGGAAAGGGTAAAGTTAGTAGGTTCCCTCAATAAACTGTTAAGTCTGTGAAAATAAAAAACCATGTCTCTAAGCTCAATGCATATCAGCAAGCACCAAATAAATATCTACACTAATAAAAGAGTAAGATGCAAACTGACCATACCTTCGCAATGCCCACCAGCCAATCAGGAGTATGCAAATTAACCCAACAAAGATGGCGGGTTAATTTGCATATGCAGGCGCCAAGTGGACGCAGGCATTCCACACCCTCCCAGCCACTCAGGGCCTCTGGGCAGCGTGGGAAGGTGGAAAGGCGGCTCCGGCCAGAGCGAAGTCGTTGCTGCCAGCCATGGGAAGGAAGGCCCATTCTTGCACGAATCTTCGTGCATTGGGCCTCTAGTATATATATAGAAGCCTAAGCGACCTTTACAACCGGCCGACCGAACGACCGGTCACTATGACGCGCACTGACCACCAGGGGGCAGACACCCAATGCAAGAGCTGCCCCCCTGGTGGTCAATGCACTCCCACAGCCAACCTCCTGTGGCTGGCCAACCTCCCGCGGTCCCTCCCGCCGCCAGCTGGCCCCGATTGGGACTGGGCAAGACGGCTCTGATCAGCCCTGATTGCCGGCCAGGCTGAGGGACCCCACCCATGCATGAATTCGTGCACTGAGCCTCTAGTGTTTAATAACAGAATGAGAGACAGCTGAAAGGTAAAGAAATGCCTGATATAATGGGTCTTAAGAGCCAGTGAAAAGAGATCAAACTTTTTTCTCTTTTTCCCCCCTGTCCCACTTAAGGGGAAAAATGTTTTAAACAGGACCTCAAAAATTTCCTAAAATTTTATATTTTAACCCATAATGTGACATCCATAATGAGTTGTTTCTTATTTCTTAACTTGTTTTTATGTTATCTTTAATTTTTTGTCCTAAATATGTCTCCTGCCTTTACTGGAGTTTGATTGTAGAGTATACAAGAATATGTTTAAATTTTTACACCTATCTTTGAATTTCATACAGCTTAAAATTCTCAGCTTAAAATTCTCTATTAATATTTTCACTTATTAACATTTGTCAAAATACTCTATGTAAGCTAACATCATTATTTTTCATAATAGAAATAAATAAGATTCTAATTAACATATTATTCTTTCTCTTTGAGACCCTGACTTGGATATAAAATTGCTGATATTTAAATCTATGTTTGGTGGAGTTTTTGTTGTTGTTGTTTGTATACCTTTGACCACAGAGTCTATCACTGTGTTTACTTAGCCAAATTTATCTACAAGGACAAAGAGCAAAGCTTCCTATTCATTCTAGCTAAATCAATTAGGTTATTCATACACTTATTGTACATTTGCCAAAAGTTGTGTGTTTTTTTTTTTATATCAATAAAAAGCAATCTTATAATAAAGCTTTATCTTGTTTTGGGAAAAAAAAGCCAGGGTTCTCAAATTCACTGTGTTACTTTGCAACTCTTGCTTCACTTTCCTTCAACATTGTGTAGGTGGAGGAAAGAAACCAAGACATTCAGAACAAAATGTGAAGTCAAGGGAAATTTTTAGACAGCAATAAATTGTGAAAATGACTTAAACTTACTGTCAGAACAATCTTTCATAGAGAAATATAAATGTAGGCACTTTAGTACACCCTTGACATTCAATGAAAAATACTAGGCTCAGAATACCATAAATTCAGACCTTCTTTGTTCAAACTAATTTGGACTCTTTTTCATATAAATAATACCTCAATAAACGGAAATTAAAATAGGTTTTGTCTAATTGCTATTCTTAATACTTAAAAAGACAAATTCTTAATAATTCCTTCATATATATTGACATAAAAATAGAAGGAGCTATCTAAATGACTATATCAGACTAAAACGTGTCATTTTCTACTTCATTTCATATTTTTGGTGTTAGAAAGGAAGAGTAACCCCATAAGAGGTATCTTTATTTTCCTTTTCAGTAAAAATTGACTTTTCATTTTCAGACTAAAATCTGTCACAGAAATTAATACACAAAGCCTTTGTTAGTGTCCCTCATCTCTTTTTTTTTTTTTTTAAATATATTTTATTGATTTTTTACAGAGAGGAAGGGAGAGGGATAGAGAGCTGGAAACATCGATGAGAGAGAAACATCGATCAGCTGCCTCCTGCACACCTCCTACTGGGGATGTGCCTGCAACCAAGGTACATGCCCTTGACCGGAATCGAACCTGGGACCCTTCAGTCCGCAGGTTCAACGCTCTATCCACTGAGCCAAACCGGTTTCGGCAGCCTCATCTCCTCTTACTCCTCTTACTCCATCTCTCCCCAAGACCCTGAGTATCTAGAATAGAACCTTATATTTCATGATTCTTTATAAGTTTCTTGGTCAAAAAGCCCAGTTTGCTTAAGGCATTAAACAGCCCTTCAAGACACTGCCTTATGTCACAATAACTATCAACAAATTTGATTACACTAACAGGAAAATTAATATTATGGTATTTGTTAAAGTAGCACCAAATTTTATGTTGATATATTCTCCAAGTTCTTCAGAGATGAAAAGTCTTAGCAATTCCCATTTGTATGTTAATTTAAAAGAGTAATTTGGAAGTGAATTCATACAAATTTCAAATTAGCACTAAACACTAAACAATAAACAAAACATACAAACTGCTCTTTCCTAGACAAGTGCTAACCCTTATAATGGAAAAGGAAAACACTATCATGTGTTAAGGACAACTACCTTCTGCTGTCCAGAAAACATTCACCCTTCCTGTGGTATAACAGCATCTTCATTTCCTTTTTGGAAATAGTTTATAGTATATGGTGGAGTTGATTACACCCTCAATCTTGATGGTTGGGCATAAGGCTCAGTCCCAGTCAGAGCCTCACATTCCCTTCCCTACAAGGGGAATGGGCCAATGACATGCAGTGAGACTTGCTGGGCTTCTAGCAAAAGGATCGTCACTCTTTCCAGATACACATTACACTGGGAGGATTTAGGGGCTGAAGGGACTGAAGTTATCTTTTGCTCATGTAGGGCTGAGGAATAAAGCCAAAACTAAGAAAACAGTGCTAAGAAATGTACAGAAATGAAGTCTTGGTAACATTGTTTGAGTCTTGGGTGGAGCCATTCTTAAAGCCACATCTATCCTGGACCAGTTCACACAAACCAATGTCTTTTCCCCACTTAAGCTAGTTTGAGGGGAGTTTTACTGTCAGACTGAAAGAGTCTTACTGATAGAATACTATTATAAGTTATTTGTTTCCATAAGAGTAAGTACACTAGGTCACAGAATTCAGTTCCAGAAAAGGTAAAAACAGATTCTTCCCTCACATGATTCTGGTTTTTCAAATCCACTTTCTGAAGAACTCCTCCCTGCTAAATTCAAATGCTAAAGACTTTATATCTTTTGCCTTAATGTGAAGGGGAAAAAAAAAATATATATATATATATATATATATATATATATATATTGCCACAAATGAGTAAGAATAAAAAAATCAACAGTGGAAAAAAGAAGTAAGTATGGGGTTGGTGAGGGGAGTCATCTACAGAAGCTGTAAATAGTAACCAGATGTTTTTTACTAAAGACCTCAATGAGAGTCAAAAACAAAATCTTCTAAAATTAAGCAGATTCAACTACATACATACTCTAATACAAAGACACTAAAATACTAAAATCAAAGATCTTATTTTAAAAGAAGCTAATAGAATTCAAATTCAAAGGAAAACTCTTTGGGAAATTGAAACATCTTAGACTCTGGACAAATCATTATATAATTTTAAAAGAGGTAATAGTTAAACATATCAAAAATATTTATTTTAGGCACTCTATGTTAATACTGAGCCCTCAAGTCATTCTGAAAATCTTTAGGAAAATAAGACTTAACAGAGTACATAAGTCACACTTAAGAGTAATATAAAAGTAGTACTTCCATTTTCCAGGGATTTTGATGACTTAACGGCTAACAAGAAAGGGAGAATAACAATGAACAAATAATAAAATGGAATTAAGATGTATATCCTTGTGCTTCTCAGATCATACTGAAGTGAGCTTTTACCTACCTATTTTGAGATCTTCATTTTAAATACCAGGTATGCGCACTGTAATGAATTACAAGACTCTTATAACAATGAGACCATTAATATGGAATCTGTCTATGTGCAAGAGGATGAGATAAATTATTAGTTGAAATAAAGTAAAATAGAGTGGTTAAGGGAGTTCTGGAGTCAGACTATGTTTGTCTCCTGGCACTGTCATTTAATAGTTGTGAGACTTGGACCAACTTCAGTAAGGTTCAGTTTCCGTATTTGTAAACCTAAGATAGTAAGTAATAATATTAACATGTATACAGTGCTCATCATAATTGGTGCCAGGCATTTTACAAAGATTTTTACATATTAATTTTTAACTTCCAATGATATTCTTCAGAGATAAACATTATCATCTCTGGTTTAAAAAAATATTTTTAATTGATTTTTTAGAGAGACAGGAAGGGAGAAAGACAGTGAGATAGAAGCAATGATGAGAGGAACATCATCGATTGGCTGCCTGCTGCACATCCACTACTGGGAATTGAGACAGAAACCTAAGATATGCCCTGACCGGGAATCGAACTGGTGACCTGTGGGTTCCTAGGTTGATGCTCAACCACTGAGCAACATGAGCCGGGCTCATCTCTGTTGTTGTTTTTTTAAAATATATTTTTATTGACTTTAGAGAGGAAGGAAGAGGGAGAGATAGAAACATCAATGTGATTGGCTGCCTCCTGCACGCCCCCTACTGGGGATCAAGCCCACAACCCGAGCATGTGCCCTTGACTTGAATCAAACCCGAGACCTTCCAGTCCACCGGCCAACGCTCTATCCACTGAATCAAACCATCTAGGGCCATCTCTGTTTTATAGATGAAGAGATTGCAGCCCAGATCAGTAAATTACCTGAGGTCACACAGCTAATAATTGGTAGGGCTGGCATTTGGGATAGGAATCTGAGAAGTCTTGATTAAGAGTCTATATTTATAATCATTACAGGTGATTACTTTTCACTAATATAAAATTACCTACCTCAAGAGTTGTTAAAAGAATTAAACAAAGTACCTAGCACATAATAGTAGCTCAATAATGGTTTATTGTTACAGTACTTCTGATAGTCACTTTCTATTTACTTGAATATTTATATTACCAATTATTTAGAAACTAGTAGCCCGGTGCATGAAATTCATGCACATTAAAAGGGAATTAATTAGAGGAAATATTTTAATACTGCTATTTGCCCTTTCTCTATAATAGAAGTGTTGAAAGAAAATTATTAAAATGAATTATGAAAATCTTCCTCCTGTCAGAGTCTGGGGCGCACCAAGGGACCCAGAGTCAAGTCCCCACCCGCCCACGCACGCCTCGAAATCGTGCGAGACCCAGACCCAGCTGGCCCCACTCCCATTTAGGAAAATAAGACTTAACAGAGTACATAAATCACATTAGGTGAGATCCAGACCGGGCTTGCCCCACTCCCGTAAAGCCACGCTGGGCAAGGGGCGCAGCCTCAGATATCCCATCAAGCCCCACCGGGTGGGGGATGCAGCCTCAGGTCCCCTGATCTGGCGCCAGATGGGGCGAAGGGCTCAGCCTGAGGTCCCCCGTCAAGCCCCGCCGGGCGGGGGTTGGGGGTGCAGCCTGAGGTCCCCTGGCCTGGCGCCAGGGCAGTAGGTGCGCCTTGAAGTCCCATGTCAAGCCCTGCTGGACGGGGGGCACAGCCTCAGGTCCCCACCCCGGCCCGGCTCCACGCAGCCTCAGGTCCCTGCTGATTGCTCATTATGGGTACCTCACCTCTGTTGTGGGCGCAGCCATCTTGCGTTATGGGAACTCCGCCTCTGCTGTGGGTGCAGCCATATTGTGATTGTGTGATGGTTAATTTGCATATTACCTCTTTATTATATAGTATGATTACTTTATTATGGAAACTATTTCCTGCTAAACAATGTTTTGGATAGGGGGACAATGCTGGAAATGAATTTTTATGAAGGGTAAAAAACTTCTGTAGTCTGGTACTTCTGAGGCGCCCATGAGTATGACCTTGAACATGGGAATTTGAAGTACCTTTGAGACATCCATGGGAAGAGATGGAAATATTTATATAGGGTGAAACAAAGGTAGGTTTACAGTTGCCAGTATGTGAAATAGTTTATTCTTGTATTATTATTTATTAATTATATTATTTACCATATGAATCATTGTAAACCTAATTTTGCCACACTTTATAGATAAACACAAACCTGGAAATCTTCAACATACAGATGAAATTACCTAGGGAAAGCACAGAGAGTAAGAGAAGAAAGCCTAAGATTAAGCTTTGAGGAATTAAAAAATTTAGTAATCTGAAAAAGCAACACCAACTCCTAAAATAAAAAAAGTAATAGCAGCATCAAGGTGCTGGTTATGGTTATGGTGTATGGTATCCTGGAAGTGAAGAAGAATGTTTCCAAAAGTAGGAAACAATGTGGTCAACAATGTCAAATGCTGCTCAGAGGTCAAGTAAGATGTTACTGGATTTCACAATATGGAAATAATAAGTGATTTCCACAGCCATTTCAAAGAAATAATTTTGTTATTTTTATTTTTAGTATACTTATGTGTATTTTTATCAAGAATATCAAGCAAGCATTTGAGATATGTTGATACTGGACCTCCCTTTCTACTATCTCAGGCCCCCTTAATGCCCACCACCAAGAGTCTTATTGGTGAGGTATTCCATAATGAAACTATGGTCTACCATCAGCATTTTCCTTATTGAAAGTTTAACACCGTACTGGCACTAGGAAGGCAAAGAAATGCAATATTCAGTTCCTATCCTTAGGAAACTTAGGTAAGGTAATTTAATGCCAATGTAATAAGATAAAAGTAGCATCTGGATCCTATGGAAGCAAAGAACACTCATCCCAGTTCAGGGCCTGGAGTTAAACTGTTTATGGACAAACAATATCCACTCATTCTCTTCCTGAGTAGCTCCTACGTTCCTTGTATGCTAGATCTTGGGAACACAGAAACAATAAGCTTTAATATCTATATCCACATAACTCATGGTTTAGTAAAATGTGTCCAGATATGTTAAAAGAGAAATTCTAATACAATATGTTAAGTACTATAACAGAGGTATTAAACAAATGACAGTAAAAAGGCCTGAGACCCTAACCTAAACCTGGAAAAGTTGGAGAAGACACTCTAGAACAGTGGTTCTCAACCTTTTTAATGCTGCGACCCTTTAATACAGTTCCTCATGTTGTGGTGACCCCCAACCATAAAATTATTTTCGGTGCTACTTCATAACTGTAATTTTGCTACTGTTATGAATCGTAATGTAAATATCTGTGTTTTCCGATGGTCTTGGGCAACCCTGCTAGCGGGTCTCAACCTGTGGGTCACAGATATTTACATTACGATTCATAACAGTAGCAAAATTACAGTTATGAAGTAGCAACGAAAATAATTTTATGGTTGGGGGTCACCACATGAGGAACTGTATTAAAGGGTTGCGGCATTAAAAAGGTTGAGAACCACTGCTCTAGAAGAATAATATATAAAAGGCTTTGAAGAATAAAAAGGCTTCAGCCAGAGACATTTATTCCAGAATAACACTGGCAAAGGGTCAAAACTGTTTTGAGGCCTGGCCAGTGTGGCTCAATGTTTGAGCACTGATCCATGAATCAAGTCACAGTTTGATTCTGGGTTAGGGCACATGCCCAGTTTTCGGACTCAATCCCCAGTAGGGCGTGTGCAGGGGCCGCCAATCGATGATTTTTCTCTCATCACTGATGTTTCTATCCCTCTCCCTTCCTCTCTGAAATCAATAAAAATATTTATTTTTAAAAAGTAACGACAATATTCTAAAAAAAACTAAACAAAACTGTTTTGAGAACAGTAAGAATTTCCTTATGGCTTAAGCACAATAATGAAGGGAAGGTGAGGAACCAGCTAGAAAAGTTAAGTTAGGGTCACAAGTCCCATTATTTAAGGACTTTATAAGCCAAGATAGAATTTGAAACAGATCTAATAGGAAATGGGGACCCAAAAAGAGGACTGACGTAACTACATTTATTTTTTTCACATTCTCAAACTTGACAAACTAAACTTATGATTCCACCCTCTGCTCCAACCTGTCCTACCCCTAATCTTTTCTGTTTTAGTAAATATAGCACTACTAACCCAGTAATTGCTCATATTAGAAACCTGAAAGTCTTAAAACTGCCTTCTCATCCTCGATGTCTGGACCATCCCTATGTCCTAGCATTTCACTTCTAAAACATACTAAACTCCTCCACCTCAGGGTCTTTGCTCATGCTGTACCCTCAGCCTGAAACAACGTTATCCTGCTCTTTGCTTAGCTGTCTCCATCTCATTCTTGAGATAGTAGCTTAAGCATTCAAGTGTTAAGAACTGCTTTCTCTGACCACCCAATATAATCCTATTATTTTCTCTCATAGCACCTTGTCCTGATTTATTTTTAGTATCTATCTCCATCCCTAATGAGGGATTTTCATTAGGAAGAAATAGTCTTATTTTGTTCTCTCATTGTATACTCAATGCCTGCACAGTACCTTCTACATCAAGCATGACAAACTCACGGCCCACGGGCCACATGCCTCGCTTATTTGGCCCGTGTTAGCCTTTGAGTTTGACATGCTTGCTGTACATAGTAGATGTTCAAGAAATATTGTTTTTTTAAAAAAATATTTTTAGAAAAATAAGCTTGAAAGCAGTATGGAGGATGTGTGCAGAGGAGAAAAAGGAGAAGGACATGAGTAACATGAGCAGGCTAATACCAGCTAGATCAGATAAAAACAGCCTTGATGAAAGATTATAAAGAGCTTAACTTAGTTAAGATGGTAGAAGTGAGCACAGAGAAAAGCAGTACTTGGAAAACCAAGGCAGAACCAACAGGTTCCTGACTTGGACAGGTAGAGAGTGAGACATTAACGTCCATCAGGAATGTACAGATCAGGAAAGAAAAATAAAGAGGTCTTTTTTGACCATGGTAAGTTTGAAGAATTTTAGTTAATATGTCTAGCAGGCAGTTGGAATTTTAAATGTGAAACGCAGGAAGGAGGTCCTAGGCTGAGGACAGATCTTTCCCTCTCTTTTTTCTCCTCCACCAAACCAAATCAGGATGCCATCCTATCTAATAAAAGAGTAATATGCAAATTGACCATCACTCCGCTAACCCACAAGCCACGCCCACCAGCCAATCAGGAGCGAGTATGCAAATTAACCCAACCAAGATGGCTGCGGCCATGGAGTGTGCAGGAGGCTTGGGTTTCCCCGGCAATGGAGGAAGCCAAGCTTTCCGCACACCCTGGCTGGCCCAGGCCTCCACTGAAGGCTACAAAGTTTCAATTATATAAGATAAATAAATCCCCCTAAAAATGGCAGCAGCCATGGAGCTGGAGAGAGCAGGAGGCTTGAGTTGCCCCTGGCGATGGAGGAAGCCAAGCTTCTGCAGCCCTGGCCTGCCTTGGCCTCCGCTTAAGGCTACAAAGTTTCAATTATAGAAGATAAATAAATCCCAACAAAAATGGCTGCGGCCACAAAGCAAGCAGGAGGCTTGGCTCTGCTCAAGGCTACAAAGTTTCAATTATAGAAGATAAATAAATCCTAGATACCAGGGCCTCTGCTTGGGTCACCGGGGGGCGTGGCTAGCCCACAAACCACCACAAGCCCATCGCCCAGGATGCCCCATGCCCCAAGGGAACCCCCACCCTGATCCGAAACACCCTTCAGGGCAAAACAGCCAGCCCCCACCCATGCACCAGGCCTCTATCCTATCTAATAAAAGAGTAATATGCAAACTGACAGTCACTCCAACACACAAGATGGCTGCCCCCATGTGGAAACAAGATGGCTACCAAAAGATGGCCAGCAGGGGAGGGCAGTTGGGAGGGACCAGGCCTGCAAGGGAGGGCAGTTGGGGGCGATCAAGCCTGCAGGGGAGGGCAGTTAGGGGTGACCAGGCTGGCAGAGGAGGGAAGTTAGGGGCGACTGGGCCTGCAGGGAAGGGCAGTTGGGGGGGACTCAGGCCTGCAGGGGAGAGCAGTTGGGGGGACCAGGCCTGCAGGGGAGGGCAGTTAGGGGTGACCAGGCCTGCAGGGGAGGGCAGTTAGGGGTGACCAGGCCTGCAGGGGAGGGCAGTTAGGGGCAAACAGGCTGGCAGGGGAGCAGTTAGGCATCAATCAGGCTGGCAGGGGATTGGTTAGGGGGTGACCAGGCTGGCAGGCAGAAGCGATTAGGGGCAATCAGGAAGGCAGGCAGGTGAGCAGTTGGGAGCCAGCAGTCCTGGATTGTGAGAGGGATGTCCGACTGCCCGTTTAGGCCCGATCCCGGTGGACATCCCTCGAGGGGTCCCAGATTGGAGAGGGTGCAGGCTGGGCTGAAGGACACCACCCCCCTGCTGTCCACAAATTTCGTGCACCGGGCCTCTAGTTAAGAATAAAAATAAAAGCCCTGGCTCATTTGCCTCACTGGATAGAGCGTCGACCTGTGGACTGAAGAGTCCCGGGTTCAATTCTGGTCAAGGGCATGTGCCTGGGTTGTGGGTTAGATCCCCAGTGGAGGGTGTGCAGGAGGCAACCGATCAATGATTCTCATCATTGATGTTTCTCTCTCTCTCCCTTCCTCTCTGAAATCAATAAAAATATACTTTTAAAAAGAATAAAAAATAAAATAAATAATTAAAAATAATTTCCAATTTTTTTTAAAATAAATCTTTATTCAGATTATTACAATTGTTTCTCCTTTCCCCCCCCCCATAGCTCCCCTCCACCCGGTTCCCACCCCACCTTCTGCCCTTACCTCCCCCCCACTGTCCTCATCCATAGGTGTATGATATTTGTCCAATCTCTTCCTGAACACCCTCCACACCCCTTTCCCCCTGAGAATTATCAGTCCACTTCCTTTCTATGCCCCTGATTCTATTATATTCACCAGATTATTCTGTTCCTCAGGTTTTTAATTCACTTGATTTTTAGGTTCACTTGTTGATAGATATGTATTTGTTGTTCATAATTTTTATCTTTACTTTTTTCTTCTTCCTCTTCTTTAAGAATACCTTTCAGCATTTCATATAATACTGGTTTGGTGGTGATGAACTCCTTTAGCTTTTTCTTATCTGTGAAGCTCTTTATCTGCCCTTCAATTCTGAATGATAGCTTTGCTGGGTAGAGTAATCTTGGTTGTAGGTTCTTGCTATTCATCACTTTGAAAATTTCTTGCCACTCCCATCTGGCCTGCATAGTTTCTGTTGAGAAATCAGCTGACAATCGTATGGGTGCTCCGTTGTAGGTAATTAACTGTTTTTCTCTTGCTGCTTTTAATATTCTCTCTTTGTCTTTTGCTCTTGGCATTTTAATTATGATGTGTCTTGGTGTGGTCCTCTTTGGATTCCTTTTGTTTGGGGTTCTCTGCGCTTCCTGGACTTGTAAGTCTATTTCTTTCACCAGGTGGGGGAAGTTTTCTGTCATTATTTCTTCAAATAGGTTTTCAGTGTCTTGCTCTCTCTCTTCTTCTGGCACCCCCATAATTCTGATGTTGGTATGCTTGAAGTTGTCCCAGAGGCTTCTTACACTATCTTCAACTTTTTGGATTTTTTTTTTTTTTGCTTTTTCGGTTGAGTGTTTTTTGCTTCTTTGCATTTGAATTCTTTGACTTGATTTTTGTGTTCCTCTAGTCTGTTGTTGGGTCTCTGTATAATATTTTTTATTTCAGTCAGTGTATGTTTAATTTCTAGTTGGTCCTTTTTCATATCTTCAAGGGTCTCATTATATTTATCGGCCTTTTCTAGGATATTCTTGAAAAGCCTTATAACTGTGGTTTTGAATTCTATATCCAGTCGTTTGTTTTCCTCCATTTCTTTCATTTGTGATCTGTTTCTTTGACGCCACATTTTCACTGCTTCCCTGAGTTGGTAGGGTCGCTTTGTGTGCTAGGTTTCCTATATGGCCCAGTGGGTCGGCCTTCCCAGTTAACCTGAGGTCGACACTCTTGGTGCACCCCTTTGTGGACTGTGTGTACAGCCTTGTTGTAGTTAAGTCTTGATTGTTGTTGGTATCACTGGGAGGAATTGACCTCCAGGCCAGTTGGCTGTAAGGATCAGCTGTGTCTATGCTGGGAGAAGTTTGGTGCTGGAGACAGCCTTATAGGATTAGACTTGCCAAATTGCAAAAGCCTCTGTGCTCAGCTTGGATGGGGTGGAGTCTCAGGGCAGAGCAGACAGTCTTGGCTTCCAGTCAGCCTTGCCCTTGCGCGCGCGCCTTCAGACCTCTGCCTTCCCCGGCTCCCGAGTCTCCGCCCGAGAGTCCAGATTCCCCCCACAAGAGTGTGGGTCCCCAGGGGCTCGCCTGGAACTGGGGTTCAGTGCAGTCAGAACTGGGGCTCAGTGCTGTCAGGAGCTTCCGACTCCCTTCTGCTAGGGAAAGCCTGTGGCAACGTCCGCAGCCTTTGTGCGCACTGGCACGCGCGTCTGCAGACCCCTGGCCACCGGGGCTCCCCCGGGTTTCCAAGTCTCCGGGTGCCTTTCTCTCTACCTGACAGTCCAGACTCCCCCTGTATGAGCCTGGGTCCATGGGGTTTCGCCCGGGACTGGGGTTCAGTGCGGTCAGAACTGGGGTTCAATGCAGTCGGGGGCTTCCTTCCCCTTTCCGCCAGAGAAAGTCAGCCAGGCTCTCAGCCGCCCTTCCTCTCTGCGTGCACAAAGACCCTTTGCCGTACCTCCAATTCTGTGAGCTTTTCTCTTTCCTTCTAGTTGTAGAATTTTCACTCAGCCAGCTTTCCTGTGGTTCTGGATGGTGTCCGTTCTGTCTTTTAGTTGTAGTTTTGAAATTGTTGTGCGAGGCAGCAGTTTAGGTGCTTACCTATGCCGCCATCTTGGTTTCTCTCCTAATTTCCAATTTTTGAGCACCTACTTTATGCTTGACACTGAGGGCTTCATATATTATTTCTTTTTCCTTTCAAGAACTCTACAAAAGCTTTGAGAAGTTAAGTAAACTGAGTCAACTGCTCAAGGGAACAGAGCCACTAATCAGTTTAGTCTTCTTCAAACTAAAACCTCTTTCTATTATACCACCTTACCTCTAACTTGAATAACCCATGAAGTCGGTTCTGAAAAGGGAAAAACAAAACTAAAGGAGCTATCAGACTTAGAGGATACAGAATGAGTCTAGGACAGGAGGCAACAAAAAGAACAAGTTTAATAAAACCTGATGTAAAGGAACTAGAGAGAAAGAAGTGGAGTTATGATTTAAAGACCTTCTAAGCCAGAAGGAGCCTCATACCATAATGTGTAGTAGCACATCTAGGAGCTTGTTAAAAATGTAGAATCTCGGGGCCCACACAGACTTACTGAATCAGAATATGCTTCTTGCCCAGACAGTATGACTCAGTGGTTGAGTGTGGACGTATAAAACAGGAACTCATGGTTTGATTCCTGGTTAGGGCACATGCCTGAGTTGTGGGCTTGATCCCCAGTAAGGGGTGTGCAGAGGCAGCCGATCAATGATTTTCTCTCATCATTGATGTTTCTATCTCTCTCTTTCCTCTCTGAAATAAATAAAAATATACTTTAAAATTTTAAAAATAATATGTATCTTAGGTGCTTGGAGGAGGGGGAATATGAGAGATATCTGTAATACCATCAATAATAAAAAATATATAAACAATGGAAAAATATCCTTGGGTGAGGATTAACAAAAAATAAAGATTAGTTTATACTGGAGGATGTTTTTTATTTTAAAAAAAGAATATATATCTTAATATGACCCCCAGGTAATTCACATAATACATTAATGTTTGAGAAGCACAGATCTTATGCCATTTCATAAATGAAGACACTAACCAAGTTCAAAACAGAACTCGGACATCTTGTCTCTTAGTCTAGTATTCATTCTGCTTCATTATGTGCCCTCCAAACAGACACAACATCTCTGAACTTCCCTAATCTAAGGGATTTGCCATAGAAACATTTAGGAGTTGAAATAAGTTTAAATGAAAATTTTCCTGACCATTTTGATTTGTTTCCACTTTATTTGGAATTTTAAAGAACCCCATGAATTTTCTCCTTTCATTTGTTTTTATCACAATATGTCTTAGTCTATTCAGGCTGCTATAACAGAATACTATAGATTGGATGGCTTATAAACAATAGGGAATTCTTTCTCACAGTTCTGGAGACTGGGAAGTCCAAGATCAAGGCACTGGCAAACTCCTGTCAGGTGAAGGCCTGTGTCCTTACATGACAAAAGAATCAAAGAATCTCTCTGGGGGTTTTTATAAACTCACTAATCTCACTCACGAGGGCTATGCCCTCATGACCTAATCACCTTCCAAAGGCTCTATACCTCCAAATACCGTCATATTGGGGATTAGGTTTCCATATGAATTTTGGGAG
Source organism: Plecotus auritus (assembly GCF_963455305.1). Taxonomy (NCBI): domain Eukaryota; kingdom Metazoa; phylum Chordata; class Mammalia; order Chiroptera; family Vespertilionidae; genus Plecotus; species Plecotus auritus. The sequence continues at coordinate 136,729,330 of NC_137782.1, read as the reverse complement.
GACACAAATGTTAGTCTATAGTATTACATGAAATGCAAACATGCTATCCCTGACTACAAAGAATTCTTCAATTCACACAGTAATGTTGAACCCTGACTGATCAATGTGAAGAGACAGTAAAGACAAAGAAACAAGAGAGACACTTTCTACAGGCAAATCATTTAAAGATGGAATCATGGAGCTGGAAGAGACCTTATAAGGCTGAAATGACAGGTAAATTTTTTCTAGAATGCCAACCATATATCCGTTGACCAGGCTGTATAAAAAAGAGTCTGAAGCTGGTTTGGGATCAGTTATTAGCTATATCTGCCATGAG